>NC_044572.1:79306827-79617395 GCF_901933205.1 Camarhynchus parvulus
TTTATTATTCACTAGGATTCTGAAAGAAGCATTGTATTATTTAATTTAGATCCTGGAGGAGGATGAGGAGAGACGAAGCAGAACCAGTGTTAAGTCAATGTATAATTTTTTTATTTGAATATAGAAGTTTATTGTTCAGCTGTCTTCCTGCCATATGTTCCTATGCTAAAAGGACTCTCACCATAGAGTTAAGATAACTTGAATTTCATAATGAAGATACAAACCAATGACTAGAAGACTAGTAAAAGAATAAGGGAGTCCTGTTTTGCTTTGTGAGCACAGCTTTTCTCCTGAAATGCTTACATAGGATGTAAGATGTAAAATGCTTAGACATTTTGCAGGCTAGTCTTGCAATAAAACATGGCCATCAAATAATTATGAAATATGGCTGTAAATAGAAAAAAACATGTAACATGCATATGGCATTGAAACAATATTGATTTATGCTTATAACCCACAGTTACTGATATGTAGGGGGATAGAATATAAGAAAATAAAGATAGTGTAGAAAGTCATCTTACCCCTAAGGAGTTGCAGCTGGGCCAATTATCAAAGATTAGGAACAGGCCTGAATTTAACAGGCCACAGCTGTAACCAATGAGAAGAAGAGTGCTATAAAAGAGTGGGGTGGCTGGTTGAGAAAGCAACTGGAGTCTGTTGGCTGCTTTGTGAAGAAGAAAGAGTCAGTGCTCTGAGGAGCTGCCCATGAGAAACACCAAGAAGGTATGAAACTTTTGTGATAGGAGACAACAGTATGGAATCCCTGCAATAAGATGACAACACTGATACAGTGTTATATTTCCTCCACATTTTAACAGTGGCAAAGGCTTGCTTTCTCACAGGGTTAGAAAACAAGTCAAGCTTTTATTCAGAAAGTAAAATTAAATGCTTTTTAGTTTTCAGTAGTTAAGAAAATTTACAGTTTAGGTTAAAATAAATCATTACCCAATTAAGTGCTTACACTTATTTCTTTATCTTCCTTCAGAAAACTGTGTGTTACAGAACTTGGTTTAGAAAGTTACTAACTCTGGGCTTTGACAATTGTGCTTGCTCCCACTGATAAAGAGTGTAAGCCTCCAGATTGTGGTTCATTTATTGCAACTAAACTAATTTCAGGGTCCCAGTCTGTAGCAGTGGGACCCTGATTATTTTACCTGAGGGAGAGGAGGTGTGGTGGACACCAATGGCCTTGGACAGGAAAATATGGAGCTGTGTTTAATACAGAATGAAGAAACTTCTCCTTAAGTAAATGTCTGACTCTCTGCACTGAGTGATACTGAGCAAAAGCTGAAGATAAGAGAAATTTCTTACTCTGTGGTGATGCTTATTGAATGACATGCAAAATGAGTTCCAAATATGGTGGAAAACATCCTGTGCAGCCAGACTTCTGATATGCTTGACTCCATTCACTTTTGAATTTAATTAATCTAATGTAATTAAACTGGTTATTTTTTATTGTGTTTACTTTTGCTAAAGGTATGAGATGTAAGCCTAGATACATCACAGTGAGGAAAAAAATAAAATAATTTGGATTTTAGAAAAGATTTCTCCACAAATGTAATTCTTGGCCTTGCTTTGTGTAGGAAAGGACATCTTTGGTCTTATTAATTGGGAAAGAGTTTTATGTGAAATACTACTTAAAATTAATCCTGTCTTTTTGATTCTTAGGATGTGTAAATCCTATCTCTCTATGACAATTACATGTTTGTGGACAGAAGTATTAACATCCTTAATTCATGCTCTTGCTTGTGATTCTTCCATGCTTTATATTCTTTACTTTTTATGGTCTGGGGGACTGAACAGCGACTGTATATTGCACAGATGCTGCCATGATATTGCAGCTTTCTGGGTCTGGAGATTTTATTGATGTGCTGGACTCTCGGCTGCTGAGTTTGGATGTACCAAGTGGCTGTGGGAGTTGAGCTGTTCTCACAGTTTATGTGAAACTCATTGGTATTTCTTTGTTAGTGTTTTGCCTCCTTTATGGACTACGTGTTTTGCTAAGCAGTGTTATGAAGCTCTGAGTATATGATGTGTTTTTAGAATCAGAAAGCAGTAAGAGCGTCTTTGTTACTGTGTGGTATCATTTTTTTTTCCATTTGTTCTTTAATGCTGTGTTGCAAAACACTGAGCTGTGTTTGGACTCATTTAATGCTATGACTGTTACGGGCTTTAATAATAATCTCTCAAACCTTTTTTGCACATAATTGTTTTTTCTGGCAGTGGAAATCTGGCAAATGTTAGGTCATTTCATTTTAAAACAATCCTAATGTTTTGTAAATTGCCTGAAACGCAGTTGGTATTTAAAAAAAAAACCAAAAACCATAAGCAATTATCTTTGCCTTTTGCTATCCAAAATAAACAACAAATGCTAAGAATCCTTTTATTCTAATTACTTCATTTGGCTGTTTTGAAATAATCGATGAAATATAATTTATACCTCTACAAAATCCTTAAATTAAAAAATGGTGTGATACCTTTGAATGGAACGGCATGGCAGTTTCTATGAATGATGTGTGTTACCTAAAGCACTGTAGCTTTCATGCTATTCAGCACTGCTGACTTATTTCCTACAGATTAATTAGAGCCATTGAGCCTGGTTTCAATGGGTCTTTGAACTTTGGTTCTTACTTGGGCAGAGTATCTCAATTACAGAAATGCTGAAGGTGTGATATATCAACATGGTTTATTAAACAATGTACTTGCCTAGTTTTGAATAAACTTCAGAGCCCCATCAAAAAGATATCCTATGCAGTAGTCCCATTAAAGTGATATTTATTGTGTGGTAGTTGTTTGAAACTTACTTTGCTCTTGAATTCCCCTCTGATCAATTAGGGAGCCTGTATCCAAGACAGAGAATATAGGAGATCAAAGCACAAGGGGTTCATGCAGACATGGCTGTATGCTAAATAACAGAATCTAAATCCATGGACCAGTCATCCCTACTCAAGTGAAGTAATTGAAACAGTTCTGTTAGATCTGTACTTGAACAACTTGTAAGCTCAACACCAAAACAAAACAACCCAACCGCAGTCCTCCCCCCAAAAAATCCCAAAACTATAAAACTCAAAGAAAACCCACCAACATCCCAAAACAACAACAAAAAAACTACAATCAAAACCAATTCTAGGCAAAGCATCTATTTGCCCTACACAAGGGACTTGCTAGGAGCTGTTCTGCCTCAAATATCAAGGGAATCAAATATCTGCTTGAGCTTCATGGATGCTAAGTGGGAGGGAGTCTGCTGTTATCATACCCAGGCTGCTAAAAAGTTGTTGCTCTTTTTTGGGATGGAGTATGCATGGTAACAATTTTAGACAACATTTTACTGGTGTTCTGTTGCTTCAAGTGCAGACTTTTTAGAAGGGTGGATACACCACTGACATGTAAAGCATGCCTGTCCCCCTGTGGCAGTCAACCCTAATCGTAGAGAATGGCACTGACTAACTGCACGTACAATAAACACTTTCCTTAGTGAAAACCAAGGCTGACAGAAATTTCTTAGCCTTGGCAGACTTGAGTAGCTGGCTGAGAAAAAGCATATCTGGACTGAATCTTGGATAGAAACATTACTTCCGTATTTCTACTGTGGAAGCCTATAAATACTAAGAAGATCCTTGTGCTGGGGGCAGGAAAGGTCGCAAAAATTTAAGTATGGTATTTCTAATTTCTTTGAAAATAAATGACCACAAAAAACTGACATTTTAACAAAAAAGAAATAGCATACATTGAATTAAGAGTATAAAGTCTTTGGTTTGTAAAATTGTGTTTGTCAATGGTAAAGCATTTGGTTTGTATTTCTCCCAGTTTAGGAGATTTCAGAGAACTTTACTATCATAATCAGAAATAAACTTGGTTTTACAATATGTTCAACGAATATTTCTTTAAAATGGACATAGTTTTTGTCTTTAGGGTGCTGGTTGTATTAATCATTGTCTTGTCAGGTTTCTTATAGCAGTCTCAAATATGGTGCTGTATTTCTCACAATGGCTTCTTAAAAAGCCCTGAAAGGTATGAGGTCATGTTGCTGAAGGTGTGTGTAGGGATTATTTTCTCTTGATTTGCAGTCTCAGTGTACAGGAAATGAAAGCATTGCTGCCCATCTGCCCTTCCAGAGGCAGACTATTTTCTTTCAGGCTTGTGCCTCTCTAGTTCAGAGGTTCTCTCACGTAGGTGAAGGAACAATTGGATTTTCATAATTTGCATGTAAACCAGAGCATTAAGAGCTTGTCATGGGTAATAGGCTGAATTCCCAGCCTGATCAGAAAGACCTGTCTGAAGCAGCTGTCTGCACATAACTCTAGAAGTGCTGCTCTCTGATGTTGTAGCATGATTTTGTGAAACATTTCCAAGCTTGGCAACACATGGGCCACCGCAGTTGTTCAACCTCACGTGTCGGGGCACAGAGTTAAATGTTGTCACAATATAATATGTGTGTATGTCTTCAAGTACATGAGATTTGCTAATTCTTTTACAAGCTTCTGTTGCAGCTGTGTAGTAACTGCATCCAGAAAAGGGAAAATAATGGAAGACATCTCTGTGTTTTCCAGTCTCACTTCTGAAAAATCCTGAACAGAATAGATCCTGTTTACATCTCCTCTAGAAGACATGACTTGTTGGGCTTGATACTGTTATCAGGAAATATTCTTCTAAAAAAAGTGTAGGGCTAAATAATCATTATATTCAATAATTGTATCTCACAGGTAAGCTTGCTTAACATTTCAGACCAGTTCCTGCAGACCAGCCTGAAATGGGTGGTAGTGGAGATTTTTTATGGAAGAGCATGTTGAGCAAGCTATTATTTTCTTGATTTGACTTCAGGCATTTAGTTCCCTGTTAAATGGAAGATGCCTTTTCTGAGGACATGGTCTTGGAAGGAAAGGTCAGGTGTGTCTCTGCTGCGGTGTTGAGGGGCAGGGGGAATTAATGGCATTAATGAATTTGCAGTAGTTCATAATAGCTCATTAGTAGCAGTCTCATGAAGTAAGCTGTATGTAAAACTTTTTTTCTATGATAAAGATGATCCTCTTACAATGCTTAGATACCATTTCATTATAATGACAGATAGTAATGCTTAATTGGTACTATATAAAGAATAAATTAGAGAAGTATGACCTGTACCAGGCTTTAGAAAGTCATCACTACAATTTCTTAAATATTTTTTTTAAATACAGGTGGCATGATGTCAGTGGTTCTGTGCAAAATTCTTCAATTTCTATTTTTTTAAACTTAAGTTTTAAATTAATGGTTTAAAAACTACACTGATTTTAAAGATGGAAACACCTTCAGAAGATAAAAAATTAGCAACTTTTTAATGATAAATTTTAGCTTTCAAAGAAATGTAGGAATTGCATGCACAGATAATTCAGCAAATGTTTACTATAAGCTACTTTTACTGGAAGATCTATTACTTTAAAAAAATTAGATATATGGAAGAATTTAATTGGGTTTTTTCATTGGGTGCTCAATTGTTCTTGAGAGAAGTAAAGCCTTTCACTTCTGTTTGCATTCTCTGCTGTTACAAAATTCTTGTTCCTTTTCTGTTATCTCTCTGTTTCCTTTATCTGCTAAACCTTGGGTTGCCTTTGAGCCTTTGTGTTTGGATAAATAGCTGGGGTTTCTCTGTAAATGGTGGAGAGACTGATAGTCAGTGTAGCCTATTTGTTCTTCTGAAAGAGAAGGATGGTATTTTGCAGTTGGTTATGTCTGTGTTTCACTGCTCCTGACTAAGCACAAGTGAGATTTTCTTTCTCTTTTTGGTCAGAGCTCTCTTTATGTTGATGTATTGGTTACTCATTGCAGAAATAGGTTTAGTTTCGCTGTTACTCAAAAGTACTACACAAAGACTCTCATTCTCCTCCATTCCTTCCCCCTTTTTTGGGCACTTTTGGTATCTTGGTAAAATACTGAAGTATTTTACCCATTCATTTTGAAGGAAAAGTGCACTCTTTCTGGCTTTTAGAAGCAGACAGAAGTACTAGTGGAGACTATGCAGAACTAAAATTTTGTTACACAAAGACTAGGCAGCAGACTGCATGTGCTCATGCGTCCTCAATGGGTCTGGGAAGCAGATCTCCATCCAGACAGAGAAATCTGCTTGGCTAACCTCCATGTCTCTGCAGCTTTACCCAAAGATGTTTTTTCAACTTTTCATCAGTTTGTGAGACTGTTAAGTAGACAAGTGCACACTGTTAATGAAAATGAATCAGAACTGGGCATCCAGACTACTTTGTGATTCAAAGCTCCCCCCCTCCAATTCATGTTGGGATGCTAAGTCCTTCTGCAAAGTGTAAGACATGGTTGTTTTTTTGAGAAGGGGTGCTCCTAAAATTGCAGATCTCTTGGTTGAATGTGGCCCTGAGAAGTCTGAGGTTCCACTTGCTTCACAGCCAACACTAGATGAGTTGCCCGCCAATGCCGTTCAAAGCTCCCTTCCTTTGGAAATAGTGGCCTGGTTGGTCTGTTAATTGTATTGAGGTACAATAACATTGCTAGACCCCAAAATAAAAGTGGGTGGTTTGTAGTTCAGTTGTTCTAGCTTTGCATTTGCAGCTGTGGCATGGGGAATGAGCAGAAGGGATGAGTGCTTTAAGTTAATATGTGGGATGAGACAACCTTTGTTGCCTTCTCTTTGAGGGACTTCTTCACAATTCAGTTTCCATTACTTTTACCTTCTTGAGTATTTTCTTTTTGCTAGCCATAAATGGTAATTTGTATACAGAAAGATCCTGCTGACTGCAACGGCTTTGTACTTTTGCTGAGACCTTGCTGGAGTTTATAGTCAGCATTTTTACTATAGTGAAATTAACGTTCTATTGCTGCTTAATGTACAGCATGTAAATCTTGTGGCACAGTTGCTTGTTACTTGCCACTTCTTAAAATTAATTTTTTCTTTGTCTTGCTCTGTCATTCTCTGTAGAGAATGGTGCTTGTTCTCTGCAGTTGCAAGTGAATTGTGAGATCAGCACCCTGAGCCATATTTCCTTCACATTTGTTTTGCAGCAAATGTTTTAGATTGCCTGGCATCTTCCCCAAACCAATTAACATTAAAATCTGTCAAGAACAGTTCAAGCAAAAGAACTTAGCCTCTAACGTGTCAGACTACAGTGAGCAATTTCATTTTTGACAAAAATTTCAGACAAGCATCTCTGCTGTTTAAATTATTATTTTATTTAGCTGTGATTTTCTTCTTCTGTAGTGTTTACTGTCTGGCGAATGTATTCCCTAAACATAGGCAATGCTGAAGTACAATCTCTATTCCAAACATTTTAGAGCCTGTAATCTCCCCAATCAAATACCTGTCAGAGCCAGAATCAAATTTCTACAATCTCATTTTTCTCAGTCTCGTGAACAGTAGAATTACTTCTCCATCACTGTAGGGAAAACAAGAAGGATTGCTCTTGTGGTGAGGGAGGGGATTTTTTAATGCCTGTGACTTCTCCCTCTCTTCTTAATGGTCAAGTTGAGCCATTCTCCAACACTTCAAATGTGGTTGTGGAAGTTGAACTGAGATAGTGTCTTACATATTTCCATGCTGTATTTAAACATTGTTAAGCCATTAAGTAAGGAGAAATTTTAATTCATATTTTGCAATAGCAATTGGTTTTGTGGTGGCATCTAGGAAGTCAAGTTCAGGATAGTTTTACAAACACATAAGAGAGAGAAGCTTCTCAATGGAACTGCGCCACATGTGTCATCAGAGGTGGGCAAGGGATGAGCAAATTTGTTTAAAGTTCAGTAGACAAATGTAGTGTCTTGCAGTGTCCCCTGGCAGCAGTGAAAGCTGACAGCGTCCTGGACTGTGTCAGACAGAACACTGATGGAAGTGTTCCATTCCCCTTTTTGTCAACACTTCTCAGAACCCACCTGGAATACTGTGTTGAGATTTCAACGCCACCTCTCCTCTTTCTGCCAGCCCAGTTCAAGACAGACATGGAATGACTGGAATATATTCAACGGAGGGTGACCAAAACAGTTGGAAACTGAAGCGTACATCCTTTGCAAAGATGGGGGAATGGAGCTTGCTCAGCCTGGAGGAGATGCTTCAAGGGGGGAGGGTAACCTGATGGCAGCCTTCCATGACAGATAAGGAGGCAATCAAGTAGAGCTGGGCTCTTCACTGAGGCGCTTGGCCAGAAAATGAGACACCGGGGACATAAATCAAGACATAAGAGGCTCAGTCTTAAGGAGAAATATCCATTCACTGTGAGGATAATTAAGCATTGAGAGAGGCTGCCTAGCAAGGCTGTGGAATCTCTGTCCTTGAGATTTTTCAAGTCCTGCCTGACAAAGCCTTGAGCAACCTGATCTGAATTCAGAATCTACTCTGCTTTCTGTAGATTGGAGTAGATGACCACCTAATTCCTTTCCACCATGACTTATAATTTGATTCTATGAACCAAGGAAGATCACCAAGGAAGATCCTGGGAAGAAGAATATTTGCTGTCAAAGATAATGGTTTATAGAAGATAGGTCTACTTCCTTGTAGCTGATCAAGAAAAAGATTTCAAATAGTTTTTAAGAGGCCATATGTCAGGTTTTTGAGAGACGCATCCCTCTGACCCCCAAAATTATGCAGTGTTCCAAAAGTATAGCAGTGATCAAGGAAGTACAGCAAGCTGAAATAATTATCAGGGAAAGGCACAACTTCTTTTTTCCATTAGCAGGCAAACATGGTCATCAAATGCAGCAAACAAGAAACAGGTGGAAAATACAAGCCAGTGATTTGCCCCTAATAAAGGCAGTTGGGTGGGATTGCTTGCTGCAGCTGTTAATTTAAAAGTCAATAAATAAATAACCTTCAATTTGTTTTTTAAAAAATGGAAGAAATAATGGAAGATTAAAAAATCAGTTACAGGCAGTCTACCATAGACTTGACAAGAGTACATGAGAGAAAAAGCCTAGTTTTAATGAACACTGGAGACAGGAAAGGACTCTGTACCTGACTATTAGTACTGCTGTGCTCTGATTAAAGGAATAGTCTATTACCTAAGTGTGAATTGTACCAGCTCGGAATTTCCCATATTTGCAAACCTTAAAATGACATTATGTCACAGTCTGACAACTGATCAATAATTGATTAATACCAATGATCTAAGAACCTGGAATGGTCATGAAGGCATGAAATTACAAGGATGTATTTACTGGAAGAGGACACAGAGTTTCTTCCTTGCTGCTGGTTTTGTTGACATTCAGGAACCGTTCACCATTCAGTCTGGGAAAAAGTGTTTTATCACTGAATCTTTTCCACAGAGTTTTCATCCTCTTGTAAGCTGATTTTTCTCTGGTTAAGAAAAAACCCTGTCCTTTGAAGATGTCAATAGGCATATCATATATGTAGAGGTATTTAGAGCAGTAACTTTATGATACTTTGATGTAATAAGGTCAGAAGGAAACTATTTCAGACAGCAAAAAAAATTATACTTGGACTACTTTGTCCTTTGGGCAACACATCAAGCAGGAGTGGAATGTGTGCATGCACATACTAAGTATCCAATGTTTAATCACATTCAATCATACTCAAATCCAGACTTCACAGGAAAATCCACGTAGGCAACTGAAGTCCACATGCCATGAAAGCGAGCTTTTTAAATTAGCAAATTTTTGACCAGTGTAGTTGGTGGACAGCATGCAATAGTCTATAGAAAATACCCAGTACAGAGTCAAGCGTGTGTGATTTAACACAGTGTGCTTTGGGCACTTCAAATGAGCATAGGGTATGAGAGTATTGCAACAAATTTATGCACTGTAAATTTTTCTCAATGCGTGTGGGATTTTTAATCATCACAACATGTTTCAAGAGCTGCAGATAGAGAATTGCTGTAACAGCTTCCTCATATTTGAATAAATTTATGTTAATAGCAAATATGTGATGACTGCTTCAGAAGTAGGAACAGAACTCCAGAAATACTAATGAACTTCCAGAGCTTTATGTGCTCTTTTCCACTTCAGATTTGATGTATATTGAATCTGTTTTGTGGGTACAGCATCCAGCCTTGGAGAAGTGTGTGGGTGGGATGCAGAGGACAGTGAAAGGGAAGTACACCCCTGACTACATCTGCCAGGAACATGTTTTATGAAACAAAAACTTGGAACAGGGATTAAATTCCATATGAACTTTTCCAAGTAAGGATAGGCTGTGTCTTGGCATGCTCTTTGTTGGTGTTTGACACACAGTTCTCATCTCCCCTTCAGTGCAGGAACAAGTGTTAGTAGTCACCACAGAGTAGTGTAGTAGGAAGACTGTTGTTTCCCATGTGCTGCATTCTTTGCACTGAGCTACATCTGGAGAAGCCAGAGAGCATCTCTGTATCTGCAAGTTTAAACTGTCTTCTAAGCTACTGTTAGAACAGTCTTTACATGGCATGGCAAAAAGCAATGATATATTGTATTTTAAGCAGAAGAGACAACACTTGGAAGAAACAAGTACCTTTGTGTGTATACTATAAAAGCAAAAATGTGATGCTATTAAGCAAATACACTCTTTTGTTCAGCTGGTTTTGGTCTTACATACTTAATCATCCATTTAAAAACTCAGAGACTTAGTCAGGAACAATGGATTATGTCTATTACTTGATCACAGAAGTTCATAACTAAAAAAGTTCTGTTTTTATATGTAATTAAGAGTACCTAAATACAGTTAGTCCATTTTGTTTACTTTATGCTAGTTGAAAATATTTGCAGTGAAACAAAATATTCAATGTGCATTGTACCATCTTTTACTTAACCTTTTTATACAATTTTTTTGTTTTATTTCCTAAAGCTGTAAGCTCAAATGCTTGTGTTCAGCTGTGAATAATCAACTGGCAAACACTCTACTCATTTCTAATTTTGGCATCCTTTATGCAGCTGTGTTATAAAAGAATGTGTTAAAGGTTTTGGATTACTTTTATCTGTCTCTATATTGGTGGTCCCTAACCTCCACATGTAATGGTAAGTGTTCCAGCTCAGATGGTCCTATTTTATTTGTTTGCACCAATTAGAATTGCTTTTATTGAAAAGACCAAACAAACAGAAAACCCCCAGCAAGCACAACACACACACACACAAACAGCAAAAATAAGAATTTAATAAGTAGCCTGGATGATGTAATGGGAATTTGTGGGAATACTCTGAAACCATTTAGAGAAAGAAAGTTAAGTATTCTGAACAATGTCATGTTTCACACATGCAGTCTGTTAATGTTGAATGATCAAATGCTTGTTTTGAAACATTTCTGGGAATAATGAAATAGTATCAGAATGGAGTTGATGAGATGTTTGTGACAGACAGGTAATGTCAGATGTGCTTAGTGACTACTTCTTCTGAACCAGTTCATATTTTGTGCATGTGCTAAATGGCAAAATAGCTACCAAGCTCCTAAGTGTTGCTGGTATGTTAACAGGGTGATTTAGACAACAGGAGATGTTTGAATGTATCTATCTGCCACAAAAATATGTTCATTATAATTTGTTAGTGTGGATCAAAAATGACATCACTGTGTGCAAGAAGATGACTTCTAACTCAAGCAAATGTAGTTTGTTGTTGGGGCCTATAAATTTACATTAAAGTTGTCCTAAAGAAAGCAAGCACTGCTCTAGAATGCAGGGGAAGGTATGGCAAAGCAATTGCTTAACAATGATGTTAATCACTTAGTGCAATGATTCTGTATTTACTTATTGACAGAAATATGACCAGTTTCAATAACATAGCCAAAGTCATTGGAGTTTTAACACTCATTTCTGGAAAAAGGTCAATGAGAGAAGATAAACAGTAGGTGCTGGGCCACTCAATAAATATCTTTTGGTCTGCAATTAGAAATTAGTTGCTAGGGGACTCCGAGAAATTCTATTTGTGTTCCAAGCTTCTTTCCTTATTTGCAAAATGATCATAGTACTTGCAGTGTAAATGGCTGTGTCCATTTTACAGGAGTCTATGGTTGTAATTGTGAGAACTGAGAACTGGCTCTCTGAGATCATCCAGGTCAAAGCTAAGCAGACATGCTTTGAAGTCCTTTGGTGGCATGGGTTGAATTTTTGTGTTACAGTGAATATGTAATGAGAGGAGGACTGTGTGTGGTACTCCTATGCCTCCATCAGAACTTCTGTCAGCTGCTGGATTTGTTTAGAGGTGTTTTAGAATACCATAAAAAGTTTGCAATTGAAGATCGTGGCGATAGAACATCCTTCCTAGATCAGATTATTCTACTTTTTTTGTCATTTCAAAAGTTGTTTAGGATATGTACAACCATCAGCTGAAAAAATTATTAAAACTACATTCACTGTTAACCATGGTCATATCTTGTTTCATAATTTTATGAAACTTCAAAGCCATGCACATGAGAATATTCATAGTTGACCTCGTACAGAAGCTACTGTTGTATCAGGGCTTCAGCTTCTTTTTCAGCTCCCTCCTTGATGTCAAATATGACTGTGAAAACAATGACTTATTGCAGAAATATGGTTAATGGAATACTTAAAGATTTCAATGCAAGATCTTTAACATGTAACAGGAGAACTGGAAGTTATTCTCTTTTTTTGTAACTCCTTCAATCTTGACAGCAACTTTTTTGTTTCAGTGGTAAGATATGTTATGATGGCATAAATATAGTACTTTAGCTATACCACACAAGAATCTTTTGTTTCTCATATCAAGGAATAATATATATGGTTAAATTTCTTAGTTCCGTTCACTTAACTGTAGTTCGCATGCAATGAGTTTCCATTTTCCAGTCTTCATTTCTCTTTGTTTGTTTGTTTTTTTTCCTGATGTTTCTTTGCTTCCTACTTTGTTAAACCAAGTTTGAGGAATTGGTTTCATTAACTGAGGCATTAAAAAGAAACAGTGGGATTGTTGACATGAGAAAGACCTGCAGGAACAGACCTTCAAATACAATAGAGAAAAATATTGGAAATTTATATTCAGAAACTAATTAATTTTGCTCTTTTGCCTGCTTTCCCTCGCTAAGATTTGACAGAATTCTTGCTCTTTTGTCCGCAATCACATCTTTAAGTGTTTTTTGTTCCTCATCATTAGATAATCATGTGTCTTGCATTTCTATATGCGTAGCACATACTGCTGTAGGACTTTTGTCTAAATCAGAAACATCTTGGCTTAAGTTGCCAGTTACTGCACAGGTGTGACAAAAACCATCCTGTTGTTTAGTGGAATTTTTTTAATGTTTGACAGACGACATAGTGAGACAAAAAGAGGTGAAAAGATTGTATAGTTGGCTGAAAAGATACACCTTTCTGAGCAAACACCTAGTTTCAGGATTGCTTCAATAATTAGTGTTTTGTTCTGTCCTTTTTACCTGACTCAGACTTCCTGGTGCCCAAGGAAAGATGCACAATGACTGTGAAACTTGGTTTTCTTTTATAAAAACCATTACAGAAGCAGTTTGTAAAACAGTTTTAAAATGTTTTATCCACCTTGAAAAGGGAGCATTTGTCTGTGAAAGAATGGAAGAGCTTAAATTTCATAGTTGCAATGGGAATATATAATTAATATTTCCTTCTTGCTACTATAATAGAAATTAAACGGTAAAACAAAGCATTTTCTCTGTGAAATGTAATTGTAGAGAAAAATCAATTCTGCACAATTGGCAGGCTGAGCATTTATAAGAAATTTCCAATTAATTTAGTAACCTATTTGGTGAACAAGGAGATATTACAAATAAGGACACAGATGAGAAAAAAATCCCAAAGTATTAATTATCAAATATTTTAGTCAAATAAAATTGAGTTTCTTGAGTCTTTTGCTTTTTCCTCAGCCTAAAGTAGATCACATTTTTTTAGAACATGCAAATATGCATGACTTCTTTGTCTAAGTGGTGGAGAAATTCACTAGCAATGTCAAATCTGTGTTCCTGGCTTCTGGAAAATATTCCTCTTCAGAAGAGACTGCTTGTGTTTTTTGATGAGATGGACAATTGGAGTGGTGCTTGGGGTGTTTCTTCTGACTGGCAGCATGTGCTGAAGGTGGGGGTAGGAGCTGCCACAAGCCACTGGACAGAACTGGAAAGCTGAAGGAGGAACCATTTCGTTTGAGAATAAGTTTGCTAGTTGGTTTTATGCATGGAGGCATATCAAAGCTAGGAAATACTAGGCTGATCTGACATGAAGAGCAAACCGATTGTACTTCTCTAGTTACATCTTTTCTGAAAACAGATACACAGTGCTGAAATTGCTCAGCTTCATGTGAAGACTGTGGAATCTGAATGTGAACTTCAGAGTTTTAGATAAATGTATTTACTCTCTCTGAAGGAAAATTGATGGGTTGTCTTCTATATGAACCAAAAAATTAGCATAGCATACCATAGAATGGTTCCAGATTCCAAGGACTTGGATGATCATCTGGTCCAGCTACCTGATCACTCTATAGCTGACCACAGTTCAGTCACTGGACACTGGAGCAGGTTTCCTAGAGAGGTGATGGATGCCCCATGTCTGTCAGTGCCTAAAAAAAGAAACATTTCAGCATTTGGTTATGCCCTTGATAATGGGGTTCACTTCTTGGTCAGCCCTGACATGGTCAGGCAGTTGGACTACATGATCACTGTAGGTCCCTGCAAATTGAACTATATCCTCCCCTCCCTTCCTCTCCCCTTCCCTGTGCTCTCCTTTCCTCTCTTTTTGGTGGAGGTGATGAGGTCATTACTCAACATACTTTGTTCTCCAGTTCTTTCTCCTGCCTCTTTCTCTTCTGGGAGTTGTCTTGATTATTGGGACTTGGTGTAGGGGTGTTTGTGGTCTTTATTTTCTAAAGCATTTTCTATGTGCTTCAGGATTTTATTTGTTACCCTTTCATAAGCTTGTACTTAAAATATTTTGTAGACATATAAATTATGAACTTGGGAAGGTGAAATTTCATGTAGTGTACTTTCAGACATTGACATGTGTGTGCATGAACAGGTTTAGTAAGCAGAGGGAAATTAACTTAATTCAGTGGTATTGTTTGGTAATGGATACATACATTGTGTATAAAATAACATTGTTAATATTAAGTAGTCAAAAAGAAAATGAAATTATTAGGTTATACAGAGAAGAGTCCCCTTGAATTTATACAAATTCGATCTGATATAAAGCTCAAAAATGTTAATTATTTCTGCAGGTGGGAGATTTGGTAGAGGTTAAAAACTACTTCTGTCTCAGGCTGATAGACTAAGGTTACTGATCTCCTATGATACATGAAAAATAGTGTTCCTATGCTAGCACATTTTACTTGATCTCTCAGATTTGTAATTCTGAAAAGGAAGCTCTAAAGAATGCAGCATTCTGCATCAAGTTCCCAATATTGATGTGAAGGTGGTTCCTGAAAGTTAATTTTCTACGTGCTGTTAGTATTCTGTCTTCATTTCGGCATTCATTCATTCACTCATTCATTCATTCAGAATGATGAGAACTCATGGTATGGCTTTAGCATGTTTATCCAGAGCAAACAAGCACATGCATTTTCCATGGAGTGAAGCATCAATAAAGCATCTCTACTGTTAACACACACTGCACCCCTGTGTTACAGCTGACTGCATTAATGCAGTGTGCACCCATTCCTTCTTCCCCTGGTAAAAGTTTTGTTGGACAGCACCTTGGGATCTGTGCTTGTGCTAGCTGTGGATGGAAAAATGTGTGGTGGTGGAGGAGGTGTGTGGTTTTTCTTTTAGTTGGTTGGTTTTTCTGGCCAACAGATAGAGGGGAGGCACAGGGAAGACACTGTGGCTACTGTGCCAGTTATTCTGGTGCCTTGGACTGGCTACCTAGAGCAAAGGCTAGACAGAGTTAAGAAAATAAAATGGGTGCTTATTAAAGGTGTTCAATAAATACATCTTGGGCAGTCAAAAGCCTTGCAGAGGCTACAACCAACATGGATGATGGTCATGAGTTTTTCAGAGAGATATAAGTCTGGTTTATTTGCATATCAGGTGTTAATTCTCCAATTATAGCTTCAGATAATGAAGCGATACCCCCAGTTTGCTCCCTCCCCCCTCAATTCACTTTTGTTTCTACTTTTTGGGGCCTGATGCTGTGGTATGTCCTTGGATCACAGGCCTAGAGGGATTGTTTGGTCTAACCAAAAGGTAATGACAGTTAACTACACATTATATGGAGTGTAGAGCTCTGCACTAGTGCAGTACAGGATTTGAAATTATTAAAAGCTAAAATCTTAAGGCATCCATTCTACCACTATGAAGGGAGAGCAGGGAAGAGGAGTACTGTTGGGAGAGAACAGGGTTTTGTGCTCTTCATGAACACAGAAAGCAGAAGTTAAGCTATCATGCTTAGAAGTGTACAGTGCTGCACTACACCTGATATATTTTTGTATGTTAAAGAAGCACACCTTACACACCAAGACAAGAATTTATTGTTAGTCTAATTGAAATTGTAGCAGTCTAATCAAGAAGCGTCCTTTTAATTGGACTAATAATACCAGGTTATCTTAGACTCAAAAAAAACCTCATTAACATAATGTTTAAAGTTGTTCATAAATGTCCTTGAATTGATTTCTTTTGTGTCATGCTCATGTAACATTGCCTGGGTCCTGAGGTCAGGCAATGTCCTGGGATTGAGGACAGGAAGGCAGGGCAACATTGATGTCCTTGGCACCACTCTGGGAGTGATGAGGTACTGTCTGCATGAGGGACAAGCTTCCCCCTTGGTCTCAGGTCTGTTTAGATCTGGCTTTATATATTTGCTCTCTGTTCAGGCACTCTTTCTTTTCTAAACGACTCGAAGGGTGGTTGCACAAGGACTCAGACCATTATCACAACACAAGGGTAAAGCACACCATGGCACAAAGCACTAGCAAAGGAATATCCTGTCAAGCTCTAGAAAATAGGTCTTTGTAGAGTCACAGAATCATGGAATGATTTGGGTTGGAAGACAACTTAAAAATAAGATAGTTCCAGCTTCCCTGACGTGGGCAGGGATACCTCCCAATAGACCAGGTTGCTCAGAGCCCCATCCAACCTGGTCTTGAACACTGCCAGGGGTGGGGCATCCATAGCCTTCTCTGGGAAACCAGATCCAGTCTCTCACCAACCTCATTATAAAAGATTTCTTCATAATATCTAATCTAAACCTACCCTCCATCAGCATAAGGACATTACCCCATGTCCTATCCCTGCATGCCCTTGTGTGAAAAGTTCCTGTCCAGCTTTCTCCATTAGGTACTGGAACACTGCTACACGTTCACCCTGGAACCTTCTCTTCTCCAGGCTGAACAACTCCCAAACCGTTCAGCCTGCCTTCACAGGAGAAGTTCTCCATTCCTCTGATCATCTTTGTGGTCCTCCTCTGGACTTGCTTCAGCAATTCCACATACTTCTCATGCTGGAGACCCCAGAGCTGGATGCAGCACCGCAGGTGGGGTCTCTCCAGAGCAGAGCAGAGGGGCAGAATCCCCTCCCTCACCCTGCTGGCCACACTGCTTTGGATGGAGCCCAGGATACTATTGGCTTTCTGGCTTCCAAGTCCAGATTGCTGGCTCATGTCAAGCTTCTTATCCACCAAGACCTCTGAGACTTTCTCCTCAGGACTGCTCTCAGTATCCAGAGTCACTGTCCAGCTCTAGGATATAATCTTCCCATCCTTTCCTGATCCTTATCAATACTTGCAGTTGCAGCTAAAGCAGACCCATAACCATTTAAAGCATTCTCTGCTCAGGCCCCAGGGCCAGCAGTGTGAAGCTGCTCATGGGCTCTGATGTCCATGGCTGGGGCTGCAGGGGCAGGGGGGAAGAGCACCGTGGGGTGGGGCATGAACACCATGTGAGCTGAGGAGAGGAGGTGCCCAGGGAGAGGATTCTGAGGGTGGGTGCAAGCAAAGTACAGCTTCACATCAGCTGTGGACAGTCTATCAGAAGATGTTACCCATCACTCCACACGTGCATCTGTGGAGGTCTTTATGCTATGTCAGATAGTGGAAGTTCAAAAAGTCACTTTTTTGCCTTAAGCTTATGAACTGACCAAGACGATTTGAGCACACAGGGAAAAAATCAGAGTTTGAGCACATGTTTCCATTTTTGGCATTTTAAATTTTTGATTGCTCTTTAAGCCTTTAACTTTAAAATGTCATTGATTTTCATTAGAAGGCTTTGTAATCTATTTCAGAACTGCTCTTAAAAAAAAAAATCTATGTTGTTAGGGAGTTACACCGATTTTCTGTGTTGGCCTTCTTCCACTTTTATAAATTGAGACTTAATCAGGGCTACTGAACTGAAATTGATTTTATAGAAAGTAACAACCCATTAATAAGATCTTTTGCTTTAAATAAGTCTTTAATTGGAGCTCTCTACAAATGTGATAGAGGAAAAATGTTAGTGCCATGACTTAATATTGACTAATATTTATTCTTTGAGAAACATATTTTTCCTTCTCTATTTTTTAGAGAGCACAACCAAATCTGGATGTAAGTTTTATATCCCTAACCAAATGCATTTGAGGCATTAACAGATTTTTTTTTAAAATGTGTGTCAACTTAATCTTGTGTAGCAATCTTGATTCAGCAGTTTAGAGCTCTAAACTGTTACAATAGTCTACTCTAATGAATTTCCAAACCTTGGAAAACCCTGTTAAATCTTTTTGTCCCCTCCCCCTCAGATCCACTATTGAGGGAAAAAAAGTCTATGGAGCTGAAGTATGAAAATGAGACGTTATCCCTAATGAAATGTATCTTAAATAAAGGTTGATGTGAGTAGACTATATTGGTCACCCCCTCCCTGGTCTTCTTTCTTTCAGTCTCCATAGCTCATTGAATTACCTGGTACCATTTTTTGCCTTTTAATTTTTAAATAAGCTGTCTTTAAAAAGCCTGTCTAAGTCTCTGTATCAGCTGTAGTCTGTTAATTTCAAGATTTTATTTTAAAAGGGCTCAGTTGAAAACATTTGCCCTCTCCCTTTTAACAGACCTATGAAAATGAGCGATTGAGAGGTGGCAGGATGTTGCTGCAGAGCAGCCCAATACAGTGGCGTATTCTGGCTGATTAATGTAAGCACTACTCAATGATGTATAATCTCTAATCCTTGTATAAGGAGCTGATTGGGTTGCTAGTGCTCCCATTCTCTGTCTTCCCTGCAAAACTATCCTGTTTCTTAGAGTTTTCAAGGAAATGACCTTGTTATCTCATGGGACAGGAGTTATCTCTCTCAGGTGTAGACCCAGGGCTCTTTCCGGGGGGGTTCTCAGTAGTAGTTATCAGACTGTACTGCCAGTTCCAGGTGTGAGATGTGTGGAGTGGTGTGCCATTTTTAGCCCATTTCAGCTGCCTTTACAAATGCTTCTGAAAGATAAGCTCAGTTCTGTCACAGGCATACAGTTGATGTGATGTTTCTCAATGAAATGCATGATTTCATTGATAACAAGCTATTTTTTCTATTGCTGTGTCACTTGGTCAGCGCTGCAGTGACATGGCTTTCAGTGGTAGTTTTTTGTCTGCAAGGTCAGATACACTTCAGGACATCTCAGTCAGTATGTGTTGACACTTAAAGGGAGAAATTAGAGAAGCAGATCGCTTAAGCCTCTGTCAATAATAGCCAGACTTCCCAGCCAACAGCAGGGTTTCCAGAGTCTTGTGGATCTGACCAAGCGGTGCTCCAGGCATGTATTGCAGCAGTTATGGGGTTGTTACTCATGATGGACCAATGCAAACTCTTCTGCATCTTGGAAAGCTTTAAATATTGTTGAAGGTTTAATACAGAAATTCCTGCATGGAGTTTGTACTGCTTCAGCTGTCCATTCCCACTGGGCATCTTTCTGGGTATCTTTCCCCATGCAACTGTACAATAATTAAAGTGTTAAAAAGCTCAAAGATATTACTGCAGACATTTAATATATATGGCCTATAGGTATCTGCCTGATTTTCTGACCAGGAAAACAGCTGGACTTTTTCCTTCAGAAGTCACTTAAGCATTATTAAGATGCTGAACCTCATTAGTTCCCATCCCAGATTGCTTTAACATTGTCTTGGAAGTACTGCTCTTTGAAAAGATAGTCTAGGATCTTTATTTAATTGGCTCATCATTTAACCACAAATTAGCCAGTAAATTTGTAAATTAGTAACTTTCAAGTTTATGCTCCAAATTAGACTTATCTAAGGAGTATTTGCATTACTTTACGCAGGTGGAATAATTACCTTAGCTTACTAGCACTCAGCAGATTTTCAGCTTACATTCAGTTCAGATTGTATTTGTTTAAACTAACAGAATAAGCTGATATTCTTTAAATATCAAAATGTCAAGGTTGTAATTGAAGTCCCCAAAATTCTTTATATCTACTCCCCACTCCCAAGATATGCAAAGATGGCCTTATATAGTATGCAGACAGAATGAAGTCCATTTCCCCTTTCTTTGTTAAGAACCTTGGCAAAGTGACTTTACCCTAACTCTTCCAAGGGAATCTGTATCCTCCTTATCAATTTGCTCTAATACCATACCTTTGCAAAGCTTTTAAATATAATTTAAAAAAAAAAAAGAGAAGTTATTTTGCTATGTCCTTTGGATTTTATGGTGATGCATGTGAGTGTAGGTGTGGAACGTACATTTGCAACCAGTCAGTCAAAGGAAAGAAAAATTAAGGGACAATAATAGAAGGCTTGAAATTATAAGTATTTTTCAGAGGTTGAAACCCAGAACTAATTAAGATAATGAAAAATACTGGGAGTGGGCAGAGTCACTGATGCTTAAATGCTTCAATTAAAAGACAAAAAACCAAACCCAAATTCAGAATGACGTGTTAATTGTGATGGTTAATGAACGTCTCTAAATAAGCTGGAAAATCATTTCCCACTCAGAATCTCACACTTGTTACCAGAATGATTCTTTGATTTGTGAAGTATGGCATTAAGAAATTCTGAGTCTTTGCCTATTTTGTACATGCCTTTATTATGCATAAAACTTATTCTTGACAGGTGAGTCTTAATGTAATAATTTCTTTAGCCTGTTTTGGAATAGTATCAAACTTCCCAGAATTCCAAAATCAGAACTGAATATAAGCACTATCATATTTTGATAAAAGAAATGTTTATTCCTAAATTATGTGTTATGTGTTCAGTCTACTTTTCAGTCTTCTTCCTTTCCTTCCTCCTCTTAACTTCCCCATCACATCCCAAGTAAGAGGCTGGAACATGTTAACACCATCAAGTGAAACATTTCTGCTAAATTGTTTTTGTTGTTTCCAAATTAATTTAAATGAGACACAAGTAACATTGAAAAAACCCCAACCAGCCACCCCCTAAAAAACCTATTCTTAAAAAAGCCTTCCCAAAACAACTGAGTTTCTGAGGTCAGTGCCCTTATGTGGGGATGAAGAAAAAAGAAAATTTCTAAGGGGCTTGGGTATGACTACCACCTATATTATGATTTTTTGAGCTAAAAAGTCTCCAAGGATATGTCTAAGCTGAAGAAGCTTTGTGATGTGACCCTAGCAGTGGAACAGAGCTGGCAAGTTGACTGTAGGCTGAAGTTTTATTTCCTATTCCTTTGTGGAATAAGTAACGCTGTCAAAACCACAACTCTGCCTGTGTACCTGCTGCTACAGTGGCAGCAGTTTGTTGTTTCATTTCTGTCAGCTAGTGGAAATAACCTGTGGTGGTAGGAGATGTTAGTGTGAACATGGCTCTGTTTTAATTTAGGAACTGTCCACATATGTCATGGCAGTGAAAAAGGAATTCATTTGGGGTAAAGGACTTACTGAACATGGTCTGCTACTATGACATGTATCTGTCAGCTGAGGTTAGTGTGGTAGCTGGGGGCAGAACATTGACCTATTCATGCATGCCTTCATGGAGACTTGGGATATTTGAGTTTTATTTACCCAAAAGAATAAATGAAAAATTATTTACCCCAAAATGTTTACATTTTTCCATGTTACAGTTTGGTTACTGGGCTCTATTCCATGGAAAGCAGCATTGATGGCAAATTTCACATTTCGGTGCCATCATCACATGGGGACCACCTCTAAAAAATTGTGTAAGACAGTGTATATAAGATGAGGAAAAAGGATTCTTTTCTTCTACCACCCAGACAAGAACTCCAGGTCATCTGTAGCAAGTTTATCAAAGAGATCAAGCAAGCTTATGAATTTGGAATTTATTGGTGACATTTTATCAACGTGTTGATAATCTGAAATCATAAATTACTTGGCACTGATACAGCCTTAAAATAGGAAATGTTATGTAACACTTGTCAGAAGAGGTATTGAATCCTAAATTAGCTTTTTAAGGAGCTGTTGAATTGCTGAATAACCATGATATGGAAAACTACAAATCCTTATATAATAGGAAAATATGCAAGAGGAATAAAACAGGGTGGGAACTTGAAAGTGAAAGGTGAAGGTCAAGTCTGACAGTTTTAACTATGTGTAGCAGAATTAAGAATCAGTTGTCTGAGAAGCTGCCTGTGCATGGTGTGAAAT
This sequence comes from Camarhynchus parvulus, assembly GCF_901933205.1. Taxonomy (NCBI): domain Eukaryota; kingdom Metazoa; phylum Chordata; class Aves; order Passeriformes; family Thraupidae; genus Camarhynchus; species Camarhynchus parvulus. The sequence continues at coordinate 79,329,213 of NC_044572.1, forward strand.
CCTGATCACTCAAAACGTATCCCATAGTTACTTTTGCAGCCCAGTGGGAGGAGAGGAAGACTGGATCTCACTTATCCTGAACATGAGTGCCTCCAAGGCTGAGAACTCCAGAATGGTGAAGAACAATAGGGAAAGTTCTTTGTGGTTTTGTTACTCATCTGTATCACAGACCTCTTCAGTCCTTGGCTCAGTTTAGAGTGGCCTTGCAGCTCCTGCTGCTTGTGTCACGGTGACAGTTCCTTGATAGCTATGCAGTGGCAGAGGTGCTCGAGTATGGCGTGTTCATCTCTTCTGCTGGCAGGAGCACTTAGGATGGATACCATTTTACTATTTTTTTGATCCCTGTCAGTATACTTCGTCCTTATATATGAATTCATGAATATGACAAGATATATAACTAAAAAGTAAAAAAACTTCCTGAATGCTGTGTAGGAGTCTGTACAATTTTAGTTTTGTAGTCCAGTAGAAGGGAGAAAACAGTAGATACATTAAAAAGGTTTATCTTGTCATCATCTTTTGTATAACCATGATCAGATTTTTCTTTGCCCTTTGCCTGTCTCCAGGTTAAGAAATGCAATGGGGATTTTTCATTGGATTTAATGTTTCCAAATTTTTCTTGTAATATGTCATGATGAATTGCACTTTGCTGCAAAATGTGGTGCTGTGTTTTTGTGCTATAGCCATAACATAAATAGCACAGTTCCACTGGAACTGGTTCAGGTTTGTTGTGTAAAAGAGAGGTCAGTCTTAGACCAGTTACCTGGCTGCTGGAGTCAGGCCTGTAACCAACACTTCTGACAGTGTTTGATGCTCTCCATCCCCTGCCCTTCTAAAATGTTAATTGGCCTCAGGCTTTAAGTAACTCTTTCATGTGAAAAGTGAGCATCTTTTCAGAAGTACTGTACCTTGGTAACCTTCCACTGCAGAGGCATGATAGATGTGGCTTTCCATCTGGTTAGTAGCGCTGATCCTACTTGAGATCAAGTCGTGCCACAAAAATGTGATCTCCTCACACTTCTAAACAAGGATTACTTGAAGTCTGAGACACTACAGCTTCAGAGGCAATTTTTGAATGTTTACCTTTAGAATTCTGTTTCCTAGAATATAAGTGTTGTTCAGTCCTTTTCTTGCAGTATCCCATCCTGCAACATTGTATTTTTCACCATCCTTGAATGCACCCATTTCTAGCGTATCTGACATGATCAGTGCTGACAGCCAAACTGACATCAGTTTAAGGAGATGGGTATGGCCATAAAGGAAAATAGCAGAGCAATGATGGTGGGGAATGGAGTTTGCTGGAAAAGTTGAAATGTGGTTGTCTTTCTTTCTGCAGGTCAGAAGGAATGTAGGAGAAGGGGAAATTCAGCAGTGTAAAGCTGTAATTTGCCTGATCCTGTTGCAGACAGACTGAGCTATGTTGAGCACTGTATTGAAATACCCACCACTGTTTTGGAATGTTTGATTGTCAGTACAATTACTGTGGTGTGTTATGGACTCTTGGCAGATAAAGTCTATCCATTTCTACCCGATGACGCAGATCATGCCAGACTTGTGGGTTTTATACAGGTGTAAGAATTTGTCTACTCACATCACCTTATCATATCTGAGCTCTCTCAGGGGAGGTTCAGATTGGACTTTAGGAAAAGGCTCTTCACTGAGAAGGGTGGTCAGCCCCTGGAGCAGGCTTCCCAGGGAAGAAGTTAGAGCACCAAGCCTCACAGAGTTCAATGAGATTCTGGGTTCCAGGATCCTTATGGATTCCTTCCAACTTGAAATACTCTATGATTCTATGATCTTCATCAGCCAAAAAATGTATTTTCAATGCAAATAGACATTGAGACATTAGGCTGTACTACTGAGTTTCTATTCTTGTACATTTAAACACGTTCAAGTTATGTTGGGTGGACATCATCTTAAAAAGGCTAGTTAGTTATCTTGGCTTGTACAGCATTGCTACTCACCAGTTTATGAAGGTGAAGAGTACAGACTGTATGATTTCTGCAAACAAGTCCTGGCATCTGCGAAGATGTGAGGATTAACATTTGAATTTCATTGTGACTTCTCCTTAGTTTGGTTTGATTTTTACATGTAACTCATATTTCACTAAATATAATTAATATGAAACTTCTGAAATTCTTCACTTTAAAGTTAAAAAACCCCAGAGCCAAAGGTGTTTCAGGTTATTCAAAATGTTCTCATTTGTCTAAGTACCAAATCCTCCTTTCACATTCCCCATATTGGAGGGGATGAGTGAGAGGTTCCTGGAAACTTCTTCAGTTTTCCTCTGTGTATTCAAGTATCTTGTTGTGACTTGGTGCAACGCTTAGTAGATAAAAGCATTTACAAATGAGAGCTTTTGTACATAAAATAGGTAGCTCTTGTTTCTGTAATGGGCTGAGTATAAAGTCCTCCATTGGTTGCAAACATCTCAAAGGTTGGACAATGTGATTGCTACATAATTAATACAATATAAAAATAAATGTCTTTTTCAGTAACATGATAGAAAAAAATAAGCAAGTAGTTTGACAACTAAGACAGTGTTACCAGCAATGAGAATAAACCTACCAATGCCAAATAGTAATCCCTTTTTATCTGGACACATACCATTTGCCGTTTCCTTGCTGAGGAAAATCATAGTGTGATAAGATTGCCCTAAGCTAGTAGGCATTCTCAGTCTTTTCCATGCCAGTAGCCTCTTCTGATGCCAATATCAGAAAACTAAAGACAGTCCACAGAATTTTAAAAACTTTGAATTTTGCTTTCCTGACTCTAAGGATCTCAGCTGAAGTGGTCCACCTGAAGTGGACTTTTTTATAGTAAGGGGCTAATTGTAAGGGGAAACATGTAGTGGGATTGGCCTGAAAAAATACGTTAAAATTTTTTTTCCTTTGGCTTCATATTTATTTATTGTCCATTTAAAACTTACCAAAACTAGTCCTATAAAAAGAAACAAAAACAAGCAGCCTTCCAAGACCCATATCATATCTGTACAAAAGTGTTTGAAAGACTTGAGAAAAGAAGGCTAAAGTCCATCTTGTTTATCTCAAATGGTGAGAAAACCAATTGCACTGTACCCTACTCTGCCAACAAAAGTAGTTTGACTAAATTGAAGAGGGTCATAAAATGTGAGGAATGTGACAGATTGATGAGTAGGTTGAAAATGTTTATCCTGTAGAATATGGAGGCTTAGGGATGAAGACCATCATCAATCTGTAAAGCAAATGAGATAACTTGAGAAAAATGTGAGTTGAATGTGGCATAATTTAGTCATAAGAAGTAATTTATGAAGGGTTCTCATTTTTTTTTCCATGAAACCATTATGTTGGTGTTGGGTTGAATAAATGACTTTCATATCGTGTTGTCAAAGATAGTTGTTGTAACCATTCACTATAAAAATGTGGCTCCTCTGTCCTCATTGTTTCTTATCACTGCCTGAGTATTATTTCAGGATACAATGAGTGATATTTTCTGTGGAAATTTATCTGTTCAGAGTTTTCTCTGGTAGAGACAGAAATAGAAGATAAGGAGGACTGGGGGCAAAGTGGGAATGGAGGGGGAAGGAAGGGCAACAATAAACAGGTGAGATAAATTTTGCACCACCAGATATGATAACCCCTAATGATTATTTGTTATGGTTGTTATTTTCTGCAGTCTTATTCATGGAAATATTTTTTGAGTTTTGGAATTAGTCTAACCTCCTTACTGCTAAGGTCAGTAATTTTATACTAGCCCAGATCACAATTTTAGCAGTCCTGAATGCCTGTGGAATGCACCCTTCCTTTTGTCTGTGGGGAAAAGAAATATGAAACAAATTCCTGAGTGTTACCTGTTCATGTAGTGACTAGGAATGTCACATTAGTAAGTTAGCTTTTATGCGAGACAGAGCTGTATTATTTGTAGCTACTTGAACATTTATCTAAATTGGCTCCATCAAATAAATGCAAGAAGCTAATTCTAATTGACTGCATTTAATGCAGTGTCACCTGAAAGTGTCTATATTGCTAAATTTAAACATGAGCAGAATGACTTACATAGCCCAAGAGGAAGTTCAGGGCAGTTTGGTTTTTTTCTGCTCTGCTTAGCAATTAAAGAGCAAATCTCTCAAGATTAGCCAGGTGCAATATGCTGCTACTCACTTTTCTGTGTAGCATCAGGTATTGGCCAGTGCTGGAGGCAGCATGCTGGATTTTACAGAGCAGCAATGTGATCTGCTATGACAAATCCTGTGAGTTCTTTTGGGGAAGTGGAAAGCTTCTCTGCTTCTAACACTGATGCATTCTCCACAGATTGTATTTATGGGTTTAGTGTCATGTCTGTTTTTCTACTTCCTGCTTCATAGTAGCAACATTTCCCTTTCCAACTGAAAAGTTATTCTCGGGGAGGACAAGACGTTTACATTACCTTACGTGCCAGCATGGATGCAGTTGAAAGGATGGAAGTATTTAGAAGGAAAGCATCAAGGGCAGGTAGAAGGAGGGATACAAACCAATGAGGAATGCATACCTAGGGCTACCTGTTGCATGACTGTAGGCATCCTACTTATTAGATGAAAATGAAGTAGGACTTGTTAAACTATACCAGAAACTGAGATGTTAAGCAAGAACAATGCACTAAATCTCTGGTTCATGACTCCACAGTTACTGCCTGAAGACCATTCCAGTTAGCTTGAGTCATGTTTTGAGCAGGCTGTTGTGTGACTTCACAAATGTCTCCTGGCTAAGTCACTCTCAGGAAAGGCAACCATAAGCACTAGTGCATGCTGGGGGACACCCAGCTGAAAAACAGCTTTTCTGGAAAGGACATGGGGGTCCAGTGGACACTATGTTGACTATGAGCAAATAAATCAAGAGCAAAGGGGACAAGATGTAGGAGTATCACTCAAATTGATAATGAATAACAAAAGGGGGAAGGAGAGGATGCCAAACAATGCAGTATTAAAGGATTTCTAGCTGTAAAAAAGGAAGTAATAGGGATTCCATTTTTAAAAGGATGACTTTGCAAATCTTTCCCTATGACAGTTTTCAGGACAATGCTTCAATGTTTTCAGAACTGTTATTGGAGGAGGGAGCAAATGGTGTCAAAAGATTTGGGCATAGGGGTGATGGAGGTAATTTCATTCTTTATTTCAATCTAATGTCAGTTCAAGGAACTTGCATGCATAAAAGCAGCTCAAAGGCTAATTACAAGATGATAGGAATGAGTCTGTATTAAAGATAAAACTTTCCAGACTTTGCTTTTATGTGAGGAAGATTCAAATTCAAAGTGAAGGTTGCTGATATAGTGAACATCTTGTCCAATTTTCTTCACTTCTTATTTCTTATCCTGTTGCAGCATGGACTTGGTTTCAAAACTTTACTCTCCTTACCTATTGCTGACAAGTTTCAGAAAAATGAGTACCAAATACAGATACTTTTTAATGAGGAAACAGCACTACTGCGTGTCTTGAATCAGTGCTTTCATCAATTTTGTGTGATAGTGGGCTGAGTAGTATTTGTGCTCAGTTTAGTTTAAATTTCAGGATAATATTCTCAAATATTAGTATGGAAAGATGTTGATTTTTTTTCCCTTTTCCCCTTGATTCACCCCCAAATGAAAACAATTGTGTTTTCTGCTCTAAAATCACAGAAGAATTTTAAGTTAGAAAAATTATTCATTCTTGTTATGAGTATGTACACAAAAATGTCAGAATGTATTTTAGGGAGTTCATCTGTGTTTTCACTGTTTCAGCAGCCTTATGGTCTATAAAAAAATCATAGTTGTTATTGAAAATTTCCAAATTGTGGTTGTGTGGGTTTTTTGTTTTTCTTTTCAAGGCTGGATGCACTGAATGTGAAAAATCAAAGATAGCAGTGAGAGGATGATACAGAATGCATTCAGCATCAGAACAAAGCATCTGGAATTATCCTTACCTGTGACTGAACACAATATGAAAACATCACAATTGTATTAACTGGCATTTACAGGGAAAGAAAAAGTAAAACAGTATGAAGAGATCCTTGGAAAATGGAGTGATGGGGATTCTGGTTTGTCTTTTTGCATGTTAAGCAGTTTATGAAAGATCTCAGTTGTCTTATATGATGGCTTCAGACATACCCTTGCTCTGAGAGAAACATGAAGTTAAATGTTCTTGACCATGATCTAGGATTTTTATAATTATTGGTTAAATGAAGGAACAGACTAGACCAGAAACGTAGATACCTTGACCAGGATGTGATATATTCTAAATGTTCAGCATGATCCGTGACTCAACAGCTACAAGAAAAGATACAACGATTGTTACTTCAGAGGATTTCTTGGAATGTTGCCTGGCACCTTGCAGATGGTTTCACTTAGAATTTAGGATTGAAAGAAACAAAAGTTTTGCTAGGTATCCCTTTTTTCCTTAAATCAACCAACCAACAAACCATTTTTTTCCTCTAGTCTCTCTGAGACAAACATGACTTGTTTGTGGTTGCACTAGGTGAACTTGAATCCAGCTTAATAGAGTAAATCACTATAATTTCTCAGAAAAAAATTAGAATGTAAACTATGTTATTCAAAGAGTGAATTCAAATGGATAAACATCTGAAACACCTGCACTGAATCAGTGGCCTCTGAGTAATAAAGACCCAATAAAATTTGTACAAATTTCTTTCTGTTCAATGGTAGAATATAAGAGTTTTCCATAATCCGCTTTCTGTGGTGCAAAAATTATTTTAATGTATTGGTAATATGCCAAAACCAAGTATTTTAGGATTAATGGATTGTTCTGTTCATTCAGGTGGTAAGTATAAATGAAACAAGGGCAGGTATAGCTATATAATGCATGCTTCCTTTGGAAACCAAACATTTAAGCTCAATAGCAGGAATGAAAAAACCCTGGAACTACACCTCAAAAGAGCCTGCATTTTATCCTGCTTTTTATCCTTGATCTCATTTAATCAGTAGCTCAGATCTCTTCCAAGAATATGCCTTCATGGGATTGCACACCGCATTAGAAATGCAGAGAAAGAGTGAAATAGACTTAAATGTAATCATTTTACTTTCTTGGCTCTTGCTGATTTTTTTAGGCTGTGTGAATGGTATTTTAACTTTTATTGGTAAGCCCTACCTAAGATCAGCTGAAATATTGTAATTACAAAAGAGGCAACTTTGTTTGTTATGCTTTTTATTAAAGCAAAGACTGTTTGATGTACCTTGAGAGGGAAATATTTTGAGCTTGAGTAATCATGTAGTCCTTCATTAAAATGCATTTATTTTGCCCAGGACTTGAGTGTCCTGCTCACAAAGACTTTGATACTTATGTTGTAATTCGTCCAAGGGCACTGCACGCACCCAAGTTTTTGTAGCTTTGGGCAAAGTCTCACTTGGTCCTCAATTTTGTTTGTTTGGCAGTTTTTGTTATTGTTTTTGTTTGTTTGGGGTATTTTTGATTTTTTTTTTTATGTTTGGGGTTTTTTTATTTCTTGACAGAATGTAAATTTTTCTAAAATTCTTTAAATAAAGCAAAGGTCTGGGACATTCAGTAGTCTAAATTAATAAATAAGAAAAAATTAAGGAAAAAAGAAATCTAAACTCCCCTTCTTATTTTGAAGTTCAGCAGTAGAGTAGGAAAACTGGAAAAATCTTTTGTGGGAAATAGTTTCAGGAAATAAATTCAATCCAGGGAAGGAACACTAAGTTCACTTGTCTTTCCCTAAAACTGTCCTTTTCCCTGAAAAAAAAAATCTGAAAATTTTCATTTTCAGAAAACTTATTTGGGCAGTATTTTTACCTGTAAAGCAAGATGTCCACTGTGAATAAACATCCTTGCTAAGCTGCTGCTGTGGATGATTAGCTTTTTCATTAAAGGTTTGAAATGCATTCAGAATGCCAATGTAGCAGTCCTTGAGATCCACCTCTTGGTCTAGCACATAAAGGTAATATTTCTGTCTCGTTTATATCTTCCCATATATTTACAGAAATCAAGTTTTTTCTGTAACCTACCAGGTGGTTGATAATTGATTTTAAACATAAGGGGGTTTTTTTTAGTTATAGAAGTCTTGTCTCGCTTCTCTTTCAGTGCACCTTCTTTCCAAACTTAACACACTTACCATGTGCTTGTCTTTGGATTTATTAACTGTCTTTTATTAACTGTCATTTCAGTTCATAGGTGTTATCTGTGCTCTTTCCTACTGAACAGAGAATTTCACATCTGTACATACCTCTGTATATCAATTCAGTGTGTACCATGGGGATCCATTTTTGGAATATTTAAATGTACATAAAGAAATGTCCTAAGAGGAGAACACTAACATTACTACTGCTTTCAGCAGAGGAAAATTGTCCTTCTGTATTCTGTTCCTTACTTAATATAAAATGCTATCTTGATAGACACATAATTGCTTTAATTACTTTATCAATGGAGCATTTACAGGGGGTATTCTTTTTATTCAGCCTATTTAATATTTTAGGAACAGTTCTTGGTAATTTCACTTGCAAAGTAAAATGTAATCTGCTATCAGGGAAGAATTCTAAGTGGCATTTTAACTTGTGCATATCAACTTACCCAGCTATTCTGGGTTTTTTATTGATTGATCTATTATATGGAGCAGGTATGCTGCCCTGAGATTGCTCTGCATTGCAATTGCAGGCAGGGATTTGGGTCTGTGTCCAGGGTTACCTCAGGGTATGAAGGCAGGCAGCCTTTGGCCAGATCTGTCCTGGCTTTTGGGGGGGTTAAAATTGTACAAAATTCTTCTCATGCTAGTAATTAGGTATGTAAGTGCTTCTGTAAATCTGGCATTTATATTTATATATATATATATCTCCCCCTTGCCTGCTTGCCTGCAATGTACCTCAGTCCTGTCCATATTTAAGTTGACTGCTTACATCTGTAAGGTTTAAATCAATGCGGTTTGTAGTAAAAGTAATAACATGCAAGCTTGGTGCAGTGTTTCATTTGTAAACTGAGACTGCTAATTATGGTTATTACTACTCACATTGCTAGTCACATTTTGTAAGTATGAAAAGTAATCCCCTCTTTGCAAGGGGTTTAGGTCAAAGTATAATTAAATTGTTTTTAAATGTCCATGTGTCAGTATTCCGGAGGACATTCAAATGAAGAGACACTGAAATCAAATTGTGGGTGTAAACCTTATTCCAGTAATTTAAACTGAGAGAGTTCCAAATCCATATCCTATATAGGACACTGATTGTGTGCCAATCTATATTCTGAATGGCTATGGGGAAAAAAAAGGCAAAAAAGGTGCCCTTTAGGGCTATATTTCTCATTTTATTTGGTTATAAATGAGACAAATAATAGCCATTATATAATCCTGAAGAAAAATGTTTCCATAGATCAAGACATAAACCTATTCATAACTGTATGCATAATGTGATTTATAACACTTTTTTTTTTCTTCAGAGAATTTGTAGATTGTTAGATATGTATGTTCTCGTTCCAGGTTATGAATTTTGAATATTTTTTCTGGATGTATCTTAACTTTCCTTAACCACCTTTTTAAATCAAAGAAATCATCATTTTGACAAATTTTCATAGCACAAAGAGATGATCTTAAGGTCTCTGAGAATTTTAGTGCATATTCTGTTCAAATGGCTAAGCAAAGCTACAGCTGAAGCATATATTTTGAGCATATATTTTCCAACCCACTTTATGGGAGGTGGGGGAAATGGTGACACTATGTATTCTTCTAACCTTAGTCCCTTAAATTTTTTTATGGAAATCAGAGAGGATTTTTAATCATTTTGTAGGCTGATTTGCAGTCTACAGTGAAATCTCAGAATCTTCCAAATAACACAGAAGTGCCCTTTTTTATTCACATTTTTCTTCTTAATGAATAAGTGACTTTTTTTGTTTTGTTTTGGTCATTTACTGACCTTTTTTTGTTATGACAGTAGAAACCCAGTAGAAACCTTCTCAGCAATTAGTGTGAAGAGATCACTACCACAGCCGTATAGTGACATTTGACCTTGCCACAAATAAATGAGGATAGAGAGAAATAAATGCAGCAGCAAACATTTTCACAGTGATGGGATTTATTTTTTTTTATTCTAGTCTTTTTTGCAGACAGATGCTTTGTCTGTCCTTGTGAATAAATTACTCAATATAAATTACTTAATATTTTCTGATTTTTATTTTTTACTAGTTGCAATAGATGACCTAACAAAAATGTTTTATAAATAGAAGGATTTGCTCTTCAAGTGTCTTCTTATATTTTGTTTCCTGCATTTTTTTCAGGTGCACAGTCTAGTGGTTAGCACTGAAGCGATGTATTTTTAGCAAGGTAGATGAGATATTGTATTTTGGATTATTCTGATTCTGTTTGATTTTGGTTTTGCATTTGGCTGGCAGCAATGAAGAATTCAGATAAACTTGTGGAATGACAAGCCTGTGTTTGTAAAGGGCTGTCCCGTTCTCAAGCTGCATACATAATTTTTGCAGTGTTTCCTTTCTCCTATGGGGGACTACTGCTATTGGAAGTTATCAGTCCAGATGGTTACAAGCATGAGACACAACCTTTAGAACCAATGTTTTCCAAGTGTTTCCCCTGCCTTCACAGCTGTAGAAAATTCTTTTTTTACTGATTCCTTTCCAGCATTTGGTTGGTTTAGGCTGCTCTTGGAGGTTCTTCCTGAGCTGCACATTAAACACTGTTTTCAAGCTCATTTGTATGATGGTAGCTGGCACAGAGGAATGCATGTGCTAAAGCATTGCTAAGATATCTCTCTGTCTTCCAGCTTGCCTTACATTTGGCATTTTTGGAACTTTTCATGAAATCATCCTGTGATAGTGACAGATCTGTTCTCTCAACAAGAGCTTCTAAACAAGGTGTTATTTTTGGTCACCTAAAGATGAGTATCTTAAATAACAAAGCTTAAAACTAATACTCTCTGAAATCAGATAAAAGAAAATTATTTAAATGAACTATTATATAAAAACCTTACCGATTTCACACAGAAAAATAATTATAATTATACACTGTGACCACAAATATTAAATCCAGCATTATTTACACAGTCTAGGTAAATTTTGTTTCTGGTGAAAAAGTAATTGACCACAAGAACAGTAAGGAGGTGGATCAGGTTGCTCAGAGAGGTTGGGCAGCCTCCTAACCCTGGGGGTATTCCAGACCCAGATAGAGGAAGCCATGAGCAACTTGGTCAGATTTCATGGCTGACACTGCTTTGAGGAGAAGCTTTTCTTTGATGATTTTCTGAGACACTCTCCAACCTGATTTAGCCTTTGATTCTATGAAAATGAGTTGAAGTCACTGACTGCTGCTGAAAGGGAAGTAGTTCTGTTGTAGCACTTACAGGTCTCTTTTAATCAGTCATACCCTGTATAAAGATGGTGAAAGAAACAAGATTTAATGCTTAGTGCAGGAAAACATTCATCCCTGAATATTTAGATTTTTGCCATTGCCTTTTGTTATCAAGAAAGTTTGATAGCCCCAAAATATTGCAGTATATCAGGCAAATACACGGAGTTTATTGATTCCCAGTTTCTGAAAGGATACCTGGCTGGTCACAGGTGGTCATGGTTTGTCTTTGCAGATCTGTGGTGAAAAAATGTGTTCTGTACTTGAAACAAATAGGAATTAAGATATAGCTGGAGGAAAGTAATGAATTTCTATATATTAAGAAGAGATGTACTGAACTCAAAGAGCTTGCTGCAGAACAATGTCCAGAAAAGGCTTGGAAAATCACTTGAGTATTTGATATGAATGGAGTTGCTTTCTGAGATCTTTAAATACTGTTTTTAGCAATTCTTGTTTAGTTTTTCTTCTGTGCAGTGTTTACAGGTTAGTTTTACTGGCCCTGCAGTCTAGCACCAAGCCTTTCTCTTATAAACAGGAGAGCAGTTGGGTTTTGGGCTACAGAATATTTAGAATAGTGTAAAAGTTTACTTAATTTTCCTTGGCATGAAGGCAATACGCATAATAGGTCTTTAAAACAAATGACTTCATATTCTTTTATTTAAACATCTAAGGCCATCTGAAGAGGCAATGAAGAATTTTCAGGGTTTGATTTTGTGATTTTGCTTTTGTTTTTGCTGATCATGATTGCCTTTGTTTTTAATGCAATCATTGCTATTCCTAGTATAGTGTTTGTGGTAGCCTTGGTCTGGTAGGGTGTTGAGTGACAGCAGGAAAAGAGGACGTACTGGGTTTTTTTATTTCTCCATGATTTTCCCTTCACCCTGCCCCCTGACAGCTACTGGGACATTGGAATAATTTTGTGAGTAGGAAGGGTGATAAGAAATCCCCATAACCCAAAAGCTGTCCTGTTTCTGTTTCCCCTGACAGTCTGGGAGATGCCAGCTGCTGCTGTGCACAGAGTAGTGCACAGCCCCTTGTCTTGCTCCATCCCATAACTCTGGTGCTTGTGTGCTTTGGGAATGTGAAGGTACTTTTGTGTTTGCCAGCACACTGCTGTGTATTTCAGAGCAAATTACCACAGAAGTTCTAAGTTCTCAGAGGATAGATCTTGATGTCTAGTCTCAGTCTTAGCTCAGGCTTCACTTTTGTCAGCTCCTATCAGTCTGTGTGTATACTTCTTAAGGGCCTTTATATTTATTGCACAATATAGAACCACCAGAGGATTTTCAGAATATTTTGCTACCTGAAGTAGTGAGATCAATCAAGTAGGATAAGGTAATCTAGCAACTGGGTACTTCATTTAGCTTCTCGAGGTAATGAGCTGTCCAGCCTATTTGCTAGAAATGCCTGGTGTGATTCCTGGCTGTCCTTTACCAGAGAAGAGAAAATAATGTCTTCACATTTACAATTTGGATAGAGTTTTTTCATTGCTCAGATGAGAAAATATTTGATAGTTTTTTGTTGCATATTAAAAAGAGTATAATGCCACTGGTTAGGAAAAGAGGTTTTTACCTTTGTTCAGAAACCTTATTACTTTTATATAGTGCCATGCTTCTCAGAAGCCCTAGTTGGATTTCCTTAGCAGTTGTGCAAAAGGACTTTTAAGCTTCTTGTAAAACACAATGATTTTTTAATTTTTGTTTTTAATTTAGAGCACATTAATGAGAGACATTGATGTCTTTCAGTTGGTGAAATTCCATGTCAAGTAATAAGAGTTATCTTTGGTGGACTGAGAAGAGTTTTAACTTTTTTAACACCTTGGTGTTTAAAACTGAATGGCCAGAATACCTGAGTCTAAGCACTAGAGGAGAAGAAGTTTGTGTGTGGAAATTAATGTTTGCTTCTGTGGCTAAGTCTTGGATAGTGACATAAAAATTCTGGATGTATTCTTCATTCCATTACAATTCCTTGTGGGAAGTGAATTCAGCCCTGACATGAAAATGTGGGAGGCTACAACTTAGCAGGCATATTGCATTCCTTATTTCCATTCCCATTTGTCACTGAAAATATTACAGACCTACGCTTTAGAGCCCCAGAAAAACTGAGCAAATAAAGATTCTGCTGGAGTAACACATCTCTGAGTGCTGATCTTTCCTTCCCTTCCCTAAACAAAATAAAACAAACTAATATAGATAACAAACAATATAGATAAAAATCAAGAACATGAGAGCAGCCAATACCTTGGCTGAAATGGGGTGGGCTGAGAACTGATGAAGCAGGGGAAGAAATACCTTTGGTTCCTAGCAAATCTGAACTTGAAAACCATGAAAGCTGCATTTTCTTCAGTAGACTGACTTGCTAGAAGAAACAATGAATTAGGTATTTATAAACATTTAAATACAGAATAAAGTACAACTGTGTTTTTTGCCTCATACTTGGTTTTAGATATTTAGTACTTCATACAAGACTTGTTATTCCGTGCTTCACTTTTTCATACGCATTCTTACAGTTCTTTATCTGATGACTCCCTTTCAAGATAGGAAGTTATATACGAGAATGCACATCTACACCTGTGTGAAGGAAGAGAGATGTGATGGCAGGTGGGAAACTATTATTACAGCCTAATGGCTTAGGGTTGACACACATTTCTGTGAGCACCTATTGCAGTGTCTGTGTGTGCTTGCTGCCCGAGGATATGGGGCAAATCGTGGGTTGCAATAGAAGGGCATTTCAAGATTACTCCAGCTGGTGAGGAGGTTGAGGGCTTTGGGAAGCAGGTGTGCTGAGCATCAGGAGTTGGCTGCTGGAGTGACCAGAGTTTACTGGGGAACTCCCAGAGAAACAGTGTGGGGGTGGCAGTGTCTGTGCATGAGGCCACTGGAGATGAGAGGATTCAGACATAAGATACAGGGCAGACTGAGAATGTCAGGTCAGTCACTGGAGAGCTGCACAGCATGGTTTTCCCACTAGTGGACCTTTATCCTGGTCTGCTAGTGGTGAACAGGGTGAAGCTGCTGGCAATATTTATGTTTCCAGATGACAATTTACCGCTCGGAGAAGCAAGTGAGGTGGCTGTGCAGCTGCCTGTACACATCAGCATGATGTTTTCATAACCATATGAATGAACTTCATGGAATCATTTAGGTTAGAAAAGACCTCTGAGATCATCAAGTCCAACACAACACAGCACTGCCAAATTCACCACTAAACTGTGTATCTCAGTGCCACATCGACACATCTGTTAAATACCTCCAAGGATGGTGACTCCACCACTTCCCTGAGTAGCCAGTGCCAATTCTCAACAACCTTTTCAGTGAAGAAATTTTTCCAAATATCCGAACTAAACTTCCCCTGGTGCAACTTAAGGCCATTTCCTCTTGCCCTGCTCCTTGTGACATGGGAGAAGAGACTGACACCTGAACCAAGCCACAGGTTCTCCTGGTAGCTACTTGACCTTTCTTTGCAGGGCTGATTCTGCTGTTTCTTTCTCATTTTTGTGTCATTAGTTTTCTGTCTGGAATCTGACAGTTGTCTGCATGGGATCTGGTCATGCCCCATTTTTTTCTCCCTATTCCCTTCTCAATTCTAACTCCATTTTTGTTGTGAGGGGAGAGTAAAATATCTGTTTGTTTTGCCCTGTCTTCTCTGATGTACCATGTTGCTGCTTGAGGTCTCTAGCTCATTGAGTGTGCTCAAAAATACATGGTTTTGTCTCTAGTTCTGTCCTTCAGAAGTGCTGAGCAGAATTTACAGCAAAGCTATCAATTCATATGAAAATGAGTTCATCCAAACTGCCTATCAAGTAAAAGACCCTTCTTTTTTTTTTTTTTCTTTAAATGTATCAGTATCACAAATACGTTTGTTGTTCGCCTGTTATGTGGAACATTAGAATCAAAGTTTCTGGTTATCACATTGCAGATATCCGGGACAGTAAAGCTGATTGTAATTGAAAGCATGTTTACATTAAGCAGAAAATATGTTCATTTTTAATATAAAGAAAAGCGTTCATTAGAAAGAAGGAGTTCATTTCTTTTGAACAGAATGAAATGTAAGTTTAATTTTCAGAGCATTGCTTGGGGCAATGGTTTGACATTTTCTTGAAATCAATCTGATTAATTCTCAGAATTATGCTGAGAAATGTCACTTACTGTAGAAAATACCTTTCTAAGAAGTGAACCTCAGAAAAGAAATGAAAAAATATATTTCTTTTTTTTTACAAATTACTGTGTGCATTTTAGTTGCAAGGGCAACAGCTCTACTTGTGTATTGAACTTGGTTTTATATGATTATGGAATCAATTCAGAATCTTAACAGGAAAATGATATGGATTGAACCAAGCCCATCGTGCTATTTTTGTGAAGGTGACCTTATAGAGAAGGTGTAAAGACTTTCCAGTGTGAAATTTCAATACTTTTCTGCTGTAATTTTTATAACATGAAGTTAAGAGTTGCTTCTGCAAAATCTCCCTTAAATGAAACAGACTTTTTCATCTGAATTAGTGGAATGAATGAATAAACATAACAAGGTTGCACACTATCACTTACAGGACATGCTAATAGAAGTATCTAGCTTATATAGCCATCCAGGACTATGAAGATTTCAGAAGACTTACTAGATCCTACTGGACACTGAAATGATACTTTAAATTGGATATTGAAATTAGTGTGGTAGGATTTCCAAAGCCAAAAGTCAGACTCTGATGATCAGATTTCATCTAGTGCAAAGTTTAAGGTTTCTGCCAAGGGAAACATTTTCATATCTGAATCATGATTTGTGGTTGTTGTATAGAGCAAGGCCAGCAGAATGCACTGTCTGGGGGAAATATCTTTTTTAGCACTGTAGAAGGTTTTAATAACTAGGCTTCTTCATTATTAATATATATATCTATATGTAAAGACAAGACTGTAAATATTTTAAAAACTTGATAACGTTTTTGATGCTTATTATTTAAATTCCACCCTGTATGATTTTTTTAAATCAAAAACCAGTGGGGATTTGGACCTCCTCATTAGTTGACTCAGTACAATAGTTTACTGTCTATTTTAATACAACTTCCTTTCTAGTTATAGGAATTTTTACATTACAAAGAAGTTGATCTATCTGTATTTTTGTGCAGTGTTTAATGTCATTTTTAAAAAATGATATTTTCAGGGCACTACATTCTATACATTAAGAAGAGAATACAAAGCCAGTTGTTTCATTCTCAGTTCTGGAAAATGTAATTTTTACCTCAAATTTTAAAAAAAAGTAATTATTCTTGAAGACAGAGAAAAGAAAATGTGGTACATACCATTCAGTTTACTGCACAGAACATGAAAATAAAGGGAGCGCCTCTGAAATTGTTTGAACTGCTTTAAGCTTCCATTGAAAGCAACTCAACCTTGTACTATGCTTGTTGATAACATTGATTTACATTTCATATGTTAATACATGTGTTAGTAGTTGGATATACAAGTTGATGTATCTAAAATCCATTCTGATCCCTGTTTTCTGAAATGTCCATGTCTTTACCATTTAAAAGAAAAAAAAATTTATTGTTCAAACACTTTGTAACAGTGGCCAGTATATTTTTTTTCTTCCTTCTCTTTCATTCCCAGGTTTACAGATGGGGAAAAGGATAAGAGAAAAGAAAATGTTATTCACTCAAGGTGCATTAAGGTGGTCAGTGAAAGGACCCAAGTGTCTGTAGTCTCTGCCATATGACTTTCCTTATTCTTAATCAAATTCTCTTTCAAGCAATGTTACTTTTAATTAAATAGAACTAGTTCTATCTCTAAGCTTCATTAAGGTATCATTAAGAAACTAGGGAGATGAGAAAAGGATGCCAGAGTTCCTTCAGCAGGACCTTAAATTCTGTTCCTAAACCATAATGCAATTTCATATTCCAGTTTATTTAATCATTAAGGACACTGGTTTCTATTGAACCCTTCTGAAATACAAAAATGCTGGTCATATTCTAAAGGAGCCTTCCAAATTATAAAAAAAAATGTCCATACATTCATCTCACCTTAAACATTTTTGGGGTCTGGAGATAACAAAATAGCCTTAATTGTGGGGGGAAATTGCTTAATACTTGATACCTGGGAAAAACCACACAAGTTGTGGCTGAAGTGTCTCTAGTTGGAAATTGGCATCATGGGAATCTCATGAGGTCCAACAAGACCAAGTGCAAGGTGCTGCTCCTGGATCAGGGTAACCCCTGCTACCAACCCAGGCTGGAGGGTGAACAGATCAGGGCAGCCCTGCCCACAAGGACTTGGGGGTGCTGGTGAGGCTGGACATGAACGAGCCATGGGCACTCCCAGCCCAGAAATCCAACTGTGTCCTGAGCTGCATCCAAAGCAGCATGGGCAGCAGAGGAGGGAGGGGGTTCTGTCCCTCTGCTCTGCTCTGCTGAGACCTCACCTGCAGTGCTGCATCCAACTCTGGGGGCCCCAGCACAGGAAGGACAGGGAACTGTTGGAGCAAGTCCAGAGGAGGCCACTGAGATGGTCAGGGAGATGGAGAACTTCTCCTGCGAAGAAAGGCTGAGAATTAGTGTTGTTTGTTCTGGAGGAGAAGGCTCTGGGAAAACCTTATAGAAGACTTCCAATACCTAAAGGAGGGTTACAAGAAAGACAAAGAAGGACTTTTTACAAGGACATGTAGTGATGGGACAAGGGTGAATGGCATCAAGCTGGAGGAGGGTAGATTTAGATTAGATACTAGGAAGAAATTATTTGTAAGAAGTGTGGCGAAACACTGGAATGCAATGTTAAGAGAAGCTTTGCATTTCCCATCCCTCACAGTGCTCAAAGCCAAATTAGATGGGACTTTGAGCAAACTAGTCTAATAGCAGATGTCCCAGGCCCAGCAGAAGGGTTGGAATTAAATGGCTTTTACCGTCCCTTCCAACTGAAACCATTCTATGATTCAATTATTTGGGACAACTAGAAAATAGTAATTTTTCAGATGCTCTCTTTTGATACTAAAATATTTTTACTGTCATCCTGAAATCAAGTTTGTCTTTATGTGATATTCTATTGTGCATGGGGCTTTTTTGTTCAAGCACAATAAAGTTCAGAGTTTCAGGTTTTCATCCTGTATTAGAGATTTGTAGACAGATCAGAGAATTACATGACTGTGGAAACGCGTCTCTTCAAGGAGGAAGAGGAGAAAACATAATGTTGTAATAATGTTTAAAACCAAGAGGCTGAAAACTGTTGACTTTTTCTTAGAGGTGAACTGCAGCACCATATGTGAGCAATCTAAAGCACTCTTTAATTACACAGTGTTTTGAAATTTGCAGCATATGCTTGTGTGTGGGGATGACTAATTGATGTCCACTCAGTTTTCACAACACTCTCAAGAGCAGAAGCTGCATTCCAACATGATAACTTCTTTTTTTTTAAAGAATGGTAAGAGGTAATGGTACAGGTGCCAGGAGGAAATGGCAAGGTGGGCATTGAGCAGGCATTTTGCCCTGAATTCATATGTTTAAAATTGCTTGCACTCCCTGTGAAATTTATAAAGTTAAAGCTGTCTCCTTAATTTCTTTTCAATTTGTTTTTCAAGCTGACTTTAATCATCTGAGAGGTAGAGGACAGAGGATGTGTCCTGAAAGAACATTGGTTTGTTTATTTGGTTTGTATTGTTTTTTCTCTGGAGACAGAGCACAGCCAGTGTTATCTTTGTTCAGCAGTCTCACTAATATGCCTTATTCCTGGCCAGTTCCTTCCGTCTTCCTAGAGGGGATCAAACAGCTTTCATCCTCTTCAGCTCACTGCTTGCACTATCTGCAGAGCTCTTATTTTGAGGCATTTCTTTTATGTCTTTGGTAATCTTTGGGGCCTAAGGAATTGGCCTTGTTGCTTTCCAGCACCAATGAATTGAGCCAGGGACTAAGGAAGGACTTGCAGTTCAAATCCAAGAATGGTTGTGGTAAACTGTACATTGATTAGAAAAAAAAAGAAAAAAATCACTTTTTTTTAACATTTCCTCTCAGCACTATGCTTTAGGAAGAAATGACTCAATGAACTGTATTTTCTTTTCTTCCCCTTTACTTTTCTTTGTTGTCCTGGCATTTTCCCTTTCTTATTTCTGAATCTGCAAGTTGGCTGCATTTAAGCAATACTTCCCCCTCTTTATTTTGTTACTCACTCTAAAGATAGGATATACATTTGTTACATTTACAAGAAAAACCTCCTGGAGTGACATGGAACGATGTAACTCTCACCAAGAGTGGCACTTGCACACAACATGTGCTCTATTTGCCTTGCAAGCAGGGGCTGTGTTCTGAGCAGCCTTCAGCTGTGTTTAAAGTGCACACTGCACTGGGATTTCTGGATGCAGCCACATGCTCTCTTTTTCTAGTCAGGAAATGTGCAAAAATTAGAAATATGTGTACTTCAAAAAGTGCAAAAATTATTTTGGACTCTCTCCATATGTTTTAGAATTTAGGCTCGTTTGGACTCAGCATTCAAAATGAATCAGATTCACATCAAAAGATTCCCTATAGCCTGACTACAGGGAGCTACTAATGCAGGCAAAGAGTGAGCTCTTACTTAGGCTTCCATTTAGTTTCACTTGATCTGATCCCTTCAGGAAGAGATTTCATCAGCTTCATTGGTCTCTAGGTAGAAACATGAAATCCTTAGTGGTAGGCTGAAAACTGGGCTACAGTATGATTAGAAAATGAAGTGGAAACTTACAGTGACCCAGTCTACCATAGGATATTCATGATATGAAAGCCCGGGATGTCAGCTCTTTTATGACTGGAAAGTTTCTTCCAAAGAAAATGTAGTTCATTCATCCAGGTGAGTTTAGCACCTGGCATGACACAGGAGAAAGCCTTAATAGGCATGGGTCCTACCTCTTAAATTCACTGATATTTTGCTACTGAAAGTAATTTGCTTTCCATTGTTGTACTGAGAAAAACACACTTGCAGTGTCCTTCCCATCTTTCTGGTTCTAGCAGAGAACATGTGCCCCAATGCCTTTTGAAAGCTTGCACACCTATTGTTTTAAGACCAGTATCCCCAAGGTTCTCATAGTATTTTGTTCCTGAAAGTAGATATAGGAGGAAAGTAAATCTGCCAGCACACTGATTAAAGGAGCAATGTAGCCTCTGATAACCATTCCCTCACCGTTGTTTTCTCAGTGACCTGCTTTTCTCACTAAGGAATTCAAGTGTGGTCCTACAGCTTCTGAAGAGCAAAGTGCTGCTTGTCAACACATCTGTGAGATTTAGGACACCAAATACTGCAGTTTTCCAAACCACTATCATCTTAACCCATAGCTGCCCAGATGAGATGTCCCACTGATTTGTAAGTGAGGGAGACTCCTTTCTCACAGTGTCCTTCTTTCTGTGGAACAGTGAAATTCAAAGATCTTTGTACTAATTAATATGTACCTACTTGAATTTGTCCACTGCACAGAAAGAAGCAGCCTGCAATGAAGGGCTCCCATGAATCTATGTCACATAAGGCTCACAGGATATGGATTACTATGTAGTAAGTTCTTTAAGGTAAATATGCAGGCATGCATGCATATGTATGCCCACATAAACATGCCTGTAATCTGTAGGGTGTATTTGCAGATATGTACTTTTTAAACGGAGGTTTTTTAAGCTGAAAACCCTCTTGCTTGATGAATACACAGACTTGCCCTTCCTTAGACATCTTTTTTGTCTCTTAGTTATTGTATTTTTACACTTGCTAGTATTTCTAGAAACAAGCTCAGCACCCACACCTGTGTACTGTGTTCAGTTTTGATTTCTGCTACACAAAAAAAGTGAGCACAAGCTGGAGAGGATGCACAGAAGGGCCACAAATATGATCAAAGGACTGGGAAGTGTGCCATATGAGGGAAGGCCAAGAGCACTGGGTTTGTTCAGTCTGGAGAAAAGAAGGCTTATCACTATGTTCCAGTATTTAAAGGCTGGCTAAAAAGAACATGGAGACTCC
This sequence comes from Camarhynchus parvulus, assembly GCF_901933205.1. Taxonomy (NCBI): domain Eukaryota; kingdom Metazoa; phylum Chordata; class Aves; order Passeriformes; family Thraupidae; genus Camarhynchus; species Camarhynchus parvulus. Next base: position 79,350,457 of record NC_044572.1, read on the forward strand.
ATTTTTACCAGGAATCACATGGAAAAGATGAGGGGTAATGCATCCAAGTTCCTTCATGGAGATTCTGGTTGAACATAAAAGGAAACTTTTTCACAATGAAAACAGTTACGCATTGGAATAATCTCCCTTGGGAAGTGGTGGATTCCCCAGTGTCAAACACTTATAAGAGCCAGCTGGACAGGGTGCTGGGCCATTTTGACTAGACTGTGCTTTTGCGAGGAAAGGTTGGGCCAGATTATCCTTGAGGTCTCTTCCAACCTGGTATTTTAGTATATTTTGGTATTCTAACTACAAAGCTGAAGGGATAAAAAAAGAAGGAATATTTCTCATTATGTTGTTCCATCTTTTAACAGATAAAAGTGAAGCTTTCATAGTTTTCTTCTAAAGCATTAGCTGTACAATTCCCTTAGGATTTTCTACTATAAGAAATTCAAACGTAACACTGACAGCTGTGACAGCAAGACTGAGGTGTTGATCTGCAGATGTGTGGTGTCTTAGTTATTTTCAGGCTAACTCTTAAAAAAAAGTTAGACAAAATAGTGTTGGACATATACATTTACATAATAGTTATTAAAAATTATTCTTCATCTCCAGTTAAGGTTTTGCTTTCTGTCTTAAATTATTTCCATTTCTGATGGGAAACTTTGTGAAAGATAAGCAACTTAGGGGAAGTTTTAAGATTTCTTAATGCTTCAGCAGTGAACAAAGACTTGTTATCAAATGTCTTCCACTGCTGCAATAGCTTTGAAAAAAATTTAGTATTTAATGTATTTCTTAAAATATTAAATAGTCATACTGAGTATTTGACCTTATGCAAAAGTATAAAAAATTATAATAAAGGATCTGCTTTAGCAAACTGATTATGCTACTCTCATTCATGCATGGAGTTTGATTGACTTTACCAGTGCCTCTCATTGAAGTCTTCTTCAACTTTAGCCAAACAGTACCAAATGGATGATATTATTAATTTTAATTAATTTCCCTACATGTGCTACTTTAAAAAAAAAAGACAACCAAACCACCCAAATTCCACTTATTTTTCCTTTATTTAAAGCTTCCATGTTTTCACTGAAGTAGTCATAGTTCCTGAAAAGCATAAACAGAAAAAGAAAGTAACATACAGGCATTTCATCAATGGGGTGTTAGCTGTTCAAGATGGATTTGAAAGCTTCTCTCTTGGGATCTATGCAAGAAACCACTGCTGTGTTATGTATACTGTATTTTGTTGTGTATTTCTATAAAATTAAATTTTAAAGAGGGAAGCTAATTTTGTTTCAGATATAATTTTACATAATAAATTGACCAAACTACTCACTTAGTGAGTAGAAGTGTCCCATCTTATTTAATCATCTAAATGTGTGTATTTATTGTTGGTGATGTACCATTTCTGTAATTCTTTATATGCATGTACTTAAATTAAAATCCATGTGTTACAATTTGCTGGTGGTAGGAACTGAAAAAATAGAGATGTCTTTAGGTTTCCAAAACCTGACTTATGAGTGTAGTGATCATCTCTAGGAGTTCTATATAAAATTGCTTGGTCTTTTTGTCATGCATTTTCCGTTTAAGTCAGGGGAAATTGTATAGCTAAAATCATGCTGAATTCATTGCAAATCTAGGGCATGCTTAAAGGGCACTTCATCTGAGCAAAGAAATCATTGCTTTGACTGTGGCTATGTTAAGTGAGAGATGGAAGTGAATAGCTTTTAGTTTATTGCTCATTTGAAAGCCAGAGGGAAAAATGGCCTTTGTCTACCTGCCAAGCTCTTCCCCTCCCTTGCCCAGACTTCCTAAGAATGCTTATTTGAAATCTGGCAGCAGTTACCCTTTATTTCTTTCAGGAGCTTTTTCTCTTTTTTTTTTTACAGCATTTTTGGTTTTTTTTCATTCCAGTAATAAATTTTATCTATTTTAAAAATGTAATAAGTAAAAAGCTAATGGGCTTTTGGGGCTTGAAAACAAGCCCAAAGAAAGAGTCACTTACTGATAATTTGATACTTAATTCAAAGTCTAATCACCAATATGTACTCTTCAGCTGCTCAGTTTTCCTCTGCACAATAATAAATGAATCTGTTATGTTTCCTTAGGAAAATTTTAGAAGTCCTACCTCTATGTCTATACTATAATGACATCTTGTTGCAGATGCAATAAAATTGTGTCATAATGTTGAAATCCAATAATTGCAGCTTGTAGCAAATTTGTCATCTGCATATATGTGGATATGATACCTTACTGTTGTGTAATTTATAAAGGAAAATGAAATTATGAAGTCTTTTGTTACCTTAAACAATAGTGCATTTAATGCATTAATTAGGCTGTGTTTGCTTTGAGACCAGCAAAAGAACAGAAAGAATCTGTTGTTTTCATGGTAGATCATTAAATAACACAAGCTTTTCTTAATAGAAGTGATCATGAACTTATTGTGATTTTGCATTTATTCTGCTTTTTATCTTCTCATTCATTTGGGAATTTTCCAGCTCCTGGGAGCACCATGGTTATCAAGTAGGCAGTTCTTGGAGATTTTCATGAGAGTTTTGTTTTTACGGAGGAGAAAAAAAGTTTGATTTTTTTTCCCTTCAAAGCTGTGTTATGATAAAGCACTTTCCATGCTCAGGGGTTCCACTTAAGGTATAGCTAAATAAACCTGAAATCTTGCCAAGTCCTGCAACTCATTGCAAGAACAAATGAAAACAGCTCCTGAACAGTGTGTCTTTCTAGGTGATGTGAACATGTCCATTTATACCTTGCCCTTGTAAGACAGTGTTACTTCCTTAGAGTTTCAAATAACTTTTATGTTTGCTCTAGAGTGACTGCTGATACCAGGAACAAAGTCAAGAAACAGTTTCCCAAGAAGAGAAAAGTAAGACAGTTTTGAAAAATTCAATCTCTGTTTGAACTGGATTCAGATTTTATTAGTGGTTGTGAAACTGAAAAGGAGGTACTCATGATGATATTAATAAGCATGAGCCAAAAGGAACAAACTCTGCAGAAGTTAAACTTGGGGTGGGTTTAGTAATGAGCTCCCAAGCTATGCTTCCTCTTTGCTGCCCGGTGTTTGCTGGCTTGTGAGAAAATCAAGTAATTAAGTAACAAAGCATTCCTGCTACTTGAAACCCTTTCCTAAGTGAAATATGTCCTTATTATTGGTCTTATATTAGCCAAGCCCAGACTTTGCTCTATTTATAACACCTCTTCTCTCAATATTTTTACTTTGAGCATCCTCTCACCTAAGCTCTGATGTCATTTTAGCTATTGTGGTCTTTTATTCTTCTCCATCTAAATTAAAACAACCCCTTAATAAACACTTAAATTCCAAGGATATAAAATTAGTACTCTTTGTGATGGCTATTACAAAAAATGCTGACCATCAAAAAAAGAATGTTGTAGCAACACGACTCCTGCTTGATAAAGATGCTACTATAGATAATGATGCTGCCAGATAAATGTCATTACAGTATGAAACATTTATCAAAAATAAATATCAGGCCTCAGCTGTTGTGCATATTGATTCAAAAAATTATTTCATCAGGAGCACAGAAGGTGTTTATTTTTGCATCGAGGTTAAGCACATTAGGATGATGATTTCTTAAGCACCTTAAGAGAATATTTAGGAGAGGTACTTTCTCTTTTTGCCTTCATGATTAAAGAGGCTGAAATTCTTTTCTCAAGTTCTGTGGTTGCCAGACCCAGGAGAGACCATTGGTTTCTCTGGACAGTGCACCCAGGTGTTGCCAGTACAAACATGATGGGAGAATTTTGAATCTTGTGTAGACTTTGAATCATGCTTAAAGTGCACTGCAGACACGGCAAAAGACTTGCCTATCATAAAAGTATGGGTCTTCATAAAAATTGCATCCTCTGCTGACAGCCAAAGAAAATGAGGTGGTAGTGCAGGATTGGCAGTTTTCATGAAAGTCAAAGGTCTGATTAAAAGTTGGAAGCTTGTGGCTTATAAACCATTGTGACAATATTTCTTCATTAATTACAAAGTAAAGTTTAAAGTAATATGTGATATTCTTGGTTGAAAAAAAATTATTGGATTATTCCTGGTAATTTCATAATCTGATCAATTGGATTTAAGGGGGAAAGAGCTTTATTCATAATGTGACTTAAATACCTTAACAACATGTCTATGTTACAGAAAAGACATTTTAAGGGAAGCACTGTCTTAGCAAACCAGCTTTGTTTCTTATTAGTTTACTTAACTGTTTTCAGAGATATCCTTCCTGAAGTTCAAGGTAAACTTAAAAAAATAGAATGTTAAGAGTTTTACAGGCCATTATGTAAGAATTGCATCTGTAAGAATTGCTTCACAAGATCCAGTTTGTAGCATCATTTTTCTCTGTTTCAAAAGAATTATAATTGACACTTACTGTATATGCTTGATTTCCATGATGTTTTCTTGGACAATATTGCCATATAAAATTAAGTTTTGAAGTTCATTTTTTGAATATTTTGATCTCTTTTTTAAACATAAGTCAGAAATAACTAATTATTTTGGCTTATACAAAACAGGAAAAAGTAAAACTGGTTTGGCATGCAGCTTAGCTATTTTAATCTTTAGTGTGGTTTATGGAGGATGGAGGTGTTTGGTTTTGATTTTTTTGTTTGTGTTTGGTTCAGGATTTTTTTGTGTGTTTTCTTTTTGGGGTTTGGTTTTGTGCTGGTTTTGTTTGTGGTTTGTTTTTCTTTTCCAAATAGTGTAATTGTTTTGCAAAGCATTTATGTTTTTCCTTGGAGGCAGTATTTAATTTAGATGAAGTACCTTTCTGGAAGTAACCATGCTTCTCCCCTATTTCAATCTGTGATGTAAAATGTAAGTAGATAATTGGATCATTGGGAGACATTTCATAAGAGTTAATATCTCATAAAGTGATATGTGCTGGATATGTTTAGAAAATTACAGACACCACACTATTTGTGTAAACCTCTCAGGCTGCACATTTGAGGTGTTAATACTTCCTGTAAAAAGAGAAAAATTAAGATACTGCCCACATTGCCTACAGCTTGAAGTATGGGGACGTGAGTAGCATCTGTTCAGTGAACATAGCTTCGGGATGTCATGGCCTCTAGTCAGAAGGAAACCCAGGGAAAAGAAGTCTTGTGATTCATTCTGATTATAGCCAAGTTTGCTCTTGATTTAATTTCTGCCAGTAGCAAACCCCAGAAATAGGTATCATCCATCAAGAATTCCCTCCTTCTGGGTGCATGAAACCAAAATGCTTGGAACCCATCAAACTTTGTGTCGTTGGGTTAGAGAAGGGTAGACAGTGAGTCTTCAAAAAGGCATTGCGTCCAGGGAATTGCCAGCTAGACTGACTGCCCAGCACTGGGCATTTCACACAGAATATTGCCAGCTGCCACAGAGCAGCAGCACAGCCTAAAACATACATTGTGCTTTCATCTCCCATATAACAGCATATTCTGGAAAGCATGATGCAGGTTTTTACAGCAAAGTCCTAGTCTAGAACTTTGGAACATTTCACTGACTTCTGTGTGTACCAAAAATACAAAGAAATAAAAAGATATATCTATTTATAATATAGATCTAGGCTGGACAAATTCAGTTTCCTGTCAGTATTTTCCCACTCCAAACAACAAAACTCTGTAAGACATTCTTCTCAAATGTATGAGAAATTTTTGAAATTCCAGGCCCTTGAAGAGTAATCACCAAGAATGGAATGATGCTTGATTTTTCATTCACTGCCTTCCTTCCCAAGGTAGAGGAGACAGATTTGGCTTTCGCTAGCAGAGGAAAAAATATCAGTTATAAAAGCAGTACGTAGAACCTTTCAAGAGAAGTGAATCAACATCCTGATATTTCCTAAGTTTTTGTTATGTTTAGGCAATGATTTTTGTTGTAAATTTGACTGCAATTTGTTAGTATTCAAAGTGCCTTAGGAAACATTTCTAAATTTAAAACTTCTGTCCCTAATGTTATATGTAGGTATGAGTTTGGACCATTTGTTGTTCCCCCTGTAGTAACAAAACTGGAAGTCTATTTGGCAGTGATAACTGTTTTACTAAGTTGACTTTAAATAGTATTGCTACTTCTTCATTTGCCATAGAAATATTTTCTTCCCAAATAGCACCTGAAATATTTCTAAAATGGCAGATACAGTTTAGTTTAAAAGCCACAGTATCTGATGCTCCTGTAGTTAAGGATGCTTTGAGTAGTTGCATGATAAGCAGAACTTAAATTCTGTGACATTTAATATTAAAAAATCGGAAATATCATTATCAGTGTTGTGCTCTTTCAGTAAACAGGATACACTGGAATTTGGCATCTAAACTTTATCCTATGATCAGTTTAGACAGGCTTGTAAATTTTTTTGGTTGTTGTTACACTGTGCCCTACCCTTCTTTTGGGAAAACTTTTAAACTTCTCCCTCTGTTGATGATTAGTGCTTTCTGTGGGAAGCTGGGTGGGTCCTCAGCAGTTAGTGCAGTTACGAGAGGAAAAGCTTTTCTTCTGCAGAGCCTAGGAGATTTGGTCCCTCAGAATATGGGAAACTGCCTTGCAGCAAGTTGGTGAGATCATAAGAAGAAAACAGCCCTCCCTAGGTCCCATAAGAAAAAAAAAAAAAAACAACCAGATACAATGTGAGTTTTCTTGCTTTGAGATTTGGCTCAGACAAGCGACACTTAAGTTGCCTTCTTTTGTCTTGTCCGCTTGTTTTCTTTGCTCCTCAAGATTGCCTGGCGGAACATCCCTCCCCAAGGGACTCCTGGCAGCTCCTGGACCATTTTCCAAAACCCTGTATCCTGCTTTTGCTCTTCTTTCTTCAAAATCTTCATTCATTTTGTTCCCATTCCTTTAAGTCACGGTCTAGTGCATAATCTCAGTGTGTACTTTGGCAGGGCTGCTGTGGTATAGACTACTGTTCTCCTGTAGAGGAAAATACCAAAAATGTAAAGTCATTAAATTATGCAAGCAAGATTTTGAGTAAATGAATGTATGCAAAGTGGGTCAAATGACTGTTGATTTAGTGTTACAATGTGGATTTTTTGTAGTCAAGGTCTTGACTTTCTTTTATTGATCATTCACTTTTGAGACAAGGGTAGTCACTGAACAAAGAATATATTTGAACAACCTTTGCGTGTGATGAATGTATGCTTGGAATAATTTGCAATGAAGTGCTTCAATATGTATCCATAGCAAGTATTATTTTTAGACCCTACATTAAAATGGTCTTAAGCTTTCTGATATATAAATTAGAAGGAAATAGTGAAAAAGAAGACAAAACAATGAAAATTAGCTGATCTTGAGTAAGTACTATATAATATTCAGTTCACTTGTGCTGAACATTGTTTTCAGAATCGTCATGGAAGTCTGAATGATATAGATGTTAGAATTACAATGTCCATAACATCATGGTCAGCCCAGATTCCCCCCATACTCTTACCTAGTGAAAGAATTGGTGTGATATAAATCAATAATCAGGATGGCTTGTGGGAGTTGGACTTAATGATCCCTGTAGATCCTTTCCAAAAGAGCTCATTCTGTGATTCTGTGATTCTATGAAAAGTAAAGGACTTTTGAGTATAGGAGTGGCAAACCTAGAAAGGCATCTGGAATAGGGAATATTTTCAGTATGCCTCAGACATAGGGAAAGGCTTTTCCTTAAACAGGGGAAAGCTTTGGTGGAGCCAAAAGTTTGAGCTTTAAACAGAAGTGAGACTTCTCATGCTATTTTTGGAGTTAGGTTCAAATTTCTGTAATTCTTGTATTACAAGAACGTCTGTTTACACATTTTTCGTCAGAAAAATGTCATTTTAGAGAGACTCCTATCTGCTCTAAGACTTTTTTACAGCTTTACTGGAGTTTTTAGATCTTTACATTTACCTTTACTGTTACCTTTACATGGAAGTTATCAGTAATTTATTACTGAGTTTACTTTCAAGAGCATCATTGATAAAAGTACTTGTAACAACTTTCTTCCTCATAAATATTGAAATATTATTGCGCATGATCAACTGGCATCTTGTATTTTAGCAGTTCATTTAATGTTTAGATGCAAGAATATATATAACGTGCATCTAAAGCACTCAACAGTCTCATTTATTGTGAGCATTTCTTTCCAGACAGGAAAAAGAATTATGCTTTTCCTAATAGGGAAAAATCCTTTGCTCTTAATTTATTGTCTGGAAAAAGTCTGGCAAAATTTTGTGTTCTTCTGCATATATTTCAGCTCTTAGCATCTTCCCTTTCCTCCCGTATAAGCTCAATATATAGACATACTACAGTACATTTTTAAACATAATTCTGTTGTAATTTGCTAGTTGGTGAACTACTGCTAACACTCCTTCCTGCTTCTCTTCTGTGTCTGCATTTTATTCACCCTCATATAGAGTAACTCAGAAGGAAAGCCATCCTTGCTGCCAGATATTTCTTGTGGTTGATACTGCATATTCCTTTTTGCGTTCTTGTTCTCTATAATTTTTCTGACTGTCCAGAGAGTTCTTTGAAGCAACATATTTAATGTATATCTTGCTGTTATGGATTGAGTACTTTTTTTTTCAATTTTGTTTGCTTATTTTTTTCATCAGCAGTGTCTCCAAAAGTTCTCATGCTAAAACTGGTAGAGGACTTGTGGCAGAATGCAAAGTGTTATGCTGGGATGATGAAGAGTATTTCTTCAGTCCTTTGTCAGTGGTTTCTTTTTGTGTCCTACCCTTCAGTAGTTTTCTCATACTTGGCATTCCACTGCATTCCCTGTGATGCAGGGAGAATGAGGTTTGAAGTGCTGCTCTTGTCATCATCCATACCATTTTCATGGGATGTGGCAAGGTGGGTTGTCCTGGAGAATCCCATGTCACTAGGCTGACTGCGTTTTAGAGTATTCAGGGGAGAAATATTAGACCTTGTGGGAAATCTGCTCCCTGAAAAACACATAAATAAAACTCATAAATTCGCAATCTCAAATACTTGAAGCAGGCTTCCCTTGCATGCCCCCAGGCTTAAGAAAATGAGCATTATAAGAAATCCTCAGATCCTAAGCAGTCCCTCTAGATACACCGCCTCCTTTTGTCTCCTTTGTCTTTTGGAAATACATTTTCACCTTCTGTTTCCTTTTCTTTAGTTCCTTTTTCTTTTGGAAAACAATACATTTTCACCCTCTGTTTCCTTTTCTTTTGTTACCTAATTTTTTTTCTTTTTTCTTGGTAACTCAAGAGCTTGGATATGCATCAAATTAGAAAATGCTCGTTTTCTCTTGAGGCATTCTTAGTGCTGCTCTGTCACCATGAGGCGTGGTATGGCATTCATTTGGTGTTTGGTTGAAGATGTAGCTAGCCCTAAAAGGGTGCATTCTAGATTCAGCTTGTTCAGCGTATAAAGTACTTCCACTGGAGTATTGGAATGACCAGTTAATCGAAGGTGGCAGAGAGCCATCAGTAGCAATGATTAGCTTTGTACGGTGATGAAATTCTTATACACCCAGAGGAGTGGAAACAGCTGCCTTCTTTCCATACCTTGTCTCAACTAAAACACAGGAGCTGGAATGAGAGAGCTAGTTCCTGAAACTAAAGCATAGGCTGTTCAATTTTCAGTTTTAAGAAAAAAATTACTAGAGAGGGCAAAGGTTGGAGTGCTGGTCTGCTGCCTGAAGGTATGAATATAATTCAAAAATTGTTATGTGCTGAGAGGTATATGCTCAGGATAAATGCTAGAAAAAATACTGGCCCTTGTGGAAAGCTGTAAGTCCATAATTTGGTTTTTTTGTATGGTGGAGGTAATAGCTCAGAGAAGGAACAGGGTCACATTGTCATAGAATCATAGGATGGTTTGGGTTGAAAGGACCTTTAAGATCATCCAGTTCCAATCCCCTGCCAGGGGCAGGGACACCTTGCTCAGAGCTTCATCCAGCTTCGCCTTGAACACTTAAGAGGGAAGGGCCATCCACAGCTTCTCTGGACAACCTGTTCCAGTGCCTCACCACTCTCACAGTAAAGATTTTTTTCCTAATGTCTAATCCAAACATGCCCTCTTTCCTTTTAAAACTATTGCCTTTTTTCAATCCCTACAGAAATTGCTGTAAGGCCTACTCCCTCTTTATTATAAGCCTTTCCATAATGAATGGTTGCAGTAAGGTTTTCCTTGAGCCTTCTTCGGTCTGAGCTGAATGACACCAATTCTCTCAGCACTTCTTTTTAGGGAGGTTGTTCATTATCACAGTATTTGACAAATTTCAAATTTTGGATGTTAATGATCTTGGAAAATGCTTTTTTTCTCAAACAGCGAATGAAATAGATGGATCAACTGCACTAAGTTTAATTTCCTTTTTACAATTATTATAGCAACAAAATCTATAATCACACACAATTTCAATATAAATTTATTTAAATTAAAGCATTTTAGATATATATTTTAAAATAAATATATGCTTGCCAAGCAATAAATTCAAGTAATATCAATGGGAGATCTCCCTTTAGAAAACTAATTATCTAGAGTACATATTTGTAAAGAACCGCAGAGCTAATTTTACTTTCTAATTTATATTGTTAAAAAATTGGAAGGGGAATGCAAAGGCTTAATACTATACTGTAAATGTATATATTTTTTTAAAGCGTATAAGCCCCTCACTTTTAATTTATTCATGATATCAAACATAGTAGCTATGGCCATGATCAGAAGGAAATCTGATTATGTGAAAACAGGGTCCAAACATTCTGCTCTAAGTCATACTAAAATCTCTTCCACTTAGCAAGCCATCCTTGTGCTATTGCTGAATGTTGCCATGGAGTTTGGTAGTTGAAGAAGCAGACAATGTAAGAAAAGAACAGACAGCTAAGTGAAGCCCAGACATTAAGTGAAACCTGTTGTACACTGTGGATGGTGGCCATGCTGGGCTTCCCAACAGAGTCCTGCTGTACCAGCATTTATATGGCTGAGACATTCTCCCTCTGGTCAAAACAGGAGAAAAACGGGGTGGCTGAGTTTTTCTCCCCCAGCATTCTTCTACTTTAAGTTCCCCAACTTTTAAAATATTTTTTTCTCAAAGTTATTCAAACTCTGTGGAAGCAATTGAAAATAGGGGCATCTGTTTCTTGACAGACTGACATGGTTGGTTGAAATAGTGCAAATTTACTGCATAACTGAAGCAGAACTGGGGAGGGAATCCCTGCCAAATTGTAATCAGGCTGGGACCATCAACTGCTTTGAAACAATTTCCCTCCTTTTTCCACTTCTCTTTTTTTTCAGTGATGCTTTTATGAATTAATGGTGCATGTGTGATGCTTTTATCCTATTAGTACTGCATATGCATACTGCAAATGTCAGCTTAGGTGGCAAGGCCAGAGGAACAGTATGCTTTAGTTCACTGTTTTTTGCCACAATATCCTCTCTAAAGGGGGCAAAAGAATTTGCATCTGCCCAATTTGTTTCTGTTTTTATATTCTGTAAATATATGCCAGATGAAAAGCTGAAATTGTGGTTCTCATTCAAAATAATTGCCTTGGAGAGGCAGTTTTATTTTGTGCTAAAATGTGCATCCTACAACAGGTATTCTTTCTGTAGAAGCTTCAAAATAACATGATGACATATAAACCAACAGAATATATGAAATTGAAAGAATGTTACTCTTAATATTCCTTTTTTAATTCCCCTCCCTCCCCCTTTGAAATGAATGAGTGTGACTATTCCCTTCTGTACACACATCTGGTTCAGGATTGAGCTTGTCAGTTCAAAATGTGAATTTTAAACGCTATTCTTCTGCCTTCAGAAGTGCTGTTGTAAACCTGCAGCTTCTTCATTAGGATTGACTCTGACAGATGTCAGAGTACTGTGCTTTTTATTATCAGTCAAAAATTGATGCAAAGTAACCATATCAGTTAGGGTCCTTACTAAGTCACCTACACAGAGTTAAAAAAATGCTGCTAGCAAAATCTTCCATTTATCACTTTTATTTAAGTAATAGCTGTGTTTTCCCTTCTCTGTCCTCTCTTGAGTTGGGCCTCTCAACTGAAAGAAAATTCAAAATTCATTCAAAATTCATTCAAAAATGAACTGGAGATAAACTTCCAGTATATCCACTGGAATTTTAATGTTATGACAATGAGATCCCTTTGTAACACTGTCCATCTAGTCCAGTTACCATCTGGCATAGTGATACAGTACATAAAAATTGCTTTTATAAGAAAGGAAACCTGATTGCTGTGGAATTTTTAATTTTGTTTTTGAAATTTCCTTTGATACGCGTTTCTATTCTTGCTGAATTTTCTGGGAGAGAACTTGGCTGTGTCTTGCATATTTGTGTAGTATCCAAGTGAGAGGCAGTTTAAAGATCCCAGTTTGGCTACTCTTGTGATAGGAACAATTTTGTCCAGCATTTGTAGCTACATCTCTCCTCACACTGGTGCAGAAATATACACAAACTAAATTATTCCTAAGACATGTTAAAAATCTGATGATACTTGCTTTTTGTTTGTTAGAATTCTCTGCCAGACTTTAAGGTGTATTTTTGATTTGCAGAAAAGAGACTTGTGCTAATTCATAAATAATTGTGAGTTCATAACTTACCTCAGTGGATGCAATACATATGGCCAATCTTTTGAAGTTCCAGTATTATTTTTGCTTTATTTGTGGCCTGTCCTTGTGTGTCCATGTGTCATGCCAGTCCCCCACCAGTTTTCACTTAAGATGTATTCTTTTTGGGCAATAGGTTTTCAGTGCATTATTTTGAACTTAGAGCAGGAATATTCAAGAATATTTTTCATCACTTGTGTCTCCAAGTGTAGATCTAGATTCTTGTTTTACATTATTTTTACTTCTACCTAGAGCTATTGCCAAAAAGTGATGGTAAAGTTTACTCTGCATGTGAACAGTAAAAATCAGTGCCTAGTGTTTTCACTGCAGCTAAAGAAAATTATTACTTTATCTGCCTGAAGTGTCATAACCTCCTCTTGTTTAGGGCTGATTCTCACCGTGGCCTTGTAGACGTAAAAGCTTAACCAGCGCTAAAGTAATTCTCTCGATGTCAACATACTTCAGCTTGTCAGCTACCTGCCTTACTGTGCCTTGAGTTACAGCATTGTAATCATTACTGCACTAAATCAAAGCTCTGAGCCACCCTTGCAAATGGAGGTTGATAGGTACCTTCTCTGTGGAGAGTGAGAATGTGTGCCTTCAGCATCAGGCAGCAAGAGAGCAGGGAAATTAAAACTGGGAGAAGCAAAGATGAAGTAAGTGGAAATGCAAAAGGAAAATAGAAGGTTGTTTAGCCTTCAGCAGTAGTTAGTGAGTTATTATTTTAATTGTAAAAAAACTGAATCACTTGAGTATGTGTACTACAGACTGCAGTTCAAATTGCTTAGTCAGAGTCTTAAATTCAGCTTTATTAAGAAAGCAACTTTGTGTGTAGCGTTATCATGTGCTCACATTTTTATTTTTACCTGTAATTTCATAAGATTTTTATTCCATAGCAGAACCAGTGTAGGATGTTATGCACTGAGCAGAATATTTCTAATCTCATGGAATAAATTCATAGATGGTTTTGGAAAAGGCTGAAATACAAATTTATTCAAATTAGCTTAGTGAAGCAAATTTTAGGAGTTTGCTGGAAAGAGAACATCATGTACATCAGAGAAGAAAATTATGTATCTGATTATTTGAGAATTTGCATAGAAATAGGAAATTATGCAGAAATCAAAACTTAATGTTCATTGGAGTTTGGACAAGGGCAGTAAAGAGACTTGGAGTTACACAAAGTAGAAAATGAAGGCAAAATCTCTGACATTCTCTACTTCAATTGAGATTATGTCCAAAGAAAGATTTTTTTACTTTTTTCTTTTCTTTCCCCTTTTGCATATGCCTCTGGAAGAGATCATTGTTATCCATTGCATGTGAGACACTGCCCTTTAAATATGTTTGATAGTACTGGGTATATTAAGATCCATAACACTGATTGATTTTGAAGTTAGTTTTTTAATGCAATGCCTTCCTGAAATATTTGTTTGTGCTTGCACCAATAAGCAATGCTCAAGTGGATTTTAACATAAGTAGGACATCATGTCTGTTTTTCTTGAACCACAGCTCATGGATAAAATTTATGCTAAGGGTAATAAAATTGTTATCCTATAAAAAGTATCTATAGTTATATAAGACATGGATATCATGTATTCTCTTACCCACTTGTAGTCAGAAAATAAGGGAGTAGTGCCAAAGTAATTTTAAAGCCACCCACCAGCAAAGAACCATCATACTAGTGCATATAATACCAGTGAAATGTTTTGGGAAAAGAATACTAAAGTCAAAGCAGAAATTATTTTGTACCTTGCTTATGCCATTCCAAATGAAATGAACGGCATGGTTCTTGCCTTTGAGTTTCACAAGAGAAAAATTAAACAGGCTCTGAACAAATTTTAATCAGGCTGAAATTTACTTCTTGTGCTAAGTACAAATCATGCTAATACTTTTCTTATTTTAGAAACCACTTCATGTCTTGGTATTGGATATGCCTTTACTTAAAGATGTAAGGTGATATTACAAATGTTAGATAAGCTTATGCATAAAGAGAACCAATGTAGAAGAAGGTGCAAAAGTGAAGGGAGAGGCATTAATTGCTAAAATGTTGAGGAGAATTCTGTGGAAAGGTTTATAGGAAAGGCAAATGCACATGGGCCTTTGAATAAGGTAAACAAAATTTTTGAATTAGAAAGAGGCATAATGAAGTAATGAGGCATTTAGAAAAGCAAAGCATGCTCTCAATACTTCAGAACTTTCTGAAATAAATGTAGGAGGATTACACAGGCAAACATCTGGAAAAAAAAACCCAAAAAACCAATGAAGATATGATAGGCAGGTCTGTGTTTAAGCAATCTTGCTAAAATGAAAAGCAAATGACATTGTAGTGATGCTGTGAAGCAGATCTAAAAGGCAGCCCCGAATCTCCACACTGCAGGGACCTGGGACATTGTACATCAGCTTGTTGTGGTGTAGATATAAATAGGCTTGGTCATCCCCACTGGTGAAAACCTTACAAGGAAATTTTATCTGAAAGCCTTTGAGGATCTTTCTTGTCTCTGTGAAGCATCTGACAAATGACTCATCAAAACAAATCAAATTAACCCTTTGTGTTAAGGATAACTTTAAAATGTTTTTTATCATCTTGGGAGAGAAGGAAATTTTATCAGATTTAAGGACAAGACACAATTCACAAACTGAGAACCAGGGCAAGAGAGATAGTAAAAGGGCATTGTGCAACTGATTAGGGACTATTAGCCTACAACATGGTAATGGACTTCTTCATGAAGCAAATTGTTGACATTAATGCAGCTAAATCATGAAAAAGTAAAAATACGGCTGCAGTGCACAAACACAGGTTTGCAGCAGACAGAACATGGGATAGCCATGGAAAAGGAATTGTCAATTAAAGATCAAAAGCAGAAAGGATTGCATTTATGCCCACAAAAAGAGGAAGGGGAAATAAAACAAAGAAGCTAACAAACCCAAACAAGCTCTATAAATACAATGAAGTAGTAATAGAGAAACCTTTCTAAAAACAGGAAATGATTTCTTGTAAAGAGCAAAATAAATTATTAGTGTATTTCATTTCATTCCATCGCGGAAGTATAATTTTGTGGCAGTTAAAATCCCAAAAAGCAGAAAATATTTCTTTCCCAGCCAAGCTTCTTTTCCTTGTAAGGTACGTATTAGGTACCTTGGAAAACGGATTTTAGTGCAAATTACGTGACTCATCTGTATCCCGAGGGAGTGAAAGAAGGTGGAGAAAGAGAATTATTTCTTTTTATCAGTCTTAGTGGTAGAGGGAAGGGAAATACTAGCATTGCATTAAGCAAGCTAGAAAAGTGATTCCTTGTAGCCAGCTGAATTATTGTACATTGCATTTTACCAGATCTGCCTTGCAACTGTGTGCAAGTGCTAAATGTTTCAAAAAGGTTAAATCAAAGCACTAGACTTTGCAGTTGTTAATTATTTCCATTGAGAAGATACTTAGAGATTAAATATTCCTTGAAGATGAATACATGAAAACTAGCATGTTTTTAGTAAATGTAAATGGGGTTCTCACTGCATAGTGAATGGAAATGGGGCCTGTCTACCCAGCATACCAGAGCTCAGCATTTCCTTGAGAAAATATTTAGCATATTGAACATTTTGGAACTGAAATAGGTCTCAAAGCTTTTGTGAAAGTGTATCTTATTCACTGTTGGAAGCACAGAGACAAATCCCCACTCTTTGGTGATTTTCTCCAACTTTAGTGTCTGTGGATCCTTTGCAGTGAAAGGACATGAGTCAATACGACAAGGTCATCTTCTACGGCTTCTATTCCTTCTCTGATTTGTCTTTCAATCTCTGGTTAACAGTTTATGAATTGATTTCAGATGCTGCATTTCTCAACAGCATCCTACTTCAGTGCTGTCCTCAGTAGAGAGGCACTTTTCTGTATCTCTGTGTGTCAGCTCTGGTGGAAATCTTGTCTTGTTTATTGACTTAATCAGTCCTGCTCTCTGCCTGGTGTTGTTAGCACTGTTCAAAAAGACTGGCTGCTGTCACTAGTAATTTGATTACTTCTCTGTGTCTTGTGACAATCTGTTGACCACACTAAGGACAAGTCACCTCACAGCAGTAATAAGTTGTGTATTAGTCCAGTAAATGGTTTATTTGGCATATGATTTCCAACTGGACGTGACAAACTGCCCAAGAGGACTCCTTTACAGTTCTGCAATCTCTGGACTGCTAGATTTTCACCCAAAATTTACTCAGTAAGCACCTCCTGTAAATTACTGAAGTCCAATTTCAGATACAGAAGGATATATGCATTTCTACCCAGTAATGTTTTTATCTTCATATCTTTTGAAGAAATTGAGATTATAAGTGTTGAAATACTAGACTTCATTAATATTCTCCTGATCTTTGCCAATACATATTAGTTAGTTGTTTTCAAGTTAGATATGTATTGTTCTTCTTGTGCTCTAATAACACTGATTTCCATGAAATCTCGTTGCTGTTATTCATGTTGGACATAAGCTTTACTCTTACAGCCATGTACAACAATGCTTTTGTGATCATTATGGGCTATAAATATAATGCACAGTTTAGAATTAGTGCAGAAATATTTGGATGAAGTTCAGATAATCTTTGTAGGAATTTTAACTCTGCACATAACAATACCTGTCTCTATTGGAGGAAAAACTGGAAATAGTCTGGAAAAACTGCTGCTCCCTGCAGGTGCACATTTTCAGACAAAGGGTATTTAAAACATATACATTATATGGAGGATTTCTAAACTTGTGTAGTACTTTGTCAGTTCACAGAATCATGGAATTCTCTATTTAAAATAAAATATATAGCAAGTTTTACAGTAAAATCTGATATCTGTGGAAGAATTTCTTCAGAAGGCTTTTTCACAATTGGCAGTACGTTGTGGTATTTATGTTTTTCTAAAATAGCTGCTTTGTGTTGCTTTTGAAGGTCAGCATTAAAGAAGATATTTAAAAATCACTCCTCTTTTTTCCAGTATAGCAATTTTTGTATGGACTTTGCTGAAATTCTCTTTTCTATTCAAAGTAATCTGCCTATCCAGCCGATCTCAAGGCTTGTGGTTGTAAAGGATAAGGAAGCACTGTTAATGCCAATAAGCAAGCAATAAGCATGGTAAAATACCTGTGTTTTATCTTTTTCTTAACCAAGTCACAATAAAAAAAAGAAAGCATTTTGAAGAAGAACACTGTCGTGGTGCACTGCAAATTGCGTTCCGTTAAGAAAAACAATAATACTGCAAATCTGTAAATGCTTTGCAAAACATGTACACAGGAATTTGTAAAGCCTAGATTTATGATAAAACTTCATTGCGTCTTCTCATCTTTGTTGTACATCATCTTGGGTACGTGTCTTTCGATGCACCTGATTTCATACTTTAAACTGTAAAAGGAAACATTTTAAGAGATAATTCATACAGTAAAAATTCCATAGCTGTGAAAATCATTGCAGTATCACTTCAATAAACAATTTATTTTTATTTATACTGAGATATCTGCTGTGGGCAAGAGGAGAGTTCCATTGTAAACAGAATAATTCAAAGTGCTGATAATGGTGCTGAAATTGTGCTTTATTTTCAGTCCAGCAGTTTAGATCTAGCTGTCCATCGTTTATCAGTTGGCAGATGTTGATGAATGCATGTGTAAGATTGTACAGAGCAGGAAGCAGATTGTGCACCACGGTTGATCCTGATGCACCTCTCTTACAATCTTGTTCAAGAGGCCAAAGGTTCACTGACAGTAGGCAGCACAGTTTTCCCACCCAGTGAATACTGTGCCTTCCTCTGTACTGGATGTGGCCTATCTCAGATAGCCAGAAGCTTGGTAATACAGATGTAGTTTTAGAGAGAAACAATAAGTCTGTTTTTCAAGTCTGTCATGTAATTTATGTGGGCCTCGTTGCTTTCCTGCTCAGATAATTATTATTTTTAGTAAAAAAATTCTTCATGCAAATAGTCAAGCAAAACCTCACTTCTGAGGAAACCTTTGGTATTACAACTACCAATTTGAATCTGTATTCTCAATAACGTGGTGTAATCAGTTTGTTATTTGCACTCTGTACATATAACTTACCCTAAATGTGAAATGTAAAAGTACAATTTTAAGTATTATGAGTATTAATTACATTTGTTTTCCTGCAGATTTCTTGGTTTGGACCTTAGTTTCTAGGTGTCCACTCCTAATTTCAAATGTTATCCTAATTTTGATTTTTTAAAAATTATATACATCATCCTGCAATATGTGACTTAAAAGCAGTTATACCTGAACATAAAAATAAAACACGGAACACGAAGTTGTGTCAAGGATTTTTTTCGTACAGAAAGAGTTAAGTTCACATCCACCAGCTCAAATAGAGCTTAATATTGTGTGATTGTTGGAGTCAGAGAGCTTGTCTAATGTGACAGACTGGTGGCACTTTGCCTTGTCACTCCTGAACACCAGCCCATCTGAAGGAAGCAACTTCATTCAGTGAGTGGTCTGGCCACATTTCACTGCTACCTGCTGGTAATTCTGAGTAATTTGCTGGCCACTTCTTAGATTCTTGGGTCACAGAGTGTTTGGGAATATTTTTTGCTTCCTTCTGGTGTACTTGCAACAACCAGCATTTGTTGGTAGGTCATGAGTCTTCTATGATGGCTATTATTGCATGCCTAAATAGGAAAGTGAAAAATAATTTGTTTTAACAAAGTTATAGATATTTTGGTTTTTAAAAATAGACCTTTTAAGTTACAGAGGTTTAGTAAAATGACTTAGGGAGCAAAGGAAATAATATTTTTCTAAGTATTCTTGAATTTACAAAGATTTTTATTCTATTTAAGCAACATGTTTTCTATTAAAAGCAACTCTAAATAAATAATCTGGCCAACTTTATCACAGTGTAGGATCTTTCCAAAACCAAATTCAAATTCCCTGACAGACCCTTTAAAAAGGGAGGGATAGAAGCCTGAATTTCACTTCATAGAAGTTGTTTTGTCTCCTTGCTTACAATAGGCAAATTTATCACTGGCATAGTCCTGATCTTGAATTGTTTACCAGTATCAATGTTACTTTTTCTATTTTACCAAATCCATATTGCTCAATTTGACTTCTGTTTCATGAGCTCATGTGGCTTTTTTATCACATTTGGTTAATAAGGTTTTATTTTAAGCCTTTGCAGCTTTTCATAATTCAATGCTTAAATTTCATGTAACTTGCAACTGCTGAGAGGTTGCAGTGCTGCTTTGGTTATGCATTAAACCTGTTCCATAGCTCCACAGCATGGAGTAAAAACAAATATCTTGTTTCCGTAGCAAGCTTTGGTTTCTCCGAATCATGTGTGCACTGCAAAAACAATGGCTTTCCATGAAAAATACATAAATTTTTCCTGCATTAACCTCTTTATGTGGTGTTTTTCTCTTGTTTCACTGTGTTCTAGGAATGAAGGGTCCAATTCAGTTACCTCAACATAGATGGTTAGTGCCACTTGAGACAGCCTGTTTTTGCAGTTCCAGTATAGCAAATACAATACAGGACCTACAAGAGACTCCTCCTGAGTGCCACCTGGACTCCAGGCAGGAGAGAGAGACCCAAAAGCCTCTCAAGCAGCAGTAGACACCTGTTGTTGGTTACCTTTAATGTAATTAATGTAGCTACTCAACTTTTTAATTGAGTATTGTGATGAGAACAGCTCTATAGGATCTGACTATCCTGCCCCAAAAATTACCAAATATAAATGATCAGAGAAAAAGGTCTGAAAACAGCAAGTGTGCATTACCTATCTTTTTAGCACAGTGCCAGCCTCAGGCATTTTCCAGAAAAGGTGTAGTTTGGTGTGTTTATTTAGTAATCTTGGTGCATTTTTCTCACCTGAAACCATGTATGTGTTTAGCAACTGCAGGAGCATTTCACAAGGACTTCAACAGCTCAGTAATGTACAAAGAGCTTCCTCCTTTTGTCTGTGTGGAATTTACCACTCACTCACTGAATCTGCTGTCCCTGTTTGTTCCTAATCCATCCCTTCTGTGCTACCCAGACTTTCAGAGTTTTCTCATTCATCTTCTCAGCTCTGTCTTCTCTGAACTAAGGAGTTCTGACATGCATCCTTATTCTTGCTCTGGGGGCCATTCCTTGCTTCTGATTGTCTCTGTCACGCTTCTCTGGCTTTCCAGTTCTGCTGTAGCCTTTAAACAAAGGGGAGCCACTATTCAAGATGCAAGTTGCTGTTTATTGCCCAGTCACTTAGTCTTGCAAGGGCTTCTGCTGTTCTCCCTAACTGACCATTTTCTGTAATATTTCAATTTCATATCATTAGCAACTTTCATTACCACCTGTAATAAAAGAAAAGGAGTGAGCAGTATGAACATGTATAAAAACCTAGCTTGCAACCCAGCTATTTCCTGGAATTTGTCTGTGATGTCTGCTGAAAGAGCTTACTGCTTTGTTTGTCCTCATGAAATTAATCACTCGTGAAGGAACTTTCTAACCTGTGTAATACCTCTAAAGTTTTCCCCAAAACTTTCAGTGAAGGACTTAAGAAAGGCTTTGGCACAGGCGGATGCAGCATTGTTTTATCCAGCTTGGAACATTAATGGTCTTACTAGATGAATGAAAAACTGTGTGGAACATCAGACCAGAGATGTATCTTTACTTTTTTAGTTCTTTAGTTCTTCTTCAGTGACATGGATGAAGATATGCAAGGCATTGTTGACAAGTTTGTAGATCACCACAAATAGTGAGGCGCACTCAAAGCACTCAGAGGCCTGGCTGCCATTCAGAGGAGACTGCACAGGACTGATGAGAGAGCTGGCAGAGACCTTGTGAAATGAGGCAGATAACTTAGTCTTGAGCCTTGGATGTGTCAGGACCCAGGACATCCCTCTGGCTATCCTGAGTAGCCAAGACCCCTGCCAGGGGTCTCAGAGACCCTGGCACAGAGCCCAAAATGCCTGTGGTTTTGATTATGACCCGTGGAGCAAGATACCAACCTTAGATGAAGATCTGCAAGCCATGACAAATTAAGCAGAATGATAGTAAATTTATCACAAGGTGAGAAAGTAGATTTTGGGGTTCCTAGAATGGGGGTTCAGGGGGCAAGATGTCAGGATCTGGGCGTGTCCAGCCTTTCTCCTTCTTCTTCTTGGCCTCCATCTTCTGCTGTGATGTTGGCACTTTTAGATTGGTTTAGAGTAGAAGCTCACTGTCTAACAGAGGTGATAGGTATTGGACAGTAATTGTAAACATTGTATACGTAATTTTTAGTATAAAGACATAACACCACCCTGGGAGCAGGCAGAGTGCCCTGGACTGTCTTGCTGAGCAGACCTCAGCAGGACAGGAGAAAGAATTTTATAGATAAGATACAATAAACAAGACCAAGAAATGAAGAGCCCTGATTCCTTCTTCAAGTGCCGGGCTGGGAAAAGAGACTTTCAAACTTTTCTTGGGGTCAGTCTGACAAGCTAGAGATCCCGACAGAATGGACAAACTCCATCCATTGGTACATCCTGGGCAGTCACTGGCAAGCAGCTCTGCTGTTACAGACCTGCAGGCCATCGTAGCCAGCAGCCTGAGTGTGAGCTGGCAGGATGCTTTGGCAGCCAACTGCATCCTGGACTTCCCTAATAGCAGCACAGCCAGGAGACTGAGGGAGAAGTTTATTTGCTTTTAGTCAGCACTCATTAGACTGTGCCTAGACTGCCATGCTCAGGTGTGGGGGACAGCCCAGCCCAGGAAAGACATTGATACACTGGTGCCAGTTCAGCAGAGGCCTCCACGATGAGCAGGAGCACTTGCTCTGTGCAAAGAGATGGGACTTGTTAAACCTGGAAAAAAGATGGCTTTGGGGGAACCTAGCAGCCACCTCGTATCTGTGAGGAAGTTATGGAGAAGAATAAGGCAGGCCCTTCTGTGAGATGTATGGCTGGAGGCTCACTCATTAATTGAGGGGAGATATTTTGGCTTGACTTCCAGGAAAGAAAAGTTGACCATAAGTTTAATTAAGCAGTTGAAGAGGTTGCCTGGAGAAGCTATAGGATCTTCATTCCTGGATGTTTCAAGAGCCAACTGAACAAAGCCTAAGTAACCTGGTCTTGAATGTGATCTCCTGGCTAAAGCAGATTTTCCTGATCTGCTTGAATTGGGATGTTGGATCAGAAAGTCTGCTGAGATCCCTTCTGGCCTGAATAATTAATTTTGTAATATCATTGCTCATTTTATACTTGCTTCTTTCCTAATATTCACCTTCTTACCTGCATGCTTATTAAAATCCAGCTTCTTAGATAAAAGCAATGTTTTTAAGAAATAGTTATACTTTGGAAAACAGATTTGTTCATAATGTCATTCAGCACTCCCATGATTGAGTTCTTACATTTCAATACAAGACATAACTCAAAAACGTGCAAAAACATCATTTTTGTAAGGAATTTTAGTTTGAAATAAATCCTCCTCCCCTGCACTGGAGGAGTATTATATCATCTCCTTTTCCAAAGGAAAAAAAAAAACCCAACAATTAACTCTATCATAAATGCTGCATACTTAGCATAATTATTTTTGTACTGAATCTGCATGTGCATATATTTCTGCTGAAAATATTGTACTAAAAAATCTCAGATGATGCCTAATTCTGTGTGTGAAAAAAAGAAGAAAGATACAGGCAAGCTTGGGCTTGGATGTTTTCATGTCAGGGACAATTTCTAAGTCCTGGATAATTATACTCATCTTTCCAGAAGAAGTTTTGAACAACCTTTTGATTATATAGCGTGTCCCTGATGAGCTTGTTTGTTGGTATATTTATCATGCATCTCAGATGCAATTCATCTACCTAATTTTAGCTACCTGAAAAGGTAGTCACTGAGTTTAAAATAGTTGCCTAGGCACCCACTACAGGTAATAGAGATGATTCTTCCTATCCCCAAACATGAGTCATGCTGTCTGCCTCAGATACTTGACTTGTGATAAAATTAATCACTCTGCAAAGCCCCTCTTTTACCCTATAAACTAGAAGAGGACTTTAGGCACTTAGCTCTTCCAGGAGAACTAGTTTAATATGCTTATGTTTTAAATCTCTGCATTCAGACTCATCCTGTGTCACTTTTTATTTCTCAAATATCATAGAAATACTTGGGAGAAAGAGAAGTGAACTCAACTAAAAAAAAATGCTTTAAACTATCCTTAGATTTTGTAGCTGATGCAAATGTCTATTTCAGCATAGAATTTTGTAATATAACTCAGCTGGAGCCCATATCTGGAACAGATACATACCTGGTATGATGACTTGTTGGAAACATGAAGTCAGCACCATCTATACTACAGAGTGGGTTGTTTGCAGGACGTGATGGAGTGGTGATGCTTGGTTTGGGGGTTATTTGTTTGGGGTTTTTGGATTTGGTTTAGGTTGTAGTTTTTTTGTTGTGGGGTTTTGTGTGTGTGTGTGCATTTTTTTCATTTCCCCATCTCTGGATATCTCACAGGAGACATTGGTAACTGGAAAGGTGTTGATAACACACCAGTATTTTGGCTACTGCTGAGCAGCACTGGCACAGAATTAGCTCTGTCTCTCAATATTCCCCACATCAAGGGGCTGGGCTTGAATAAGATCCTGAGAGGGGATGCAACCAGGCCAGCTGACCCAAAATATCCAAAGGGATGTTCCATGCCATAAGACATCTGCTCAGATATAAAAGCTAAGGAAAAGAGGAGGAAGGTGTGGCATTTATTATTTGCAATGTTTGTCTTCTGGAGCAACCACTATGTGCACTGAAGCCCTGCTTCCTGAGAAGTGGCTGAACATTAGTTGCTAAAGTAGAGAAAAATTTTTTTTTTGGTCTTAACTTGTGCTCATGAAAACTTTTGCTTTTGCTTTAGTAAACTCTCTTATCTAAACCTATGAGTTGTTTTCCACCTTGTTTTTTCTCCCCTGTCCATCTGGGAAAGGGAGTGGTAGAGCAGCTTGGGGGTCGCCTGGCATACCCACCACAGTAGCATTGGGAGACTGGAAACTCTAGAAGTGATGTCAGTGAAATAAGACTCCAAACCTGTACTGGAACTTCCTATTCTTATGCTTCTTTTTCTTGATTGCTAGCTAGACTTAAAAGCAGATTGATATTGGATACATACCTCTTTTCTTCTCCCTTAGCAATACATTAATCCTCTTCAGGACAAGTCAGACATGAGTTTGTATCTACTTCAGATTAAACCAGATGAAATCTGAAGTATTACTTCTTTCTTTTCTTTCGGAAAGTAATTGAAAGCAAGTTCATTCTTCTAGCAGCAGAATTGTGTGTACTTCATAGAAGACTCATGTAATTGATATGCACTTCTAAAAGCCCAACTTGAACTCCTGGGCTAAAGGTGATGGCAATAATGCTTAGCATTCAAAGACTGCCTGCAGCTGAACAATGAAAGCAATGCCAAATCAGCTCAAAATATAGAATTTATCTGAGAGTTTAAGGTGTAAGATAGGAAACAGCTGTCTGTGTTGTTAAGATTTCTCTTTTGTGGGCAACACTGTAGTAAGTGTTAAGTCTAGTGGATTCATTAGAACGACTGTTCTTTTGGGGTTGTACATTCAAGCATCTCTGGCAAATTCTGACACTTCTATTAAAAGAAATGGGTAATCATGAATACAGCCAGTGAAGTGCTACTTCTAACCTTGTACTGTCACTATGTTTAGTATTTTCATTCAGTAAATCCTGCATATGTTTGCTGGTCATAAATTAATGATTTTCTACTTACTTAAAATGTTTTAGAGTGCTTCTTTAATTATTTTAGAGAGATCATGAAGTTCTAATCACCTCAGCTTTGAGTCACTTTTAATCTCTTGGTTTCTCATAGCTGGCTTTACTGCAGACAGGTAAACTTCCAGTGGATTTTTTTTCCCCTGTGTATGTCTGGACTAACAAGCCCAAGTATCTTATCAAATAACAGTATCAAATAACTTATGAATAATCCTTGTGAATAATTTATTTTTTAGTCAGAAAATACCTGCATGTGTTAAATTCTGTGCTTGATTGACAATACTGAATTCAGTAGAGATCTGCATATTATGCTTTTATTATATTTTTTCTAGTCTTTTTGTAATTTGTACAGTCCTCAGGCCAATGGATATTCATTTGCAGTTGAAGGCTCTAGATATTCCTATAGTACAAATAATTATTTTGCTGCTGTGCCCTGTAGAACAGAAACACTTCCAGAGATTCCACTTTCTTGAGAGATTTTTTAATAATGCAAACACAAAAAGATACTCTCCAGAAATACAAGTATTGGAAATGCCTGAACAGTTAAAGACAGGGGGGATTGTGTGTGTGTGCTTGATTACGAGACAGCTGCTCGGATAGAGTATTTCAGCCCAAACAGTGAGCTTGTGAAAAGTGTAAGTGGCTTAAAATAGGACCTTAAAATAAGAAGTGCTAAACACTGCTAACTCTGTCTGCAACCAGAAAGAAAATTGTGAAACGTCCTCACCAGCTTTACATCATGGAATTCCCCCAGAACTCTTTTAAAAATTCTTCCCAGCAAATTTGACTTCCTGCTGTTGCTGACTGCTTTCCTAGAAGCTCTGATGTCTCAGGTCTGCACTGCTCACCTTCCCCCTCTTCACCGGCTTTATTTCAGGAAGCAGCTCTTCTCATCTCAGTCAAGGGAGGGGAAAGGAAGAAGAGGCACAGGGAGGAGTGGCACCTTCTTTCTCGGCTTCCTGCCCACATGCTTGGCCTCCTCCCCAGTATCATGGGATATATCTCTGGCAGTATATTCCTGAACACTATGTTTGTTTAACTTGTGCAAACATTTTTTATGGCAAAGATATTTAATTTTCTGTTATGATGTGTAATTTGACAGGATGAACATGCAATTAGAATCACAAAAACAACTGAGATTCTGTGGATATAAGTGGATATAAGTACATTAAAGATTGCTGTATATACATTCAAAGTATGTATGTAGGAAGTTAAAACTAGGTAATGCAAGCAGCCAAAACCAGCACTGGAAAATGTGTATAACTTAAAAGAATTGTGTATGTGTCTTTCCATGGGCACTCAAATGTATCAGCTTTGAGTGGATCCTGCTGCCATTCCAGCCAGTGCAAAGGAATTCAGTGCTGTCTTAAATCAACCTCACAATGAGAATGGGAGATAAAAACTATTACACAACTCCAGTTTAACCCAGCAAGGCAATTTTAAGGACTTACATGTTGCAGTAATTTAGCTTTAATTCTGTTGAAGACTTGGAAAATAGTGTGGATTTGAAAATAGTACTCCCAAAAGAAAGAATGATTACAAGAAGTCAGTCTGCATGAAGACTGGGATGCATTCTCAATCCATGAGAGTGTTTAAGGAAAAAAGAAAGGAGTAGTGTATCTTTGTAGGGCTACACAAATGGAAGAAGTAGATACTGGAGGATGTGTATTGAATTGAATATATTGATTTCTTTTCTGTTGCTGCTAATAACTTTGAGTTAGAAAAACAGAGTTACACAGTGTATAATGAAATTCAAGTACACGTAAATCACAGGTGATTTTTAGTTCTGTGCAGCTAGCTGGTTTAAACCCAAGTCATTGATGTGAGAGCTGAGTTTCTTCCTATGCTTAACTGCCACTGCAACTTAATTATTGTTTCTGATATTTTAGCATAGCCTTTAATAATGGGCCCATTATTTAGTAACCAAATTTTGTACTGTTACATGTTCTTGACAAGTCCTGCAAAAGTAAACAAGCCCTCAGTAAAAGCCAGTGATATGATAATGTTGTAAAAGAAGGCCATAGCTTTAGGCTTGCAAGGAAAATTATTGCAAGTTCTCTTGCCCAGAATACTTGTAGGTGCAATAAAAATGTAATCATAATAAAGATCAATTTATGTTGCTATGTTAGTTTAGCTACTTACCCTCACTGAAAAATGGTCCAATATCTCTGTTCTGGGAGAGTTTGTGGTTCTTCAAGCAACATATCCCTTGCACTGAAATAAGGAATTTGATTAAAGTTCTGATGGCACTGTAGGACCATTCATTTGGGTGAGTTATGGTGACGCTTTACTGTTCTATGAATGATTAGTCAGTTAATGCCATGTGAGGCCGCTTTTCATTTGTGGTCTTGTAAGCAAAATGGCCATGCATAAGCAAGACAAGATGTACGTTCTTCACAAATACAGTTCAAACCATCAGTCTGAGCCTCCTTCCTGCTTAAGTTTAGTCAGCCTTTGTTTGGAGAGAATTTCTTCTTAAGCAACAGAGAGTCCTTATCTGCCTCCCGTCTTTTTATTGCTTAGCAACAAAAATATTTGAATGAACTAGTTCTGCACTTAGAATCACAGAATGTTAAGGGTTGGAATGGACCTTAAAGATCATCTATTCCCAATGCCCCTGCCATGGACAGGGTCACCTCCCACTGGACCAAGATGCTGAAGGCTTTATCCAATCTGGCTTTGAATGCTGCCAGGGTTGAGGTATCCAAAATCTTCTTGGGCTACCTGTTCCTGTGTCTCACCACCCTCACAGTAAAGACTTTCTTCCTAATGTCTAACCTAAATTTCCCCTCTTTCAGTTTGAACCCATTACCCCTTGTCCTACTACAGGTGGGTCTCACAACAGCAGAGTAAAGGAGAAGAATCACCTCCCTTGACCTGCTGGCCAAACTTCTTTTGATGCAGCCCAGGATTCCATTGGCTTTCGGGGCTGTGTGTGCACACTATGGATCATGTTGACTTTTTCATCAACCATCACCCCCTGCTCCTCTACAGGGCTGCTCTCAACCACTTCTCCACCCAGTCTGTTGGTGTGCCTGGGATTGCCATGACCCGGGTGTAAGGAACTTGCACTTGGCTTTTTTGATCCTTACAAGGTTTGCATTGGCCCATCTTCCTGGCCTGTCAAGGTTCCTCTGGATGGCCTCCCTTCCCTCCCTGTGTCTAACACACCACCCAGCCTGGTGCTGTACTTGCTAAGAGCACACTCAATCATACTCTCCATGTCACCAGCAAAGGTGCTGAACAGTATCAGCCAGTACTGACCCCTGGGGGACACCATTGGTCACTGGTCTCCACTTGTATAATGAGACAGACCACAACCCTTTGCCATCCGGACAGTTCATTGTCCACCGAGTGGTTCATCCATCAAATCCATGTCTTTCCAATTTTGTCACAAGAATGTCATGCAGGACAGTGTCAAGAACTTTGAGTAAGTCCAAGGAAATGATGCGGGTTGTTCTGCCTCGTAAAACAACTGTAAAACAATTGGCTCTGAGGGAGTTATACAGAGGTTTAGGTTTGTTCATACTTTTCCCCCAGCAATTTTTTACTACTATTTAACAGATTATCTGGCTCGTATAGCAAACAGGAAGAAGACAGACTTAACACAGCCAGTCTATTATGAGCCTTGCAAATGATGCTTAACCGATATATTTTAAGAATGCTCTCAACATATGGGTATGATGGTAACACTGTAAATTGATACCCCTTCAGTGTGACATAGTAAAGACTGAAACTGTTAGACTTATTACAGTCTTACACAACTTAAACACACATATTTTTATTCTTTTCTGTCAATAAGCTATCTCCTGGATAGTATAATTTTTGGCTAGAAAGAAAGTCAAACAGAAGATACATACTGTGAAGAGACACTGGGTTCAGTTTAACTGTGAGGGGTTAGTAATTTCCAAACTTTCCGACAAACTGTGGAGAAAATGCCGTTGTCATCACATTCTTATAAAGATTGTCATTGTTTATTTATTTCAGTTAAATCCAAACTTTCAAACTTGGTTTGGGTGTGTAAAGTATACTTAGCAGAAAATGATCCATTAATATAAGGACTTCTGCCTCTGCTTTCTGGCAGGCAGAGATCCAGAAACGGTTTTCTACTCTATTGGATTTTTTTAATGACTATGTTTCTAATGGACTTTATCAGTTGATGTTTCAGCAGAAATTTCTGTCAGTATTTAGTTCTATGAAAATCCAGATTTCATGCTTGGGACCACATAAAATATTCCTCTGTACAGAGTTTAGAAAAATGTCTAGGATTGCACTGATAGAATTTCTGGTTTGTTTTCTCCATTAAATTGTATGTACTTTCACATAGATCGAAGAAGTTTGACTCTTAGAAGAGCTGAATTCAACTCTGATGCCCTTTACATTTCTGCTGTTTCTTAGGTGAGATACCTTGCCTCTTTGTGACTCTATAGACATGTATGCAGTTTTAAGTGTCACACGATTTTGATATCCATCAGAGAGGTTATTTGGTCCAGGAGAAAATCTGGGCAGGTTAGTGCAATTGTTCCTTCACACATCTTCTCTTTTCTGCAGGGTGACAGTGAAATCAAGGAAAGAATGCAGGTGGGTCAGCACAGTGTTTCAAGCTGGACTGTGTGCAGACCTGATGTGGAGTCATGGGGTCCCCCAGAGCACTCTCTGATGCTCTTGGGTCCTCTGCATACCGGTGAGGTGGTTCCTAATCTTGCTGTAGAGTCATGAGGTTCTCACCTCTCACTTTTGTACTCTGGTTTCCGACAATATTCAATATCCTTAGTTATAGGACTAGGCAGGGAATATCACATTAGTAATGAGTCCTTTCAGATCTTTATCTTTCCCAATTTGCTCTTGCTGCTCGCAGTCTGTTCCCGATACTGAGTCTTTGCACTTTTTGATGATGATCAGACAGTTTGCATAGTTTGGCTACCTGTTTTCTTCAGCACACAAAACCAATTCTCTTTTTCGGGACAGCTGGCTGACTGTATTTCATCTGTTTTTGCCACAGTAAATAGCTGTTTACCATTTACTGGCTTATGCTAACAGCTATCCTGTCTGGACATAAATCATGCTAATTGCTACAGCGAGTGAAGAAAAAACCCTAAGTTCTGTATTTTTTTTTCCTTTTTGTCCCAACTTTCTTGGCCATAAAGTCTGTTTAGGGAACTTCCCATTCTGCAGTGTTATTTGTGGAGATGCCCTAGACTCTCAAAATATTGTAAAGAGTTTATGAAGCAAAAAAATCAAAATAATGGATGACAAAAAATTTATGCGGATAAACTTGAAATGATGCATATATGGAGAACAAGAGTAATATGACATCCCAGCTTCACACAGGAATCTGATTTGGGATTTGCTACTTTTTGTGGGGCTTGGGCTGTGTGCATAAGCCCATATCAAAGGAATGAGAAGACAAGAACTTACAGTTCCCATTAGGAGTACAGCATTCTTCAGGAAAACACTTAGGAAATGTTTGATTGTCATGCTCATCTTTGGCTGGGGGAGTTGTATCCAGATGTTTAAAAAGCAGATGTCCATAACTCAGCAGATCCCTACTTCAGCATGCCATGAAACAAGTGAGGAGATGCTGTGCTCATCTTCCAACCCCTTATTTAAGGGGTACAGCCATGGAAAGAACCCCTCAGTAATTGCTGTCTTGGTTCCCTAGGGCAGCCCTACCTGCCAGACATTGTGTCTCTGCAGGTCAGTCTGGAGGTAGGTTGCAGAGTGTTGTATGGGGCTTAGAAATATGCATTCTGCTGTCTAGCTCTAATAAAAGGGAAAGATGTGAGGCAAAGAGGATTGTGCAATTCAGTATGATATATATAAGTAAGCTCCTTAACTGCAGGAATTAGTGAGGAAGTAGATTAGTCCTGAGATTACACCAATACCAGAACTGTCTATCTTCCTTCAGGTTCAGAACCATGGGAGACATGAAGAGTAGTCAGCATGAATCAGCCTGCAATTTAAATTTAAAGTAGTAGTAATAAAGAGTCTAATTTGGCAAGAACTTTAGCGGATTATTTGCCAGACTCATAGGGCTGTGCTTTTGCCTTGCTATTTCTGTTTTTTTGAAATGAACATGTGTCCTCAGGTGTTTCCGCCATTGACCCTATCTCTTTCATTACAAACTTCTTTTTCCTCTGGTTACTGTTGGTGGTGTTTGGGGGAATTAGTCATGATGTGGTTGGGGTTTGATTCTGGCTGGCAGCTAAGCCTTCACCCACTTGCTTGCTAACCCACTACAGCAGGATGAGGGAGAGAACTGGACAGTCAAAAGTGAGGAAAAAACCTCTAGTGAGTCAAGATAACAGCAACTTAATACATAAAAGAAAAAAAAAAACAAATTATGTAAAAGCACTCACCACCATCAGACTGATGCCCAACCAGTCCCCAAGCAAAAGCTACTTTGGAGAAACTGCCCCGAGTTTATATGCTAAGCATGACATTATACAATATGGAGTATGCCTTTGATCTGTTGGGGTCAGCTATCCTGGCTGTGTCCCCTCCCTACCCTGCGGAGGGGCTGAGTGGGAAAGAGAAAAGGCTCGATTCTGTGCAAGTACCACTCAGCAGTGGCTGAAACAGTTTTTTAATCACAGTGTTACCACTTGAGCTTCTATAAAGAAAATTAACTCCATTCCACCATGAACAAAACATAATGACACTTTTTATTTCAATTCACCCCAAGGCAATAAATGACCAACGGATGAAAAAAAAAACACCAAAATATTATGTTAGTATCACCTACTCACATGGTGTCTACATAATACAAGATTTTAAGAATTCATTGGAAGGACTATTTCTGGCTTTTGTTTGTAGATGTGCATTTTGCTCTCTATGCTTGAGGATATTGGCATTGCCACTGAAGTAAGAACTCCTGTTCCCTCGGTAAGAGCAGCAAACAATATTCTCTCATTGGATTCCATGAATGAAACAAATTTGCTTGCTTTTTGAATAGATTTTCTAGCAAAACTGAAATAAATTTTTGTAAATCCTCATGCTGAGGTCTCTAAAATACTGAGAGAAGGATGATTTTTTTATGCTGGTTTCTCTATATGATTGCCTTACTTAACTCCAAATGAAATATTTTCCTAAGAATTTGAGGAGGTTGCTCAGTTCTCAGATGGTCATGCTAGCTGGTTAGGGTAAATCCTTCCAGATTAGGAGGGTGGTTTCAGGACCAATGAAGCAGGAAGAAGCAGCATGTGGTTTATCTGTTCTGATTAATCACTTATTCAGTCGCTACAATAAATTGACATGGAAGGGGGCTGGGGGTAGTGAACTGACACAGCTCTGGCTTTGTAATTTGAGTCTGATCTTTAAATCTTCATGCACTGGTCAGCAGTGGTTCAGGCTCTGGTTTGAGAGAAAAAAACAACAAAGGATGTACAATTAGACTTTGCCTTTCTTCAAGGTCCTTTGGGCCAAATGCTGTACCTTTTTTCTCATAAGCACTTCTGAGTTATCCTGCTAAAATAATTGGGAATTACTTAGAATTTTTGTTTAATTTTAAGGAGGCTGGCTGTAAAAGTAATTAAAAGTATTTGAAATTGTAAACATTATAGCAAAAAGCAAAACTGCCATGTTTTATGACATATTACTTGAGAAAAAAAAATTAGCAGGATCGTATTGAACTAAGAAGTTTGGAATCATTGCAGATGGCTTAAGCACTAGTCAAGACTTCAGGATTCATACAGCCTGCAGTGTTCTTACACTGGTTAATGTAGACAGAGTCAGGAAAATATTTGATACAGCCTGTGGAGGCCTCAGGCTGTTGTGTACATAAGACCTTTTGTTTTGCTTCCTCTATGCAGAGAAGGAAAATAGAGATATCTTAATCAAGACTCAGGGCAGAAGTAGAGAGTTCCCGAGGAAGAAACTTTTTTTGTCTTGAGCTATAGTCTTTGGAATGTTTCAGGAAATGCCTTTTTGAGTCAGGCATCTGGGGAAGAGAAGGAAATTTTAGGTATTTCATATTTATCTATCAGACTTTAGAACAGGTTAAGTCAATGAAAATATTGGAGGAAGTTTTCCAGTATAGCCTCTTTTCTTTCAGGTTTTAGAATATAGTTGTCTTTATCCTTTACTTTAGTGGGGATCTTTTATGTCTTCTACCACACTTCTGCAAAGAGCAGGAGGACAGAAAAAGAAATGTTATGATCTAACAAACCTGAACCTCAACTTTGCCTAAACTTTAAACCAGAGAATTCTTTTTCACACCCTTAGAGGTCCTAAATACTTGTGCAGTATGATTGAAATAACTGAGTGCAACAAGCTGAAGTCACAAAAGAAGACAAAAGCCAAACTCATCTGTCTTAATGAGCAGGGAGATGGATGAGTCTGTGAACAAAGAACAATCCCAGAAAGAAAACAGCCCTTGCTCTTTGAAAAGCCTTCGTGATGCGTTAGCTAGAATAAGAAGAGTGCTGACTGATCCCACATATCCCTGATCTTTAATTGAGCCTAAGCCTTTCCAAAGGTCTTTAAGATATCGTGTCTCCTTTAATTAATCTGTTTTCCTGCCTTAGTAATTTCAACATAGGAGATATGTGCTTTAGGATGTTGTGATAACTACTTAGGCAATCAGGAGACATTTTTGCCTTCAAGGTATTTGGCAGGTTCTGGCAGTTTTTCTTATCTTACTGTTGACTCAAGAGATTATCAACCTATTTTTAAGAACACTTACCCAGACACAAATTGAACCAGGCTTGTCAGCTTAGATAGGACAGTAACAGAAATCTGCAATTTCAAAGGGGTTTTGTGCAGGAGGAGGGAGGGCCCATGTTTACAGACTCTCTACCCTGTTTCACTGTCCCACAGCTGCAGGATTCAGATTCAGTGCAGAAAAATTCAATGCAGCATTAGTAGGTACGTGTCCTGCTGTCTAGAGCCAATGCTATCTCAGCCTTCAGTCACCTCCATAGTTTGAGATGACTGAAGGAATAATGGGTCATCTTTCTATTGGGAGCGATAATTTGCATATCTAAATTCTCAAGCAGTGCCAATTTCTACTTCTTCCAGTTGGAATCTTATTCCAAAAGTCTGATGTAAACATATTTATTAGTCTGCCAGTTGTATGTGATAATATTTGAATTGACTTTACAATATGTAATAGTGAGAATTACTATTTTGGGTATTTTTTCCCATCCATATCTGTACCTAATATGACTTGTAATATATATAATAATTTGCAAGAATGACCAGGCCTATTTCATTCTGTGTCATTTTGACTCATCATTTATACCCACTGAATTCTTAGCTTATCAGAATGACTCAGTACACAGGTAGAAACAGGATCAACATCAGCCCTTCTGACATCATGATATTAGTTTAGATATCATAAACAGTAAATTTAAGTGCAGGAATAGTTTTGGTAAAAAAAAAAAAAAGAAAAATTATTTTCATTTTACAATAAGTCCTCATGTATTTCAAACGATAGAAAAAAGGTAAGAGCAATTCTAATAGGAACAATAGGAATGCCTATGATTAAATTCTAGTCATACAGTAATCTCTACATAGCATGTGTAAGGTAGAGGAAAGGAAGAAAAAAGTTTTCTTGATGCATGATTGCATATTGGATTATTTAAAGTGACTGATTCTTATCCAAGGCTACTTCAGTATCATTTGTGGCTTTCCAGATGAGCTCAGTAACATGCCAGATTTGATTACTGTGCAGTAAGACAGCATGACTTACACTTTTATAATGAGTGCACTCGCTGATTAATGGTTCATTGTACAGGAAGAACGCACAGCTGTGTACGTGTTTCTTACTGCAATATCTTTTTATTAAAGAAAGATATTTGGATTTTCTGATTTCCATGATTTGATGCAGTTGCTAGTTTAGTGGCTGACTTGGCTTTTGCCATGGATTCTCAGACACTGTGGAGCTGATTGGTTTGAGTTTTTTTAACCTATATGTACTTTCTACCCATGAAAGAGTGATAAAACATTAGACTACATAAACATCATTAACAAAGTTGCTTTTAGAGGAACTTCAATCTGATATTTAAACCTGAAAGTCTGCCTCTTTAAGCAACATTCTCTCTCCTTCTTTAAGCATTGATGCTGTGGCTTCTTAAGTTCTAAATTTTTTTTCTGTGAATGAAGCTTGTTTTTTTTTTCTGATGTGGAGGAGGAGAATAAGACCAGTGAAAGGCAGATTAACTACCCCATCTGAGAAAGAGCAGAAAAACTGGCAATATGTAATTAGAGAACTATGCAACCAAATTGCTTTCACCAATGACATCTTCATGACTATACTTTTTTAGTTCCCTATGTAGTAAATCTCTGCCCATAATCTATGCAAAGTGTGCGTGGAAAATTAAACTTTTAAGTGAAACCTCATCATCTCACATTGCCATTTGCATATGCATTTTTAAATCCCATAAATATTTTGTTTTATCTAAGGATTTATTTATGGTGTAGAATGGACCTCTGTGCCTGAGTTTAGCCTGAACAGACTTTTGCAATTTGACCTTGGAACTAGCTACATTGGATGTGTTACCTCAGAGGAGGCCTGACATCCTCCTACAAGGAAGGGTGTCTGCCATCCAGCATCCACTGCCATCCCAAGAGTCACAGAAGGAATGTGGTCTTGTCATCTTTTATTCTCTGGTTCTGAATGTCATGCTATTACTCTTGCCAGATATTTGTGTGATCTAGTCACAAAGATTTGGATCACACAGGTACAAACTGATGGTCCTCTGAGATCATTGAGTCCAGCCATTAATCTAGCCCTGTGAGTCCACCATGAAACCATGTCCTTAAGCACCACATCTACATGTGTTTTTAAACACTTCCAGGGATGATGATTACACAAGTTTTCTGGGCAGCCTGTTCTAATGATTGACAACCCTTTTGGTGGAGAATTTTTTCTAATATCCAGTCTAAACCTCTCCTGGCAGAACTTGGGACTGTTTCCTCTTGTTGTATCATATGGTGCTTGGAAGAAGAGACCAACCCTAAGCTCCTTTCAGGTGGTTGTAGAGAATGATAAGGTCTTGCCTGAGCCTCCTTTTCTCCAGGCTAAACAACCCCAGCTCCCTCAACCTCCCTGCTCTGGACTTGCTCCAGCAACTCAACATCCTTCTTGCTGTGAGGGGCCTAGAACTGGACATAGGATTCATGGTGCCAAATACGGGGTGGCAATCACTTCCCAGGTGCTGCTGGCCACACTATTGCTGGTACAGGCCAGGATGCTGTTGGTCTTCTTGGACACCTGGGCACATGTGATGGCTTCCAGATCCATTTCTGCCAGGCAGCTTTCTACCGGGCTTCCTCCTCACATTATCCCTATTTCAGGGTGGGACCTTCCCGGGGGCCACAGGGAGAGCCCAGCCCGGCCGGGCTCTCTCCCAGGCCGCAGGGCCATCCCTGCCGGGTCTCTCCTGCCCCCGGCCCTGCTCCCGCTGTCCCCTCGGGGCTCGCGGGGCTGTTTCTGGCTCGCTTCCCCCGGCTCAGCCCTGGCTCTGGGCAGCGTTTTGCCCTCCCTTGCCCAGGCTTTCCCCGGGGCTCAGGGGCTCAGCCGTGCCCTGCGCTGGGGCCGCTGCAGCCGCTGGCACCGCCTGGGGCCGGCCTGGGCAGCGCTGGCCGCTCACAGAGCAGAACACTGAGCCCAGCTGAGGGAGAGGATGGTCTCGTCCGGATTTACAGAGTTGTTGTTTATTTTTTTTTAATTGAGATGAAGTTTTTAGATGCTCTTAGAAGGACAGGGGAAAAAAAATTAAAGGGTCAAACTCTAGACAGAATTTTACCAGCGCTTTGGAATACGGGAAACCATGAATTATTTATGTCTCACTTCCCAGTATGTTCCCAAAAGGCTGGTAGTATTTTCCCTGTTCATGTCTATGATCGCCTAAGATTTTAATTCTGTTCTCTCAGGAGCATGTTTATGCTCTGACTTACAGAATTTCATCTGTGTTTTTGTGGCACAGATAGAAAATAGTGTTGCTGTTGCGGAAATTAAATGTAGCCAAGTTACTTCTAGCAGTTTCTCAGCTATGGTGTACTCTCTTAAGCTGCTTAGCTTTTCTTTTTCTTCTTGTACTCCCTCTAACTTTCCTTTGTTTTTGGTGCTAAGTTCCCAGGAGTGTGGGTCAGCCAACCTACTTTATGATGAAAAATGAAAAGTATTGGGGTGGCTTTTTTAGAGAAGGGAAGCCAGAGAAGAAGGAAAGGTACCATGGTCATTATCATTACGTGGGAAAATGCTTTTTTGAAGACAACTGGTGAAATTATTAGGTTTTTTGTGCCCATGCTGAACGGTGGAGGAAACAGGGAGATTATATGTATTATATTAAACAGCAAAGCAAATTTTCTACTGATAAGGCCAGTGGAGCCTGGAGCAGAGGGAGGTTGCTAAGAGAGGCTGCAGTAAGAGAGGCTGCAGTGAGAGAGGCTGTGCAGAACTGGTTCTGTGTGTTAAATATGTGAAATGACAAGAAAAAATCTAATTTGTCTAGAGATTTGGTAGTGGACAAGGGGTGCAGAGGCTCATTTCAACCATATTTTATTTTCTAATTCTACAGTACTAGCAGTTTTAGGTCCCACTGAAACCTGAGAATGTAAAATTTCTTATGATGAAGACTGAGCTAAATTAAAATTCATTTCTGAACACATGTGCAAATGTGAGTGCTTGCTATGTTGATGTTTGCCGTTGAAACGCTGTTTTATGTTGCTAAGTCATGTTTGGTTTTTTTTTTAATCTACTTTACCTTCAGTACAGTACTGTCTCTGTAGCTTGTGAAAATTCATTCTGTGTTTCCTTTCCGTATGGTATCTCTCGTACAAGTTTATGTAATGAACAAATAACTGTTACAGTCTATAATGTTAACACTTCAGCTGGATATCCCAGAGCTGTAGATCCAGGGACACTGGGCTACTAAGTGCTATTGGCTGCAACCTTTCCCTTTGAAGAACTATAGTAACAAATGAACTCATATGATAGATGTTTGAAATTACATTCTGTGTCCAGAAAAAACATTTTAATAGGGGCACAAAACATTCCTTTCAATGTCAGAAACATTTATTTTGATTTCTCTGTTTCTATGTTTCTAGATGAAGAGGACATGTGCAGCATGCCTTTTTTTTTTTTAATCTTCCCCATTCTTTTAATATCTAGACTTAAAAACAAACAAACAAAAGTTATGAAAACATGCAGTGGTTGCAGAATGTTAGCTACTGTCCAGATATTGAACCTATTTGAAGCAAGTACAATTTATGACAGTAGTTGATTGTGTAATCAGGGTTTTTTTCCCATTTAAACTAATGCTTGCAAATGTAGACTAATAAAGCAGTTATTGAAGTGTTCTTTGGTAAAAACAAAGAGTTTAAAAAAAACTTACAGACTAAAAATTAAGATTTACTGAAATTGGATATAGCCCTAAAAGAAGTTAACAATAGCAACAGGCAGCTGCTGCCTGTGTCTCATGGATGTAATTGTTTTGATCTCGCATAAAGTGTTGTTGTTGTACCAGTAGCATCTTTTTGGTCGCAGAGCAGATTCCCCCCGTTGGCCACGCAGCCCTGCAGTCACTCCCAAATACACTTTAAATATTCTGGAGCGTTTGTGCTAGGGCAAACATTCTGTGTAGTCCTGGCCTCCCAGTCTTGTTTACTTTGCTGGGTTTTACCTCCTCGGGCGAGTGTTGTTTATGGAACAGCCGATTCAGCAGAGCCTCCCCGCCGGGGTCAGGCAGCCCTGGGGCAGCGTGGGGATGAGCTGAGCAGACAAGGGGCTTTTCCCAGAGAGCTCCCTCAGCATGGCACCGAAAGCAGGGTGCAGCAGGGGTCTGCTCCCAGCCAGGGAGCCCGAAAACATTTCCCCAGGCGCCTCATTCACTGCTTTGGTTGAAATAAATAGGGCAGGAGATCTTTCTCCTTTTTAATGCCTTTATTAAAAACTAGCTCGGATGGGAAGAACGGACGGGTCACGCTCACGCCCGCTGCTGCTTCCAGGAGTGGCATGGAGGAGGAGGAAAGGTGTAGCCATGATGTTTTCTGAAAGATCCTTTCCTTAGGATTTTTTCTCCTGAGAAGCTGAGAGGCCTCAGGAACAAAATGTAAACAATGGTTATCTGGTGCTGTGGAAGGCAACAGGTGTATCTGTGATTGGTCTCATGTGGTTGTTTCTAATTAATGGCCAGTCACAGTCAGCTGGCTCAGACTCTCTGTCCGAGACAAAAGCTTTTGTTATCATTCTTTCTTTTCCTATTCTTAGCTAGCCTTCTGATGAAATCCTTTCTTCTATTCTTTTAGTTTTAATATAATATATATCATAAAATAGTAAATCAAGCCTTCTGAAACATGGAGTCAAATCCTCATCTCTTACCCTCATCCTCGAACCCCTGTGAACATAGTCACAGAAAAGTGCAGCTTTGTCCGTTGGACTGCAGGCAGAACTACTACTTCAACCATCACGAGAGCAGCACAACACTGCCCGTTGCTTGGGGTTGACATTCCAGGTCCTTTGTCCAGCTGACATCTTTGAGGTTAGGGTGAGGGTAAAAAGGGTCTTAGAGGATACTGGATTCTGTTCCTCATATTTAGACATCACTCTGGTCCGTCAATTCCATGTTGGCTCATTGTATTTAGAGGTTTTTGTTAGGTTTGGTGAGTGGCTTCTTCCTTTGCATGCTGGTTCCGAGGTCATTTGCATGCCAACTCCGATGTCCCCTCCTCTTCACTTCCAGGAAGCAGCAGGGTGCCACTCGACAAAAGGGGGAATTCTTAACCATCAACAACAGGTAGTTAACAAAAACAACAGGTGATTACAACAACAAACAGTTAGAACTCCACCCTGGCAGCAATTAGCCCAACCTGTGAACTCTGCAACCTTTTTAAAGAAATGGGCAGATGCAGTTCTTGGAGCCTCATGCTGCTGTAGTTCCACGTGTCCCCCTGGTGAGTTGCCCCGAGCAGGGAGCACAGCTTCCCTGCACCTGGAGCCGAGTGTATGCCAGGCAGGTGGGACTGCTGCTGCACTTGTCCTTGCTCGTGTGCTTGGATCCCCTGGGCTCCTTCAGACTTTGCAGGCTACGGAGCTGATAGCAAGGAGTGTTGCATCACAGTGATTTCTGCACAGATCACTCTGCAAAATTAACTATCAGACAACAAAATCAATTATTAGGCCATTTGTAATTTCTTTTTTTGGATGTAAATAGCCACACAAAAAAAAAACCCTACTTTTGTTTCTATTATGATAATGTAATTATTAATTTACTAAGAAAATATAATAACTAGATGGTTTGAAAGCAAGGTAACAGAATAAAGGTTTATATGTGTGTGCCTGCATGTCTTTTCTCTCTTACTTTACAAGACAGCAGCAGGTTTAATTATATGTCACAAACTAGTTAAATTCCTGTAACAGAAGTCAGTTCTTTTGTTAAAAAAACCCAAGAAAATGTAATCCAAGAAGTCCTTTTAGATTGAGGTAATGGAATTGTTAAGAAGTTTTGTTCGGTCTGCTTGTACTTGTGATAGAAGAAAGCAGGTTTTCTATGTTCCCCCCAAGGAACCTTTCTTTCTCCCCAAGGTTTTCTAGTTTAACTTCAAGTAGTGTTTGTGTCTGGAGCAAGGGTATTACCAGAGCCAAAGATTTAGTATTTACCATTGTCAGCCAGATTTGCTTACAAAAAGTAAGCTCTATGAAAATATGTAGCTTCTTTAACTAAAATTATATATTATCACATTCTTCAATATATAAACTAACCTAGCCTGAGATTTAGGGAGATTTTTCTTCTAACAAATAACTGGCTTTTTAATGAATAATCTGTGCTTTTATGTTTTTGTCTTGCATATGTGTGCCAGTGTCTCGAGCTTCAGGAAGCTTTGGAAAAATGCTACCCAGCTGGGCTAGCTGTGTCTTCTTGGGCAGCACTGTGGCTTCAGAGACAAAGCTTTATAGAATGTCATTTTCCCTTATTTTAGAAATCTAATTTCCATGGCAGACTGATGCAGGGATGCCTGGGCTGGGTATTGAGTTTTGTATTTGTTTTTACCAACTACCCTTTCCTACTGTTTTCAGCCTTCTCACTTCTTCAAGAAAAAGCTGTATTATTATATTTTAGCAGAATAGAGCCAAGGCAGGAGTTTTGTTTCTTATGCAAGTGGTGGCTGCTCTGAATATCCCCGCTGCTCTTTATGAGGCCCATCCAGCTGGCAGCCTGTGGGCCACTTCTCTTGCACAGAACAATTCTGGCCAGCTCCCACATGAACATGGTTTTATCCTATCGTGCCTGTGCATAACCATGCAAGCTGCCTCTCTGCTCCTTTACTTCTGGAATGTGGCACAACGTGTCTGCCTCTGGAGATGTGCCTATAGTGACATTTAAACAGAGATACTGCACTGTAGCTTACCCTTCAGAAAGATAAATCATTCCACAGTCACACCACTGTTTTGCCCTCTGAAAAGAAATGCTAGAAATGCCTTCAAATGCCAAGACTCTTCTTTTTCTTTTTCTTTTTCTTTTCCCTTTTTTTTATTGGTAAGAGATCTTAAAAATGGCTTAGCAACTGGTGTGCTGTTTTTCATAAAAATACTCAGATAAAATGTTGGCAAAATTAGACTAGAAGAAAGAGTATGAAAGTTACCTAGGCTTAAAATATAATATATGTTAAATAAACATGTGTGTTAGCAAGTAAACACTAGATAGCTTGTATTTCTCTCATGTATCATTTGCTGGGTTTCTGTTTGCAAAGCATTTCATGATTCATTACTTTCATGATACTATAATTTTATGTTGTATGCTGCCACTGGACTACTATACAAAAATCACAGCTATAAATTATTTGAATCCTTCCAAATGTACTGCTGGTAACTATGTCAGAGTAAGACTGGGAGATAAATTAATTTTTTTTTAATTCAGAAATTGTTTATGTTTTAAATAAGTAATATATTCTAAAGTACAGAACAGAAGCATATTCTATAATTTTTACTTTAAATGACTGTTATTCTTGTATTTATATGAGTTTGCTATTTATCAGGTTTATGATAACAAATCCATTGTTTTATTTCTCCATGAACTGCAGAAACTATGCCTGTTCCAGACCAGCCCTCGTCTTCTGACAAGACAAGTTCCCTTAGTCCTGTGTTGAACACATCCAATGGAGATGGCTCCGAAACTGAGACAACCTCTGCCATTCTAGCTTCAGTCAAAGAACAGGTAGGCAAGTGATGCATCTGTAGGCTGGAAAACAACAGCATGATTTACTGTTTTTTTTTTTTTTTTCAAATGTTTCATATTTGGTATCTGAATAATTTAGTTCACAAATGCATATTGCAAAGAATCTTAACCATTTCTTCATGCTTTAATATACTTCTGTAAGCTTTCCTACAGTATATTTAATATAATTTAATTGAATTGCTCATTTTATTCTCCACTTTCACACTTTACTGTGGATGGTGGTTTTCTGATGTCTCTCCTTTTATTGTTGGCAGTCTGCATGTGGAGTTACAGTTTACTGGCATGTAAGAGTTATAGAGAAATTGTGGCAAAGATGTGTATTGTAGAATTTTTAAAGGATTAGTAAGAGCCCTAGGTTTTTAAAATTTATGTACATCTTTTTGGGGGTTTGTGTAAAACCTGATGTGAGATTATTTCAGGGCAAAACTGGGTATAGATAGAGGCACTCAGTTTTGGATGATTAAAACAAAAATATTAGAAATTTTCAAGGAAAAGCTCTTCAGTGTCATGGTCTGCTTGATGCTAATAAAACAGGCCTGGACATTTTAATGTAAATTTTTGTGGGCAGAATATCAGAGATTTTGCTTTTAATGCCTTTTTGTACTTTAGGGGATGGTTAATATTTCAGTTAATGCAAACAATTGGTCTCTGTCACTACCTCCTTTGGTTTGACAGCATCAACAAGGAGAGACATTAAAATCAGCTGCTTTTAGGCAGCTTTCTCCTTGCTGAAGGTGTTTAAATTGGTTCTTCCTTTATCAGGTACTGATCTTTCCCTGCCAAAGACATTCACTGGCTCTTGATTTAAATTAATGCATGAGTTCAGCTTATGATATCTCTCAGGACTGGAGTAATAGCTCTTGAGTCTTAGAGATCTTATAAAAATTTTAACATCACTCTTCCTTGGTTTTTTTTTGCTATATGCCAGTTCTCTCTTTTGGGTGGTAGAGGTTAGTCATATTTTCTGTTCTGAAAAGAGGATTGCAAAAATGAAATGTTATAATGTGGAGCTTTGTCTAGAGATTTGTGGCACATCATTGGAATTGAAAATTGCCCATGGTTTAGATGTTTGTATTCTCTTCCATGTCAATGATATTTCTTGGGTGTGTGCCAGTGTTTCTGCCTGTGTCACTGCATTATTTTGTAGAAAAGTACCTGCCTTACTTTCTGACTCTTTGATAGTGAAAAAGTATACAGGGAGATTACATAGATAGAAGTTATATGTGTGTTGGAGTGTGACTCACAGTATGGAATAGTGACAAGAACTTCTCTGTTTGGTGTTGTGATTTTCGCTAGTTTATACCTGGTTATGTGTTTTACAAATGATCCTTCCACCCCTATAAATCAATTGAGTACCAGAGGAAATTGCTGCTGAATCCACCAGATGAAAGGGATTTCAAGTGGTAATATATTAGCAGACTTATTTCTGATTCCTGTGAACCACAGCAGAAAGGAGCCTGTAATAAAGTAGTTCTGCATTCACTTATCACCAAGAACAGCCTAGCCAGCTAACCTAAGGTACTGCAGACTAAAAAGATAATGTCTTGAACTATTGTGATACAAGGTACCAAAATTTAACAGGTGCTCTCTTAAGGAAATTTGCTTCTTGGCAGATATCTCTAGTCACACCTATCTTGAAGCTGGAAGACTATAATAAGCTCAAAACCAAGTAGTAATAATAATAATAATAATAATAATAACCATAATAATAATAACAACCATAGTAAACATAATAATATTACACTAAACACCCCCCACCCCCAACCTGCTTCCAGCCTTTTTCCCCACAATATTGTTTTGACACACTTCCGTTATTTAATGTTCTGTTGGAAAAATTCTAGGAAATGCCATAGTCCTAGTCTTCAGACAGATAAAATACATTGCACTGATTCTCCATTGTTGGAGTAAATTAAGTTAAGTTTCTAACTGACTGTTCAAATGGGTAGCCACCTGCTCTTTAGAAGAAGGAAAGAGTTACTTTACTGTCTGGTATGTGATTTTGCTCTGCATGCTTTTTGACTGTAGCCAAAAATATAACTGGAGTTACACAGATACAATTATTCAAAAGTACTGTCAAAATTGAGAAATTAAGGTGTTTTTCAACATATCAGTCATAATTAGGATGGTTTTCAACTAATCAAGTATATTACATTTTCTTTTTCTCTGCCGATGCTTAGCTTTAAAAGGTTTCCTTGCATTTTTTCTCTTGGAACACTTGGGGTAACTTCATGTGTTACTTCTCATAAAATAAATAGAACATTGTCACTGAGTGATGGCAATAAACTATGGTATCTA
Organism: Camarhynchus parvulus; assembly: GCF_901933205.1. Classification (NCBI taxonomy): domain Eukaryota; kingdom Metazoa; phylum Chordata; class Aves; order Passeriformes; family Thraupidae; genus Camarhynchus; species Camarhynchus parvulus. Next base: position 79,395,143 of record NC_044572.1, read on the forward strand.
TGATATGGAAAAAAGTAAAAGGTGTTTGCAATCTTTGAAGAGGGCAGGATACATTATAGGCACAGAGAAGTGGTAATAAATGTTGCATTTATTTGTTTTACTTGAATGTCCTATATGAAACTTAAATGATATATTCAGAAAATTTAAAGTTTTGCTGTGCTTGGTTTGAAAAAGAGGTATCCCTGTGCTGTCACATTTTGAGGAACTGATTTATTGGGTCTAAAAAGTTTATTGGGGCAAAAAATTGTGCTTGATATGCGAAATGTAAAGTGACACACATGATTGTCCTGACTCGATAAGAAGATTTAGCCACATGCTGTTCAAGCTGAGGGTATCTGTCAAAAGAGAAATTTTGCTGTTGAGGAGTTAGGTTGATTTTGGGAAATGCAAATGCAAAGCACCTTGCTTTGAAATACAGGCCATTTCATTTGTGCTTTACCTCTGGACAAGCGTGCTGATTCATGTTTGGGTTTCAGACTTCAGAGATGCTATTCAGAACTGATAGATAAGGAACTTGAATCCATTCTTTATCCCTTGCTGTGAACTTTCTCAAGGTTAGACAGCGCTGCTGGAGGCAAGGTCAGGATCATTCAAGATGTGTCTTAAGAAACCATGAGATGCCAGGCAGTGATCTTTGGCTTAGCTGTTTTTGAGCAGTCCTTATGAAGAGAAGTAGTAAATAACTTCTGTGAAAATGAAAGCTGTTGTTTTGGGATTATTTTGTGTGGGTTTTTTGTGTGGGTTTTTTTTTTTTTGGTTTGGTTTGGTTTTTTTGGTTTTTTTTTTGAGATTTTTAGACAGTATCAAGTTCTTTAAAGAGAAATCAAGCAAAGAGACATAATTTCAGTTTTCCATTAAATGTATGAAGGAGTTTTTTCCTTACGATATACTGGCAAACACCTTTGGCCCAATGCTTCATACGTTTTAGAAAACATGAGGACATTTCTCTTTGCAGTTTGTCATCTGGTTTTGTATCTGTAAATACGGGAAGACTTCTTCAACAAAAAGTGAGATATCAGAACTCTTAATTTGTGAGAATATATGTGATAGATGCAACTATTTCTGCAAAAAGTATGATGTGCCTCTGATTGGGAATTTCCACCAGCAAAAGAGACTTCTGAGCCCACTTGTTAAAAAACATCCTGGGAAGGGAGCTGTTGTTGATGCTTTTTTGAAGGTGGAAATAGCTGCTGGGGAGCCTTTTGAGTAAATATGTAATGAAGCTGATGCTTTTCCTGGAAGTCTCCAGGCATATGTAGTTCACAGTACTTGGTTCTTGGCATACAGAAAAGTGCTCCCTTGGAAGCTGAGCAGGATTGCAGTGACCTAGCAGAGGCTTGTTTTGGCAGATTTTATTTTTATAGGAACACTTGGAAAAGATGTGATAAATTAATTTCCTAGCAGTAAGATCCAACTTGAAGTATGGGCAGCTTTTTTCAACTCAGAAATAGTATCATGCATCTCTTTTATTTTCTTTGTGGCTCTGGATTCCTTTAGCATCTTAGTAGTAGGCTGTTTCAGAGAACAGCTTTCACTTTCAGAAAACTTATGCAAAGAAAAAGTTGTGCCAATGTTAATATTTCTTTTGAGTCTTTTTTATACATACCTATTTCGAATAAAGATACTCATTTCCAGTTGCACCCTTTCAAGAAAAACATTTAGACTAATCCTTTTGAAATATTTCTCACACGGTTCAAATAAGTATTGATTGATATGTACTTTACATCATATTGCTGATTGCAGAGAATGCAGAAGTCTGGCTTTTATGGTTGCTGGTGGCTTTTGGTTTGGGCTTTTTGGGTTGGGTTATTTGGGATTTTTTTTTGTCTTTGCAAGATGCATTTTGTTCCTAAAATGGCTTATGTTACTTTTAATATTTACTATGTTTTTCCACTAGAAAGCTACTTGTTTGTCAAGAAATTATGATTTGAAACTATGTTAAAATCACATACAGGGCAATAATTACTAAGTGTTATTATTCTTGTCAGTATTAAATAAGGGCAATATATCTGACTTAAGTAAACTTTTACATTAGGTGTTAGTACCCTTTGGAAACAGGGTTATGTATGCCATGCACATCTTATATAGGTACATGTAAGTAAGTAAAAACTGCAGTAATTTTTTTTTCTTTGGTCTGCCAGGTTAAGTTTCAATTCAGACTATATCTTTTGAGGTCTTAAGTCCAGAAGAGATGTAAAATCATCTAGTCTGACCAGCAGGTCATAGCATTTCCTAGAGTCATCCAAGTTTTGGGCCCCCAAATCTGATTACAGAATGACATATGCACTGTTTTCCCTAATATTATGCATGCCATATTGTAATATGTAATATTCACCAAATAAAACTCAATTCTTGCCTTTTGGATACCAGTAATTACTCTAGTAGTATCAAGTGTTCAGCAGGTTTTCTAAATAGATTCAATTACGATATATTCATGTCTTGCTTCCCCTCAAACAGCAGGCTCTGTGTCTGCTCTCAAAAGTTCTAGCAACTCTATTTCGAACTAATGCTAATTGTATTCAATCAATAGGTATTTCTTTCATAATTTCCCTTAAGTAGCATGTCAATATATTCATTTCCTTAGTTATAGAAGTCCCTTGTTTCCAGTTGAGTTTTAAAATATTCCCAAGAGATATTCCTCTTCTATTTTCATTAATATATTGATTTAAGACAAGAAGTGGACCCTGCTGTATTGTATGCTCTAGAATAGCACAGGTCTGTACAGTGTTTCTAAGTTGCTGAATAGACCAACACATTATTGAAATATGAAGCTTTGGAGTACAGCTGGTGTTTCCCAGATACATCTTCGGGTTGATGGGAATTGCTTTTGAGATGTACTACTCTGCTACTGGAAATGGCAAGGTGAGTGGAGACGTTCTGAAGAACACTCTCACATTGTCTGTTGAAGAAGGAAATTGTGGAAGGGGCTCACAGCTGGTCTGTGAGTCAGAAAGAGTTCGTTGAAGAATAGAAGCTGATAAGAGTTGTCTTTTCCCCTGAAAGGATTTCTGTCAAGGCCGTTGGCGTGGAAACAGAGAAGAAGAGATAAATGAGAGGCTTGCAGTTAGATTTTGGTGGAAAACTGTGGTAGAGACCACCTTACACCACTGTTGATTTATTTTTTATTTGTGAGAAGGTATAAAAAGACAGCATGCTGCAAAAATAAGAGAGATAAGACTTCTCGAATACATGGTGTTCTTCTGTTTGTTACGACCGTCTTAACAGTGACAGGAAATCGTGTAATGTATTTGGTATCCACCCTGCTCTACAAGATTCTCAGGCTCTTCATTTAGTCTGGGGCTGCTTTCACACAGTTCTTTGGAGCAACTGTGAGTGTATTTGTGTGGTGCTTCTCAGGAAAGAGAAGTTAACAAGACTGGAGACCTAGACAAGCAACAGTTACTCGTGTTCAAAACCCTCTAGCCCTTAAGTCATGCCAAAGGCCCTGTAGCCATAGTAGATGCAGAATGAAGAAACTAAAAATTGCTTCACTGATAAAAGATTGCAATTATAACCCAAAACATTTTTGGTATAGTTTAAAATGAGCTGGAAGTGGAAAGGTTTCTGCAGAGATTTAGTGTGATCGAAGAGTATTGAGGCAATATATCCTCCCAGCAAAACCATTTTTGAAGAGAGAGAAGAAAATGCTAATTATCAGAATAAAATTAGAGTTAACTATGATACTATTTTGACTTGAAGTAATGTTGAAAAATTAATATTTCAAAGCCAGGAATTTCAGAGAAGCTGGATAGAAAGCCACTTAGCCACAGCTCAGTCTAATGCTAATTTAAAGCATTAATAAAGGCCATCACAAAGAAAGGCAAAGTATCCTTTCTTATCAGGCAGCCTGTATATGAACATGCTTTTGGTAATCCAAAAGCACTTCTGCCTTAGCTTATTTTTTTGCTAGTAGTGGAATAGTTTCAAACTTAGAATAAAGATACCCTATGAAAGTAATAATATTGATCTCAATGCCAACATAATTTAAATTTTAGAATATTACATTTTTTACATTTTAACATATTACATTTATAAGTTTTTAAGATCGTTGATTATTTTCTCTCTGGTTTCATTCATTAGGGCTTCTTTAAACATAAAATATTTTTACTTCTAAACCTGACTTTTTTAACCAGTGTAGTGGTTATTTCACCTCAAAGTCACTTGAAAGGCAGATCTGAGCTTAAAATACTTACAAGAAGCGAGTCAAGTTGTGCCTTTTCTGTTTCTGACGCATCTCCCTCTGTTGTACTGGCAAAAAATGTACTTCTGCAGCCATGTGGGGAATGCTGCTGGGGAGCTGAGTGGGTTGGAAATATGAAAAGATGAGATGGCAGCTTTGGGTTATTGGAGGTCGAGTGTGTTGCTTTCCCTTTTGGTAAAGGGCAGATGGGTCGGCTTCTTTGCAAGTATTGGGCTTTTTTAGCATGGCTGTTGTTAACATATACTTCAGACCATGAGTTTAATCAACTTTGCTGTAATATTTGGAATTATTCAGAAAGTCCAACATAATAGGTCTATATAATTGTTCAGGGGGGCAGAAGTTTTGGATGTGTCTCCCATAAATCTGCCCCATTGTTTCTCTAAAAGCAAATTACAGTCTTTATGAGACTTAGCTATCCAACCTGTTTTCAGCATTTTTCTCTTTCTGCACTTGAATTAGGCAATATCCATCAGCAGTAATTTTCATTTGCATAGAGAATATTTGAGGCTTGAGTTCCAAGGCTTTCAAAACCATCACACCTCTTCTACAGAAAAAATTAGGTGCTTTTAAAAGGCAAAACTCTGAAGGCTTAGTTAGTGATTGCTTTTATTTCTTCTTTCTTCTTGGGGAATGAAAAAAATGACTGGAGCACTTTCCAGATTCCACAGTGACCCTGTTTACTTGTCTTGCCAGTGTTTTTCATGCAGCTTGCTCTTAAAACTTACCTTTTAAATGGGATTTTTGAAGGAGATTTGATTTTTGTAATTATTTTAGCAATTTTTGTTCCTCTTATGTAATTTTGAAAACTTCACTACTTCTATTGTGTTTCCCCATCTGTTTCTATGTGTTTTCTCACATGTTATTATTTTCTAGTCCTGATGCATTTACTCTTAAAGGAAACTATATCTTCATGTGGGTAGTTTAAATCTTTTACATTTCTAGGTAAAACTACTTTAGGGGTAGGCTGAATCATGTTATGTTTTGATGAAATAAGCTACAATTTAGTTTATCCCCATACATGAAAACTAGAACCCAAGAAATCCTAAACTAAGTTTAAACTTAAGTCTACCCCAGAGTTAATGTACTTTACTACCAAAATAACCTTAACCTAGGCTGTGAGTTACAGAGTTATTATAAGAATAAACCAGTTCAGAATAACATAAAAAATCGATTTCAACATGTGAAGCATGTACTTCTCTTTTTCCTCCTCTGAGTTGAAAATGTGTTTATCTCTGAAATTTCTGGTGAATTCTAGTTGCTTCTGATGATGATCTTTCCACTGTAAAGGGGTAATAGGCCAGCAAAGGACATTATTCTTTTTAAAAAAGTACTTTGAAGATTCATAGTAAAGATCTAGACAAATTAATTGCTTAATTCATATTTCTTTTCCTCAGTATTGCATTGTATTTTAGGTAAAACTTTACTCACTTTGTTTTGGAGGAAGGCTTTAGATGTATAACCTATAACATGCTTAATAGTGGAGCCAGACTTTTTGTGGGGGTTCCTTACTGCTTTTTATGAATGATTTTTTTTTTCTATGCAAAGAGTAAATTCAAGTCCTGAGGCCCAAAAATGTTTTTCTCCTTTTTATTTTCTCAAAGATTTCATTGTTTTTGTTTTTTTTTAAGGGGTGTATAGGAGATGACAGCAGCTTAAACTTCCTTCCTTATTGAGACCTTGTCATGGTGCAATACTTTTCGACTATGTTCTTTTAGATACATGTAGAGGACTCTTTAATCTATAGCAAGAAGTTTAATTAATTTCGTATTACTTGCAGTTACAGGGGATTTTGATTTGAAAGTGATACAACAATTGACTCAAATCAAAATTGAGTTAGTGAGGTGCAGCAATTGCGCCATATAATTGATACAATATAAATGGAATTTAATTATTTAGAACAAACTCACCATGATGGTGCTGAGCATCTCCCAGTCCCCAGAAAGGAATGTGTTTGTTGAAGTCAGCTGAAGGCCACAACTCTGTTCAGAAAGGAGCTAGTTCATTAAGAGTTCCATATAATTCCTATAAAGCTATCCAGCAAGCTCCCCAGTGGGGACCATATTCCTTCCCTTCATCACCCTCTGAGTCCAATAGCATGAGCTGTCCTGCATGGCTGGAGCTCAAGGCTGGCAGCCTCAGGGCCGTGACGCAGGTCTCCCAGGAGATGTGTCCCACCTCAGCCCACTTGCCTGGAGTCTGCTGTTGCACTGGGACTTCATCAGTCACTCACCGTAGGTGGGATCACAGCAGACAAGGCATGAGGGCATGGCTAGGCTCTGCAGAAAAGCATAAAACAATAATCTAAACACCTATTATATGAGTAAGAGATTCCCTTGATTAGAGTAATAGGATGATAATTTATAAGCAGATCCAGTACATACAGAAGTTACATTATTTCAACCAGAAACTAAAACTAGCTAAAACTAACTTAACCCCTGAAATGAGTTTTGTTTTGCTTTGGGTCTGCATTCCTTTCATTCAGGGACAGGCTCTTAGGCAAACAGTCAAAATACTTTGCTGATACAGTCAGTTTGTCTAAAACAAAGGCACCCTTGGGTTTCCCTTGGCAGAGAGATGAGTCTGGCTTCCTTTTCAAGGTTTGTGATCAATCATGCCATTATTCTCCCCTGAGCCTTCAGGTCATGTAGTCTCTATTTATCTCTTCAGAGCATTCCTTCATTGTGCGTGTCTAAGCTGTGAGTGTGTAGGGGGCTGTGTGAGGAGGGGGTGTCTTTGATCTGTTAAAGCTCTTTGGCCCCTTATTTTAACAGTATATGATTGGAAAATTTGGTTTCCTCTGTGCAGAAAATTACCTTTTTGGGTAATAACCATTTTTGACACCATTTTTTGTAAGCAAAAACCTGCCACTGGTTATTTACATGACAGCATACAGAGTAAAACTTCTGTTTCTGTTAGTATTCCCTTGGTTTCTTCAGTCTGGATTGTAACACAACAGATAGATGCTTGTAGTCTGTTTCCTTAGTTGCTTCCAAATGTAAGCTTTACTTCTCAAATTTCATCTCTGTTCCTTTAGTTGCCACATTTGCTTTTCCTGGATTTCTCAAAAGGCATTATTCTTTACATTTTTCAGACAGTCCCATGTCTTATGCATTACTAGCTCCTGTCTGTGTTGATTTTTCCTTGCTTGGATTTCTAGTGCCCTTCAACAGAATGATCTGAGTAGTCTGGAATGACATTTTGCTGCTTAGTGTGGTATTCCATCACTCTAACCTGCAATTCTCGTTGCACTGCTATCCCATGGTCATGATTATCCATCTACCCCAACAGTAACACAGTGCAGTTATGTGCCTGACTGTAAATAAGATTTAAATTGAGCCATTTGTATACCATTACCAGCCCCTTTGTCCAGGAAAAATTGTAGTTCATGTTCACATAGCTAGGCAATTTTCAACATTTTTTCAGTGAAAAAGGAAAAAAAAAACAAGCTCAAAATGGAAAAATTTTCCAACTTTATCTGTTCACTTCTACGCATTTCATAATCTTCAGAATCTTAATGTAAATAAGTAAGTTTAAGAATTGTACTGTATGTTGTCTTGAAAGCAGTAAATATTTTCTTCACCCCCTGTCTGGTTCCAGCAGAGTAACACATCTTGGTAAAATCCTGTTTACATATTTATTGTATTGTTATTTTCTGAAGTAGCTCAGTGCTTTAGGTTTTACAGCTGGTACACCTGGAAAATACTGTTTTCATGTTTCAAAGTAGTTGCAGATTTTTTCCCTCCTTTTTTATTTTTCCTGTGCATAGTTAGATTCGTCTTTGTTCAGCTCATTGTCAATCTAGGTCATTATTTGAAGCTTTTGTTGACAGACCTCTTGAGGGTAAGTACATCTGATGCTATAAATAGGGCTGATTCTTCATAATAAGTCAGCAGATTCACTTGGAAATTCTCGGCTTTGTAGTAGGTTTGATGAAATGGAAGATCTACTGCATTCTTCTGTCACCCAGTAACATAATCATGTTTAATTAATTAACATCTTCAAAACTGTGACATTCCAGAATTTAGTAGTTTTGAATTCATACAGGATTACTAATTTTGTTTAGAAGGGTGAAATGGACTCCTTAAATGATCTCTTTTTAAATTATGTTTTTTAAAACGTCTATTTTTGTTTTCACAAAGCAGTGCTTGCACAAGAAAACTTGTTCAAACACATTTTATGCTGTTCTGTTTGTTCCAGATCTTAGAAAACAGAGGATACTATTTCTCTTACTGTATCTTTCAGTAGCCTGTACTGTGAAAATAGATGATTCTTTGGATTAGTTTTTTGTTTGTTAGTTTAGCACAAATTGTGTCAGAGACCAACCAAACAGTACTCATTCTTGCTACAAAGGTAGCTGTATGATACAGCTCCAAGATGCTGTTCTACGGGCTAAAAAATTTCAGGCATGGAAATCCTGGGAATAGGTTGTGTTCTGTATGGCTACAGCCACAGGGATGGAGTTGGGAGCAGCTCTGTCTGCAGCATGTGCATGGGCACCATTCTGAAAATTTTGACCGCTGTATGTGGTGCTGGAGCTTTGAAAATCCAAAAATGACTTGTTTTCACATGCTGTACTAGTCCTTAAAGGCTTATATAAACAGTGAATAAATTCTTGAGATTAAATTAGCAATGTGTTTTCATTCTATGTGCACAACAAATGTATTATGGAACCAGGTACAACACTGGGTAAGGCCTCTGTCTCTGAAAGTGGGACTGGGTGTCCCACTGTGGTGACATTGGGTTGAGAAGCGGTGTAGGTAGGGGTACAGGCTGCAGGATGAAAGGATTTGCCACAGTGTCCCCCCCCAGCTGAAAGGCAGCACCAGCATCCACCCTGAAGGTTTGTCACACTGAGGTTGCATGAGGACTGAACAGTTGAAACCTGAACAGTTGTCCATGATAAATCTGATGGCCACTAAAACTGAGGTTTGAGCCAGTGCCTGTTGGCTGATTCTGAATTTGCATTGCTGCTGGTGCTGTGCTTTACCTGCCAGATTCACTGTCAGACACAGAAATATAAATTAATGGATAGCATATGCCACAGTGATGCCTATCTAAATGCAGAAGAGCTGAGTTAATAACTTAAATAAATTACTTATTTATTTAGTAATACATCAATATTTAAAGGCTGATGAGAAGTCCACTAAGTGCTTTCCAATTAATTTTAGAAAGTGAACTACAGCTTATTCCACAATTTTTAAAAAATAAAAACAAGTTAAAAAGTACTTTCTGCACCAGTGATGTGTCAGTGATCTCCAACTGTATTTCCATATTTAGGAGGAGAAATTTTCCAGTACTTAGAGTCTTTGCTAGGTTGTTTTTGTGTGAGAGAGAGAACCTTTACACTGTCACTAGTGTTAGTGCACTTTGGTTTGCAAAGGCCATACTTGATTGTGTTTCCTTTATGCATTGGGATGAAAGGATTTAAAGAAATCTGTCTGGTTGTCATAAATATAGTCAGAACAGAAACAAGTGTGTTCCCTCCTTTTTTCATCTTTTTTTGTCTATGGTGAGATTTATGTGAAGACTAATCTTAAGATCTCAGTTTTCCCCGCCACATAAGAAGTTTTGCTCCTTATTTTCTTGTGTTGACAACTTTGAATACGTCCTCTCAATCTGTGGTCATGCAAAGAGCTGCCTTATGGCTTCTTACACTAAATTTGAATGGTACATAGAGTCCCTTGATTTTTTGGTTGTAGTTGGTTTTTATTTAATAACATAGACTTTGACTCTGTAGCCATAATGCAAGATTTATAGGTATAATTAACAACTTTTATGAGGCCAACTGCACCCTTTACTGTGGTCTAACATATGCACCTCAATATTTACCTTTTTTCTTTAGTACAGTCAACGGTTTCTTTTAGTGTAGCAGTGCACAGGTATGCATACAGAGAAGCAAACTATTTTAAAAAAGAATATTAATGTGTGTCTGTTCTGTTCAGTATTTTAGATATTTGTGAAGATTTCCACATTGTGAAACTTAAATTGTTTTTTTAAATTGAATTATTTGATCTGTAATCTGCATTAATAATCTTCATTACTTGAAAATGGAGAAATAGGGAGAGAGGTTGTTTAAACTCTCGTCAATGATTGTGGTGAGGTATGAATGGACAGACTAAAGAAAAGTGAAAATCTTCAGGTTAACATTGACAAAGATGCACAAGCTACTCCAATAAAAATAATTCTGATTTTAATATTCTTGACATAGACCTTCCTAGTCGGGTGTGTTTACTTTAAAGATTTGTTTTCTATATATGTACTTGAAAGAGTCATTAAATGGTGGCATCAGGGTGTCCTTGCAGTTGTGGTCTAATATTGCCTTTTTTCCCTGGAGTTCAAGATTAATTGGTTTCGATAAAAATTGCCATGCAAGTTTTAAAATGTTTCTATTCATTACTAAAATGCATAATATCAGAAAGATTACTTCAATTCCATCCACTTTATTAGGTAAATTAAAAAGGTTATCACCAGCTGTATGCTTTTCTTTCCCCCCCCATCGGTGTCAGACTAGTTGATTTATAGGAGGAAAAACTCTTTTTTTTTTTTTTTCTGCAATGATCCCTGAGACTTCTAAGAAATTTTTCACCTGCATTACCTACTGGATAAAAGTTTCTCTGTGTGATGCCTTATGTCACTGAAGAAAAAGCCTACACCACCATTCCTTCAAAGAACACAGAATTTGTTCCTAACCTTGTTATGATCTTTAAGTTTAATTCAGGTTTGCTGTAGTGCTTCATATAGTGCCTTTAATTTCTCCTTCATTATTTCTGATGGAAGGAAATTGAAATCAGGAAGGCCAAAGCCTACTTGGAGCTGAATGTGAACACACAGAATAACAAGGATTCTTCAAGTATTTTCCAGAGGGAACTCAGGGAATTTGCAGGTCCGTGGTTGAATGTTGGAGGCAATCTAATGGTGGACATAGAAATATAGAAAAAACAGAAATTTTCTTTGTTTTTTCAGCAGCTCCCAGACAAGGGATAGTACCATGACAGAGACACAGGTTCAGGACTGTTTAGTAGAAAATGGATGTATTCAGCTTCTTGGGGAGTCTATGCCAAGACTGACAAGAGCTCATTTATGTAATAGTACTACAAGGCAGCTGTCATCCAAGAGGAAACATGGTCACTGAGGAAAGTCCTGAAAATTAGGAGACTAATCTTACAGCAGCCTTTACAAAAGTAAGGAGAATGGTACTGGGATACACAGGCTGTGTCAGGTCAGTGTCAGTCTCCAGTAGGATCATGGAGAGCATCATCCTCTTGTTTCTAGATATGAGAAGGGCAAGTGTGTCTAGAAAGAGTCAGAACAGATTTCTGCAGCGCAGTCAGTGTTTTATTTGCCTGTGCATGAGGCGAGCACATGTGGTGTGGTGTAAACTGTAACTTTATTAAGGCTTCTGATTCCTTCTCCCACACTGTTGTCAGTAGTAAGCTGAGGAAGCATGGGCTGGGTGTTGAGTGGGCTGAAATTTGGCTGGACTAGTGTACTGAAGGAGTAGTAATCAATATTAGCAACTAACCAATTGACCAACTATCAGACAGTAAAGAGTGAAAATACCTCAAGGGTTGATTTTGGCACTCCTGCTACTCAATTCTGCAGTGACTTGGATGACAGAACTGAACAGAATGCACCCTCAGCAAATTTATGAATGGTACTAAATTAGGGTGATACTTGGAAAGCCAGATTGAGCTTCAGTCTTAAATCATTCTGAGACCTTGAATGAACTGAGGACTTAGCCAATAGGAAACCCGTGTATTTAAAAAAGAACAGATTGAAATCCTACATCGGAGGTAGAACAACACCATGGCTGGGAAGTACCTGAGTCACAGCCCTGCTGAAAAGGGCCTGTAATCATTAGGAATGTCAAGCTGAATAGGAGCCAGCACTGCAGACAAAACTCACCTTGTACTGAGAAGGAAGGAGGAACGTGACTAGCAGACTGAAGGAAATTGTTACCATCCCTACTTGGAGCTGCTTCTTGCATAACAGTATGTTGTTTTGGTAACCCCTAAAACAGAGAGGATGTTGAGAAATCTTGAGTCCAAGATACTAAACTGGTTGGAGGCATAGACAGCATGATGTAATGGGAGCAGTTAAGGAGCTGTGATTTTCAGGGAGCTGGGCCAGGTGAAGCAGAGGCTAAGGGTGTGAGTGTAGGTTAGTTTACAATATCATCAAAAGGAGGGACAAGGATGATGGCACCAAACTTTTCTCAGTAATGGTATACAGTTTAGCAGGGGACAATACCATCAATTACAGCTTGAGGAATTCAGGCTGGACAGAGGAAAATTTTCTTCATGAAGAGGTTACTGTAGTAATGAAAGAGGTGACTAGAAAGGCTGTGAGTTTGATCTTTTCCAGTCAACTACATAAATCCTGATCTGATGTTGGAAATTATCATATTTTTAGTGGGAGGTGAGACTAAGTGACTTGTAGCCAAAATTTCTGTGATTCTATATTGATTCTTTGATAATGTACAATTTTACTGTAATTATGATATAAATATTTTTTACGTAGACCATGGAAAATAAAATGTGAGGGAGGGCAGCGTAGCTTAACATTTCCCCCATTGTGACTACTTAGCTTTTAATACTTTAAAAATAGGATAGAAACTGAGGATAACTGATTATTGAAGTATAATCTCAATACTTTTCAATGTTTATATTAAGTGGCAAGCAATGAAATAGATCAACCAACAGAACAGGTGGATAAAGAGGAGAATTAGCTAACACAGAGTGGAATACTGGAAGATTTGGATAAGATTTAGGTTTTTTTCAACCCTGAAGATGTCATCTATCTTTTTAAATAGATTTTAGACACCAAATTTATTAATTCTCAAACTCTACCAGAAGTTAGTATTTGCAAGAGATAAACATGCAAATAAATAAATGGTGTTTTCTTGATATTATAATACAAAAGTGTAAAGGTAGCCTCACATTTAGATTTGATATCCTTTCTGTCAAACTTTTTATGACTGATCCATTCTTTTCACAATGCCTTAGCTTTTTAATTTATTTTTTTTATTTGGAAAAGTAGCATTTACCTTTTTTTCAGACAGCTTGTGTGTATATGTACAAGAAGAAACACAGCATAGGTCCCTTAAGGGAGATAGGGCACTTTTCTCTCAGTTGCTTGTGTCAGGTTGAATATCTGGAGAAGAGCAAAACAGGTATGAAAACGATGTTACACACTTTAATGTGGCAAAGATTCCTATCTCATGAGGGCTGAACCTTCCCTTCAGAGGATTCAGAGCTAATTCATAGAGACTTTGGATCTCCCCATGTGACTTGGACCTCAGGTCACAGAAAATAAGTCCAGGCAAGTCAGTTAGGCCTTCAGCAGGAAAATTAATCACCTTATAGGCTGTGTGTAGCATATAAATAATGAGGCTGGAAACCAGAGCAAGATATTGCTAATAAAGGAGACTGAGAGATTTCATGTTGCTGCAATAAACTGGCTGTCTGTGACTGCTTGATCTCAGTGGCACAGAGAACAGTCAACACTTTTTGAATCCATGATCAGTTCTGCAGGAGACTGTTCTTTGCGTTAATCCTCAGATTCAGCCAAGTATTTCCTAGTGTTTGTTCAGCTCTCCCTAGAGCTGAGGGAGAAATACAATGTAATTGTTGTAGTGATGGATTTTAGGATATAGTATGTTGATTGTTATCTTTCTAATACTGAACTGGTTGGCATGAAAATACATGACTTTCACGTAAGACACAGTTCTTGTTCTTTTAGGAGTTGTTTAGAGGAAGTTCCAGTGTCAACATGCCAGATGAGGATTTCAGACAACAGAAGGGTGATTGTGGTCTATTTCTGCCTAATTTATCAGACTATTTATACAGTAGACATATACCAATACCTATTCCTGCCCTCCTTCCTTAAATCCTAAGAAATGCTTGGTGCTTTAAAGAAAATGTGTACTTTAAGGGATTTTGTGAGACTCTTGTAGTTTACTGAGATGGAATTCAACAGTGCTGGTTTACCTTTTATGCTACTCTTAATGAGTATTGTTGTTCAATTTTGGGCCATACCCTCTAATCCAATGTATTTGAGCAGTGCCCAGAAGGGGGATGTAATAATAATAAAATTTTCTGCAGAATCTGCTGCAGCTAATGTGCATTGTCTAATGTGCAAGCATTTTCTACAGCAGTCTGTTCACAGTTAAAGTTTACTTTCTCCAATTCCTTCTTTGCATCACTGTCATTAAAACTGATGGTTCTGCATTTTCATATACTTGTAAAGCCTTACTGTCTACAGCAAGTTTCTGTGATTTTGGCCATTTAAATTAATTTTGCCATAGTGTTCTTGATTATTACATGAATCAAGATGCTTTCTGACTAAGATACTGCCTAACTTTGGATTACAGATATCATCTGGGGCTGGATTATTTTTTCAGTAGGTTTTGCATTTCAATTAGTTAACTTTAGTTCTAATGAAGTTGTTGCTCTACAGTGCAAGAATTCCTATGCAGTTATCATGTTTGTAACTCAATTTTTGTTTTCTTTAGTGTGGCATATTTTATTGAAAAAGGGACTTGCATAGTGCATAAAAAGCTTACTTTTTTCATTATCATTTTGTTCCCAACACAGTAAAATGCTTTTCTATTGCTAGGACCTATGGATGCTGTCATGCAATTTTTGAATTAAAATAACTTAATCTTCAGTATCTTTGACACTTTCACAGTAAGTTAGGACAATCTCTAGGAGCACGTTTTTGTAAACAAGTCGTTTTTGTCTGCACGCTTGTGTAATGGAGCAGCATAAATAATACAGGTGTAGCTCTCTCTCAGGGGCTTGACAGACAGTCAGTGTCTAGGAGGGCTAGTATTGCATTTGTTAATATGCTGAGGAAGACCTGAGGTGGCTTCATGTGATCAGAATTCCCCATGGTTTTGAGCACTTGTAGTCTCAAAATGAAATAAATTAATTGCTTCTAGATCCCAGCATGTGCTGAATGGCTTACAGAGGCTTGGTGCTCTACCGGTCTCTTCTTGACCTCTCATCTCTCCACAATTCCCTAGGTGCAAGACTTTGTCTTGTTACATTGCTTTCTTCTGGGATTCAATTCCCTGAACTTCACTTTCTCCATGCTCCAAAGTTGCCTTTGTTAGACCAAGCTGTGTTCAGTCTTCTGAGCTGTGAAAGGTACTAAAGGTATGCACCTACAGGGCTGCTAGAAAATGAAATGATACAAAAAGCAATTATACAAAGGAGATCATAAAGCACATCTATTTGTCTGGATATGGTAAATATGAAATGATCTTACTTCTTAGGCAGGAAAGAGTTACTAAGTTCTTCATGTGACCTCCCTCTTGTCATACTCTTGCTGTACTTGGGCATCTGGGGAGTCCTTTCTTGTGTGCTGATGTAGCTGTATTCATATGAATAGCTAGAAGTTAAATTTTCAAGCAATTTTTGTGTAAATATTATAGTGAAAGGGGAAAAATCCTGCAGATCCTTGAGCATAACTCTTCTCACCTGAACATCATAATACAGCTGGTGAAGTTACTTGTATGAATTGTTTGCCAGTTGGAGGGCTTAGAGCTTTGAGTAGAATCCTGATTTTAATTGTGAAGAGATGGCTTTGAAGACTGGGATTCAAGTGATGTTTAAGTTAACTTTGAAAATAAATACTTATATGGAAATACAAAAGCAATTTTAGCATATAAATTTCCAAATGTAAGTGATATAATATCCAAATCCTATTACTTTTTACAGCAGCTTTATTTTTTTTTACTGTTTGAACTTACTTTCCTGTTTTAAAAGGAAGCAGGATTTTTATTTCCATAATATTACACAGATTTTAGATATAGCAAATAACCTGTGTGTGAATATTTTATACTAACAACTTATAGTATGCAATGAGTTATTTGGCTTGTTGAAGGGTTTTGTCTAGTTTTTCATAAATTTCAAACTTGAGATGGGTTTCAAATTTAAGACATCTTTATCTATGTATTTGTACAAGGATTTGGCAAATTTCCTTTATATTTTAAAATACTAAAAGGTCTGTGGAATGTTAAAAGTCTAGTCTAGTGCTGAAAAAGTCTCACTTGAGAAATTAAGTTAAATCCTCATTAGACTTTTTGTTATTTCTCTCTTGGTAAAAAGCACATTTGCTTTTATGTCTTTCAAGATATTCTCGTTGGTTGGTTGGTTGGTGGTGTTGGTGATGATTTTTTTAATTGGGGTTTTTTCAATGACCAGAAAGAAATATCTTCAATTGGAGAGAAATATTTGAAAGCAAAACATTAGTTAATATAAACTTAATATAACCTTAATAATAACCCTTAGGAGATTGATAATTAAAATAACTGTATCAGTAGAAAGTTGATAATGTCCAATTGAGGACTTGGAGACTGTGGTGTGATGTGTAGGTAGAAGATGTGGTGTGATTTGTAGGTGTTTGAGGATTATTTAACTGAGTTAGCAATGTTAGTTTTCCTGTAATATCGTACAGTAATACAGAACTACACTCTGCACATTGTTGTTCTCTCTATTGCAAGGTGCCAAAAAAGAATTGTCCAAAATATTTTTTTCCTTTTTTTTCTTTTTTTTTTCTGAAAAAAAGTACTGTTATTTTTCCAAACATGCTCAGGATGAAACATTCCACACTTGTTGAAATATTCCACCTTTCTTCCTTTCCCCTGCTTTCTGTCTCTTGACTTCCAAGGTAATATCTTGCTTCTGACTAATAATCATTTTCCAACAAGGAAATATTTCAGCAGAATGCTTTAAAGGGAATCTAATGGATAGTACAGCTAAAACTTTAATGTTACCTAATCAGTGTGCAAAGCAATTCTGGACCACTTGAACAACCCAATTCCAATATGACAAGCAGTGAAAATTATAAATATTACCAAACTACTGATGCAAATTAATTTACATTTGTTATTTAACATGAAGAGGAACTGTTTTTAAAGATCTTACTCATTAAATGCACAAAATCTGATGCATTTAGTGAAAACTGCAAGGCTATTTTATTTCTGCTGGTATAGTAGAGTTGTGAGAGCGATCATTTTGATCTCATGCATCTACTGTCTTTTTTTTCTCTGAGCTCTGAATGTTTGCATTCCGTCGTCATTTACTTCTTTGCAAGCTCATTGAATTTTATTAGTTATCACTGCAAGCTAAATGAAATACAAGTAGTTGCACAGCTGCAGTGATATGAGTCTGAACTGCCTCATCATCCTTACTTGCAGATATGAAAACAGGACAAAATGAGCTTGATTATAGATCTCAGGAACTTTGCCAAAACCAATATACAAGTGAATCTCTCAAAATGAAATAATTTTGCACTGGGAATATTGTTTAAAAAATCAACCAAACCTGGGGGTAAAAAAGAAAAAGAGGAAAAAAAAAACCCCAATAGCAAACAAACCAAAAAAGCCAAACAAACAAAAAAAAATCCCACCCAAAAACAAAAAGGAAAGAAAATATAGTCTCTTTAATTCTCAGATGCTTAGCATTCTTTGTCTTTTCAAGTCAGTGAGAAATGTGGGCTCCCACTGTCTTCTAAAAGTTTGACCAATATGGAAAAATTTTTGCTCATATTTACGTTGTCTTACAGTAACAGAAGTGTATCCTAATGCACTCTAGTTGAGTGTGTGTAATTGTGGCAGAAACAGCTGTGCTTGAATATTGATCTTGGCTATCAAAATAAAGCCATTTATTTTGTGTATATAGAAGTGTGTATTTTAAGCTTTTATACTCTGCAGTTAGATAATTTCACAGCAGGCATAAAGACTGGAATGAGGGAACGTCTTTCTAGTGGGGTTGTACCTGTTGAACTGCTGCTTGTAATTCATATTTAGTGCAGGATGTGTTTGTTTTGTAAATACTGTTTTCTGCTGTTCCTACTCTGTAGGTTCACAAAAACTGTGCCTTGAAGATTTCACGTTGATTTGCCCTGAGATTTTTCCCAGTGGTGCAGGTTGGCCTAAGAAGCTCAGATCAAGGCAGTGCTGTAAGCAGGGAGCAGCAATCTGTCTGCTGAGGCTGGAGTCAGGGAGCTCCGTGCCTGACTCCAGAGGCAGCGTGTGCTTTCACACGGGCTGTCTGTCTGTCCTGGCTTTGCGTCAGGGTCACAAAGGCACAGTGCAGGTTAGGCTGTGCAAGGAGCTGATAG
This sequence comes from Camarhynchus parvulus, assembly GCF_901933205.1. Lineage (NCBI taxonomy): Eukaryota > Metazoa > Chordata > Aves > Passeriformes > Thraupidae > Camarhynchus > Camarhynchus parvulus. Next base: position 79,413,474 of record NC_044572.1, read on the forward strand.
AAACATGGAAGTGTACAAAGGGAAGTCGTGGCGCTGGGTATGTGTCATGAGCACAGTTTCTTTCAGCTGGCATAGAAGGAAGGACTGCATGGTCTGTATAGGCACAAAAGGATATAAGATGCTTTCAGCATAAAGCCAGCCTCACTTGAACATAATAAAAAGCTGCTGAAGGGCTGTGCTGTTCAGAACTGTAATACCACGCCTTCATTCCAAAATAGTTTTAATGTACTCTAATCAGCTTTTATCAGTCAGATAGACAGTGTGGAGTTTTTAAAAGATAGCTTTAAAAGTAGTTTTTTTAACATATATTTTGGATTTCTGCATTAGACTCCCCAGAAGGCTATTAAGAATCAAATCTGACAGATCATTCATGAATTTATTTATTTATGTGAAGAAATTCTTCAATTCAATACAAGTTTCTTACTTGCTTTTTGGTTTTAATTTCCAAGGTAAATAAATAACTAGAAAATTAATATTTTATTTCTTTAGTACTTTAAGAAACAAACAATTAGTTGAGCAGCTGTTTGGTCTTCCCTCCTTGCAGTTATGTTAATGGCAGGTTTTGAAACTGAAAAGGAGGACTGAAGGAACAAATCTGCCATCCAAATATTTTCACTATTTTTATGGGTTTTTTTGGTTTTGTATGTATTTATACCTCCTCTGCCAAGTGTCAGTTTCAGTGAAACAAATAAATATAAAAATAATAAAAAATAATAATTTTGCAATAACATATAAATATTTTATCTTTGCTCTTAGTAAAACAGGAAAGTTCAAATTATATTTTCTGATATGATTGCAGTTAATTTTCTTCTTGCCTGAGGTGCCTGTGTCCCTCCACGTAAATCTGGCGACAGTTTTTAAAAATTCTTTCCTTTTTCCTGTCAGATTTTAAAAAGGTGAAAGCTCCAGTCGCTAAAATAAATTTTTGTTTGTATTTTTTGTTAGAATGAGAAAATATTCCACTGTAGGAAAAAAGTTGTTGCATTCCCTTGCTTGGAGAGTGGGAAAATTTATTCATATATGAGTATATAAATAAAAATTGAATTTTACACAGATGATGTGCTTTAGTTTCAAGAGGGGAAAAATATTGTTGTGCCTTTTTTTTTTTTTTTTAAATTTGGAATTTTATTCTTTGCTTCAAGTCATGGAGTAAGGCGTGGTTGGTGCTTCAAGTCCTGTGGGAATGCATGCTACAGTGCTCAACTCTGCTTGCTAAATCCATTACCTCTGGATGTTGCTGACACACTGGATGAGTAAAATGAGAAGAAGCAAGACAGTGGCAAGTGCTGGTGACTTGGTGTTGCACTGAGGGTTGCATTTCCTGTTTTTCCAGCATAACCTATAGCACTGTCTCTTCTTTGGCCAGCCTGGAAGGAGCAGCCCTTCTATATCCAGAGAGATCAATATGCTGCCGGCTGTCTGCAGGATAAGGGGCTTTGAAATGTTTTGACTTGAAGTTGTTAGTCCTAGTAAGTTTTAAAATATTCTTAAGGAATTGGCATGGTTTGGCTCATCGTTCACACGTAGTAGTTTTTGGCATATGCTGAAACAAGAATATTTTCTATCATGGTTCACATGTGGAAACACCTAATTTAATCTTTTGTTGCCATAAATACTTTTATATCTCTCTTCTATTACATCAAGCAGAATGCTGGGGAGGCAATGCAAAGATTTGAACTTCAAAGTAATTCTTTAAACTTGTTCCAAAAAGTGACCACGTTTTCAATGGCACTGATAAGTTACTATTATATCTTGTACTGAGAGAAACTTCTGCCTCCTACAAGGCTATTCATTGTAGGAGAGGGAAGCAGGATGGGCTCTTACGTTGTGCCACTCTGGTGGTATCTGCAGAAACAACACTCTAAAGATTTCTTTTTCTGTATCATAATGGAGAGCATCAGCTTCCTCAGACACGAATTTTAGTACCAAATGTGATTTGACAGACCAAGAAAAATCCTTTAATTTTATTTTGGTTTGCTTTTGTTTAATCTTTCAGATTTTGAACATAGGAATTCACTTACTTCCGTGCTTTCACATAAATATAGGCCTTTTTTTTTGGATGAAAAATTAGATTTTCTTGCTGAGTACCAGAGAGGAAAGAAGGCAGAAGTTTCAGGAAATATGACAAAAATGACTGAAGGCTTCCTTTATTACCTACCTTTTGTAGTAGGTAGAGACAAAGTATGAGAAAAATTTGCTGCATCCCTTCAGGAACAATAACAGTAGGGTTTCTTATTATTCTTGAGTGTTTTTCAGAGAGAATTCTGAATTTCAGGGGAAATAACTCTTCCTTACAGGATCTTAAGCTAAGAGATAGCCTGTAAAGTTGTCTGAACTTAGCTACTGTTTCTCAAGTACTGGAATTCCTAGAATAACTGTCTCCATTTATGATGACTGACATACTAAATAAGCAGGTACTATATAGTCAATCCACTAATGTGTGTGTTTATTGAAATTATTTCCTTGAAGTAGAAGTTGAGCATTGTTGAGCTATAAGTAAGCCACTCTTGGGTTCATTTGAGAGTCACAATACTAATAGATTGTAGAAATGTAAACACACAGAAAACTTTCATTTCTCTACATTAAACACAAAGGATAAAATTAACATTTACTTCAGTTTAAAGTATGAGGAGTAAATGACAAAGCATTACTAAATCTTTGTCAGAAGCAATACTTATTTTTTCATAGTTTTACAATAAAATAATTAAGCTCCTAATAAGAAGTAATTCCTAGTTTGGTTTCAAATAAGTCTACTCAAACCTTTAGCTCAGTTAAAGTATATTTATGGATATTACATATTATTTGAATTACAATCATTTCAATGGAAAAATAATGTAAGGAAAAATTACTGTGATTGCTTGTCAAAGTTTCTCAGAATGTTCAAGGCAAAAAAGATAAAACAGCCACTGAAGCCACTGGTATCTTAAGCTGTTTTCAAGTCTCTCCATTACTTTTTGGTGCTTTTTATAAACATGGTCTTCAGTGTAGTAGATAAAAGAATAGTCTTTGCGGCCTCTCTCCACTTATTTTTATCACAGATCTAAATATCTGTATCAGCAGAACACTGGCAATTACACCATTGCTTTAAAAACACAGTAGATAACTCTTCAGATGCCAGGTAGTCAAAGTGATGTCACGTTCTTGTAAATACTTGAAATGCAATGGTGTGTACTTAAAATATTGTTTTGGCTTCTGGGAAGGGCAAGAATGAGGCCTTATTTGCTTCCATTCCTTTACTGTAGAGTCTTTTGGGTCGAGTTGTATATCTGTGTGTTGTTGTTTTGATTTTGGTTTTGGTTTTAATCTTGATATCAGCCTACCAAATTCACGTTTGTGTGGGTAAATAAGTGACCTAATATCCAGTGGTGGGACATATTGAAACCAGCTGTTTTGAGCATCAATCTGTCACTAGAAGCCAGTAATTCATGTGTCAATATTTTGGTGACTCCAGTCTTTTTTTATATTCCTAGTAGCAGTATGTAGTGACAGGGACTGAAACTGTTGAGGAATTTTTTTTTTACCATTTCCAGGGAGCCATGTAAAATAAAATATAAAGGCAGTCCCCCAAATGTTTCTGATCAATCCCTTCCTCTTCCCTAATGATTTAAATAATTCAAAAGATAATTCTGGTGTTAAAATTCATGGCCTATGAGTCTCTAAAAGATTTTAACTTGCCATTTTTATAATGCCCTAAATTCTAATATCTACAAAAGACTTTTTGTTTTCATTTACTCTGTTCCACTTCTTTTTTTTCAGTTACAATTACAAGAGAAGTCTTTTAAACCCCTGTTAGAAATAAATTAAACCATCACTCAGTAGCAAACATTCACTGCCCCTACCAGAAAATTTGATTTAGAGTGTAATTTCAAATTAAACTAATATTTAATTTGCTGTCAGGCTTGCATTTAAATAACAGCCTTCTTAGAATTCCTGACTGGCCAGCACAGGTACAGGTTTTAATCTACTTTTCTGGCTACTGTTGTACTTGTGCAGAAATCTCAAAACCTGAGTAATGGCAGAATTTTACATGGGCAGAAAATCAAAATACCTGACACATGTTCAGCATAGACTAGAAAATAATTAAACAAGCTGAAAATAGGTACAGGTAGTTTTGGCCAGTGATATTTTGCTAATGGTTTATGGGGAATAATAGACCTCAGCCTGTCCAACTTTCAGAATCAGAATTAGGAGCAGGGCACTTTTTGAGTGTCACCAAAATGAGAGTATTTAAATTCTTGTTAAAGTCAAAGTCAGCTTGATTAAGAGCAATTTATGTTGGATTGGGTGATGTTTTACACCAGTGACTCAGCACACATAAGGGTGGTGCTTGGTAGGAGTAGCAGGAAGTTGTAAGATTCTCACTGACTCAGGGGAGTGTCCAAGTGGTACCGGATACTCCAGTTGTTTCTGGGCACATCCCAGCTCTAGACCCTAGTTCTGCACTAAGTTACATTGAAAACTGAGTAGATACCTCTTTCATCTGAACTTATAGATATGAAAATGTAAACATCAAGGAGCCTTGATGATACAGTAAATAGCCCAGGACTTGATTTGTCATGTCATCACAGTCAGTAAGACTTATACTGACATATAAAGACTTTCCTTGTTTTAAGAAGTGATTACAAAAATAAGACTGCAAAATTTCTGGGTGAGAGAGGAGAAACAAATTAGTGAAAATGGGGATGCAAAAAGTAGTGTTTCTAATTGTAAAAAATGTCATAGTAAATTATTTTAGTGGGGGTAAATGCACCAATATGCATAGGAGTGTCTCAAATTCCTTTCAGCAAGAGAATGAACAGTTTAATACTATGGTTTTGCCATATAGTATTTCTGATGACAGGATAAGGAGTAAAGTGAAAACTGCTTCCAGCTCCATCTGTGGTCATGTCATAGTTAGAAGTGATTATTAAAGAGTAATTTTCTTGAAATACAACACAAATTATATGAGCAAGCTGATATTTTATTTTGATGAATGATTCAGTTTGCAATTTTTGTTTACCCAGTCACAGCCAGCTCTGCAGGTAGCTGAGACTAAGAGGATGTGAAATTCTCACTGTCACCTCATTCTTAATTAGTGCATTGATCCCATGTGATCCCTGTAGAGTAAACACTGAGATTTCATAACAGTTTTTCACTTAATTCATTCCTGCCTGAAAATCCATATCACCTAATATTTAAAATAAAATGTATGTTAGATACTCATTTTATAGTCCACTTAATATATGGTCAGGCTTCACATTTTTCATGTGTTCTTATTCACTAGAACCTTTTCAAATGACTACATTACCTCAAGAACATAGTAAATACAAAAGTCAGATCAGAATCTGCTGTCACCTCTGGTTGTCCCCTGTTACTGTAACCCATTAAAAAAACCCCGCTCTTTTCTCTGGCAGTAAAGACATATATTTAAACCTAGGTACAGTCTCTATTTTTTCTATTTTATAGCCTTCTTCAGTAAATATTTTGGAGCATGCAGTTTTCTGTAATGCAGTTAGCTTCCTGTTATCTGTGATGCAATGGGAATACCGTGTGTCACAGTACCCTTGGAAAGGCAGCTATGCCCTGGAGCACTTGTAGAAATAGATACCAGGAATTTTAAGCACACACATGTTCTGATGGCTGCCCAGGAGTGAGGTCACCCATTATGCACAATGGTGTGTGTTAAGACACAAAAATGGGTTGGCTAATTCTGAGGTAACTCCTACATTTGTGTGTAAAGCTCTACGCACAAGTGGTCTGTGAACCAGAAAAGTCTATTTGCACACATTTGGTTTTTCAACCTAAATGGCTCCCTGTACATGTAACAAGACTGTTCTGGTAAATCTCTGTGGACGTGAGCTTTGGGTTCATCCTTCAAGTACCTAACTTGTTAATTAAGACTCAGCTTGGGTATAAGTCACCTTGTTGGCTCTGTTTCAGTGCTGGCCACATTGAAGCAGGGCTAACCTTTGTAGAGGGGCCCAAAAGAAAATCAACACCTTGTTCTTGGTTCTCGTGGATCTCTACTAAGAGCTGCTTCTCTTAGTGCTGTGTGCCCATGGACACAGCTAAACTTGCCATGGAATCCTGGGATTACTCAGTAAGGTGCTTCCTATCTTTACAGTTTTAAAACTCTAAACCTGTCCATATCTCCATAAAGAATACAGCTGCAAATCTCACCTGTGTGTCTGGTTGTCCATGATGCATTGCTGGGAGTCAGGAGAAGATTTGCATTTCTGTGGTTTACAGCTACAAAGCTCAGACACTGCTTAAATGGTTTTTGAGAGTCTGGGAGACAGTGCTAATAAGCAAATGTCATGTTGAAATGCAGTTTTCATTACCTAACCCATAGATTTTCAAATGCTTGTAACTTCAAGTGCTTTTCAGGGGCTGAAATTATTCCAGGCTCTGTTTCAACTTGAGATCATTAATTTTTAATTTTAAAAAATTAATATTTTTTATTTTTGAAAAAGTAAAAAAAGGCAAGGAACACCAAACTTCTTTATTTCTAATTAAGATCTTTTTTCAACTACAGTACTTAAAAGATAAAACTTTTGTTTCAACCTTCTGTGCTTCATAGACTGTGCAAACCTTTAAACACTAATCTTCTCATAAAGAAAATTGGTGCAATAACTCTGGGCCTTTCCCTGTAAAACACTGTACTTTATGAGATATTAACTCTATACTGTTGCATTGATTTGTAAGTAGAGGGAACATTACTGAAATATTTTTTTGTGGAAAGGAGTGGAACCTAAAATACCAGTACAGAATTGAACTGTGAGTGGTAGCTGCATAAAATTTGAACTGTTTCATTAAAAAGTAATTTTTTGTGAAAGAAGTTAGACTCAAGTAGTTAGGCTTGGAATGGATGCAAGTTTAATTTACTCAGTGAGACTCAGTTTTCTAGGAAGGAATGGTAGAAAGGCAAAAGATATGATTATTAGTAAAATTATATTCATTGAATATTTACAAAGTTGTTCCTTCTATCCTGTTGACAGTTTGCTATATTAAATTTCCACATCATAATTATATAGCATTCTACATATCAGGTCCTCTGAATGAAATAAAGTCATCTCAGCATTTATCTCTTTCAAGGATTTAAAGCACAACCCATAGACTCTCACATTTGAGTTAAATCTAGAAGAGTTGGGCTCTTTGGCTTACTGAGGTTTACTTCGCTTTAAACAATGTTTTAATACTTTTTAGCTTTGTTTTGTTTGCTAGGAGAATGCCATTTGGATATACCTCTATTTGTGCTGGTCAGAATAAAGCAAAAACAAAACAAGTAAATGTATATGGAAGTTTTCTCCTTTTTTTTTTTTTTTTTTTTACAATACAGACATATATGTCCTTTTCCGTAGAGATCCTTAGCAGTGAAGTGCAAGTTAAATGAGGTTTTTAAGTGAAATGCTAGCCAAGTACAAATAGTGTGGTGGTGGATGGTACTGTGCGTATGATGGGCGGGATTGCGTAGGCTGGAAACAGTGTAAGCATAAGCAGATTATTTTCTTTATATAGAGTAAACTGGGCATTTCAGTCATTATTTCAGTGCAGCTTTCTAGTAAAACTGTGTAAGTTTGGAGGCAGTCTCTGGAGGAGGGGAACAGTGCTGGCTATCAGACATGTATCTCAAATGCTAGATTTCGGAGTATTCAGGTAACTGAAGTTGGTTTGTAAAGACAAATAGCACTGACAAATTCAAGTATGTCTGAATTTAACCATATATCTTGTAATTAATCAAAGTGTAGTGCAAGTATTTCTTTCAGGAGGCCATGAGCACACAGGGCAGATGTGAGGATTGCAGCCAGCGGTTGTGGCGCTGCTCTCACCATGACTTACAAGGATAATACACAATGGCAAAGGGCTTCTCCCCACTTCTCTGCACTGCTGTGGGAGTGGCTGAAGCTGGATTTTTTCAGCTTAACTACTTAATGAGGCTGGTGAATGAAATCACAGTTTTCATTTCAGCCTTAACAGCTTAAGGCATCTGTGGGGAAAAGTAATTTTAAGCATCTAACTCTTAAGTTTAAGCTGATTAACTCTGCTGCTCCACTCCCTAATCGCTCATCCCTTTCAACATGTAGGCCATCACTTTTACCTTTTCCCTTGCCCACAACATTTAAAGTAATTTTAGAAGCTGATACTACTCAAATATTGCCATTTTTCTATTTTGTGCTTCTTTAGCCCTCTGTGAGTATCTCAAACAGTGTATCAGTGGACAACAAAAAGTAGTTTGTCATTTAGCTCAGTTTATATATTATATTGAGCTCTCCTGTTTAACCTGTCTTCAGTTGTTCATTCACAACCAAAATTTAGGATTTGTTCATCTGTCTGACCATTTCCTTCACTTCAGTAAGTCTGCAGAGGATTGTGGTTGTCATACGGCAACAGAGTTAACAAAGGCAAAGGGAGAGACTAAAGTCTTAGAGAGGAAAATAGGGAGTAGAACTTAAATTCAGATCTGCATATAGCTACATCCCACTGGTTTGTAGGCCATATTTCTTAGTTAAATGCTCATTCCTTATAGTACCTGCATCATATTAGTGTCTAAAATATGTTCCTAGAAATTAGAACATGATGGGAGCCTTTGATTAAGCCTTCTAATAAAATAAAACAACACAGACTTCCAAATCCAATAAACAAGTAAAAAAATACAAATACAAAGAAAATTGATTTTTTTAAAGTCTCTTTTCCGTCTTGTTGCCTCCCTCCTTCCCTTCCTTCACCATCTCCCTCCCATATTTGGATCACTGACACAACCGTTTTGGATTTTAGTAAGCATGCAATTTTTAGATTTAGAAATCCTCTTTAAATATAACTTGATTCTACTAAAGGCAGAGGCACAGAAGGTTCTCAGAGGGATGAGAGTGTGTTATCAGATATCTAGAAAGTAAGAAGGCTTGTTTAGCTCTGTGGTTGTACATCACCTGTCCCAGTGGTGGGGACACCTGTCTGAGGCACCAGCCCTGCCTGTTTTCCATGTTTCATCCCAGTTGTCAACCAGAGTCCCACTCAGCAGGCATCTCATGCTCTGCTCAGAGGAGCAGGTTGGATCTCAGAAATGATCACATGCACAGGGCAATAGGGCTGTGCTCCATCAAATATGCAAGGACAGGGCAAGGAGCTCGCCTTTCCAGTACACTAACAAGGAAGCTGTGGCTTTGGAAGATAGGGGTGTCAGATCCAAGTCCCATGAAGCAGAAATGAAAAGGCTTCTGAGACAGGTCTGAGACGCTCCTTTCCCCCACCCTCTGATGAAGACAACAACAAGAATTGTATCCACCCTATATCCTTCCCAATAATTTGTGGTCCACTGTCCAGCTGTCCTTCTGGATCTGAACATCAGACAGTTCTCATGATGCTTGGGTGAAAGCCAGTCATGTCCAACCTGTGGGTCAAGATCTCTCAGGTAATCATTGACTGGATCCTCCTCCATGTCTAGTAATTCTTCTCTTTTCCTATCTTTTCCTATGGAAATAGAGAATGGGAGACCTTGTTGTTTCACCTTCAGAAGGAGGCAGAGGAGGCATCAGTTATCTCAGTGTGTATCTATGTCTGCTGTTATTAAATCATCCACCCTATTTAACCATAGTCCCATGTTCTCCTTGTTTCACTTTTACCAGTAATTTAATGGTCTCTTTGTTGTATTCAATTTCTTTTGCAAATCTTACTCTAGCTCAGCTTTGGCCTTTCCTAAACCATCCCCTGCATGCCTAGGCAGTGTTTTCAAACTCCTCCTGTATAGCTTGTCTCTGCTTCCATCTTCTGACGGAGGAAGAGTTTTATTCAAGATATATTTAGTTTATGTGAATCCTTACTGCATGTGTGAGAAACTGGGAAACTGCATATAAATAGAAGCAGTTGAAGCTTGCACTTTAAGAGGTACACAGGAGACTTCTATGTGGGCTTTCTCTCATCAGTTTGTACATAATAGTCACTTGGTGGAAAAACATTATTAAGTGCTTCTGTAGGAATTGATGTGATATACACAATGTGAAAGCTTTGCTTTCTGTTATCATTTATCCTCAGCACCACTGGAGTGACTGTAATTTGGCCCAGTTTATTTTATAGATGGAGTACAAAAAAGTTGCATTTGACTAGTGCTTTTAGCAGTAATAAAAATATTCAGAATCATAGTTCTGTTTCTTTTGGAACTCTCTTGGAGTAAATGATGTCTTTCTCTGGATTCTGTTTTCAAAACTTCTATATGTGTGTTTTGTATTAATAGGGAGGGAAGTTGACTTGAAATCAAATGAATTTTTTAAATATGATTTCTCCAGTTAATTCTTTAAGTATTGATATTTATTTGGAAATTGTACATGAAATAAAGAGATTTCAGAAGGAGAGATAAGTAAGAAAACCTGTATGGAAAATATGATTTTAAAACAATTTTTAACTAAGCCTCAAGTCTTTTATATATTGTATGATTACCGAATCTTAAATATAGCCTATACTAAAAAGAAAAAAGAACCACTGAAAACCGTCACTTCTGTGCATCTGTAGTTGTTTTGCTTGGTTACTTATCTAGTGTGTCTCTGCCTACCACTGTAGTAACACATTTATCTGAAAGAATCACCAGTTATTCTGTTCCAAATTATTATTACAATAATCTAAACAATGTTCAATTGCTATCTTGTGATATTAACTATGATTAAAGTTAAAATCCATATGATGATCAAATGTTTTCTTTTGATAATGTCTTGTTACTACCCACTCACAACAGAGACAGTATGTTGTTTATCTGTTATGAAATAAAGAGGACAATAAGTGTTACTGAATATTCCAAAATTCATCGTTTAAGGGGAGTTATGAGATAAGGTAGTAATTTAGAAGAGTTGTTCAGTGAATCAAATGAAGCCCATTACATATGGCAAGGTACAAACCTTATTTAGATACATGAAGTTTCAGCTATTTATGTTTTTTCTAAAATTAGGTGAGCCATATTGTGATATGGAAATGTACACTTAGGGCACTCATGTAACTTTAACATCCCTATCACCAATGCCCACACAACCTTAAGTGCTTTTTCACAGCTGCTTTCCAAAGGCACGCTTCAATTTCACTGAAATCGTCAGGGCAGAATATATTTGAACACAGAAATAATTCTATTTTTGCATAGCAAAGCTTATGTCAGACTTAGAAGTTGCTTGTTATATAACTGAAAACATTTTGGTAAGTCATTGACATCCATACTACTTAAAAGGTATCCTGCTTTTATGCATTTAAATACAGGTTTGGAAGCCTGATTGCAGTTTCAACCTGCAGCTATCAGAGCTGGGTGTTGCACAGTCTGGGACACGTGACCAGAGAACAGCAGTAGATGGAATAGACATTGTCAAAGAAAGGGCAAAGAGCTTGTTGGGGTGTGCCTCTCAAATGTCACACAGGTGTTAATTTGAGGAAATGGATGACCTGAAGAGTGGCAGCATGGCTCCAAATGGTTCCAGAGTCCTGAGCATCCCTGCTGATCGCCTTGAGCAGCTACACTGCTGAGCAGACAAGTGGATGTCACAGCCTATTTTTACAAATATTAATTGCAGGAGTGGGCATGAAAGCAAGGAAGTGTGTAGGTAGATCCTTGCTATTCCCTTTGGAGTTACTTGCAGTAATTTTAGAGCTGCACTGCATATGCCAATATTCTTGAAGTGTGAGTATCTGTACATGTCAGCAGTAGAATACCTTAAATCCAGTTGATAATTGATTCATCTGAACTCTGTCAGATCATGGAGAAACAAGACCACTTCATTTCTGTGCTGTCAAGCTCTGTACCATTAAAAAGCCCGAGGAAATAATTCTTATTTTTGAAATATAAAAGAAGCCAGATTTATTGTCCTATATTTTTAAAGTTTATTCATGACTATTTTTAATTGTAATATTGTGAGAATGTAGAGTCAGGTCTAGCCTCACAAGATTCCCTTTTAAATTCCCAATACATGAACTATAATGTTGGCTTGTAAATTGGTCATTTCTCTCTTAACACACCCAAATTAATATTTTACATATGTTTTACATATTTCTGCTAAAACTTGATGTCTAGGCTACACACAGGTGAAGCTTGCATGAGGGATGCGGGAACACAACTGTTATTCATAATAGTCAGAAGTAGCCTGGATATTCAAAGTAATATAATTACATGAATAAAAGCAAAATGAAATATTCATGTGACTGAGAACATACATTTTTGCAAAAACTGAAGGAAAACAGAGAATTTCAAAACTTGGTTTCTAAAGCCCTAAGCCTCTGTGTAGACATTGAATATTTGCATCCAGAAAGGGGTGTATTGTTGTTAGTTAGTGAACACTCTAAAGTTATTGATGTTAATGGATACAGCAAGTGATCAACATTTTAAAAGCAACTATGCACTTGCTGAATGAAAAAAGATCTACAAGCCTAAATTCAGACATCAAGCTCTGAAAATTCTGGCTGAAGATAATATTGATTATTTTCATATCTCATGGTCTTTGTGTACCTACAGGAACGTTCTGAGAAAACGTACTCTTCAAATCCTCACTGATCCCTGCTGATTCACCAGACAAACAAATACCTCTTGTAGGGGTATTTCCTGGCTTTTCTTCCAGTTTCTGAATCCTCACCCTGTCCCTGAGTCTTCAGATAGGGGAAATCAGCTAAAAAAGGCTACATTTATACTTTATATATAGATTTTGTAGTTAACTTACTAAAGGATGGCAAAAACCAAAGAAAAACATTTGTTTTTTTTTAAAAAAGGCATACCCATTCAATTTGTTATTTTGATAGTAATTATATACAGGTTCCTGTTTCCAACAGACATTTTTGAAAGCATTCACAGAGCAATTAAGTTTGTTATTAAGAAGATGTAACATAAAATTTTGTATGGAATGTTTTCATTTCATATCTTGATCCATGTCATTAAAATCTGGCAAAGAGCACTCTCTTTACCCATCTGTGAAAGATGGAGTACAGTCATTTTGGGAGATGCTAAGTAAATTCTCCGTCAGCCTTATTGTGGATAGCAGCTTGGATCTCAGCAAGTATGTTTCAACTCTCTGTGAGAGAAGGGAGGATGTGAAATATGTACCCCAGAGTGGCATTGAGTAATTGTTTGGAGTAAAATGGGATTAAAGAGTAAATCCTACCTCTGTAGCACTGACTGACAGATTTCATAGTGTGAGGAAACAAGATAAGTGGTAATGAAGAGGAAGTGTTAATCTGGTGTATTGTGGTTTTTCCTCAGTGGTCATGATTTTTTTTATTTTTTTATTTTAATATGGTTTAATTTACCTCATTATTTAACTCTTTCTACTAAGGAATCTTTTGTTTTGTGTCCAAAAAGGGAGACCAGTGCTCTCAGCTGTAAAGTTTAAGTGGCCTTTGCTTCTGTGTTGCACCTAAAACGTATTGTCTTTAAAGGCTGAGGCATCAGTTCCTGATGATGCTGAGAGGCAGAATGCTTATCCTGGTCCTCCGTTTGAATGTGATAAATTTCCTTCATATATAGAGTTCCAAACTGAGGTTATTTGAGGTAAACAGTGGATATAATATATGTGCAGCTGTAATAGTATGTCCAGTGATGAGGATCCTAGATGTTTCTGTAGGGGTTGCTTTTAAGGGAGTTGTCTTACCTGTCTTTGTGTTAAAGATTTAAAATAGTTTCATATTATCTGGTTTCTGGTTTTGTATTCATAGTTTTTGTATTCATCTTGGCAATAATGAAAACATGAGGGTTACTTAGCGTTTTTTGTTTATGAAAGGCATGGGTTTAACTGAACCGAGAAATGAAATAATATATCTATATTGTCCTCTTTGTATTTTGGTTAGGCATATAATCTTATTTCTTTGTTAATGAATTTGTTTAGAAGCCTCACTGAATACCCACTCAATATTATTTAGATTTCATTTTATGAACTAACAGCAGTAATGCTGTACTTAAAACCACATTGGAGTTGATATTACATCAAGTTTTGTCATCACAGTATCTAGCTATATAAAGTTTATTGTAGCTGAACTGTACTTTGTTTTGCTACCTAAGAATGATTTCTAAATTATTTGTACATCTTAGATTGATCAGAAATTGTTTTGGTCAGTTTTTCCTAGATAAATTAATAGCCTTATTTTTCTAAACATTCAGAATTTCTGCCAGTAAGCCAAAATCCAATCAGTTTTAAAGCTTGATTGAAAAAGTAATTTCCATTGCTTTGTTCACTTGTCTTAGAAATGGTTTCTCAGTGTCCTAGGTTTGAAAAGATGCAACTCTTTCAACTTTGAAAATTTGCATAGGAGTGTCTTTCTTAATTTTTCTGGTTTTTTCTGTTGTGGGTTTCAGTTGCTGTCACTCTTTGCCTGTAATGATGTAATCATGGTGAATACTATTTTCCTGAGAGGCTTTCTGATTTAAGGAAGAATGCCAGACACTTCAACTTTTTGGAAGCAGATTGAGAAAACACCTCAGTAATTTCAGAAAATTCTTGCCTCTTTATTTTGATAGCTTTTGATGAAGAAGATTATGAATATTTATATTTAAGTATAACATAATTTTCTAAATAATGACTGGGGGTTTGAGGTCCAAGAGCATGGCATGACAGGTGTGGGACAGACACAGGTTTACCACACGAGCTACAGTGACTTTGCCTTACAGTGCCTTTGCCTTTTCTTGGCACTGTTTGTATGGCAGATGCTCTTGCATCATCTGGTAGAGTCTCATCTCTGTGCAACTGTCCCATCCTATAAATGGAGGCTGCATCCTTCCATGTGAGATACTCATTGGGAATGAAGATATGTTTTTCAGTTCCTTTAATATATCAGTTTGAATCCCATGAAACAGAGTTCATCAGCTGTCAGTGGTTCATCTTTCTTCTCCTCCTACTCAGGATTGTTACAAAGTACAGCTCCACATCTGAAGTATCAAGAGGCCAATCTTCACCCTGTAAACTATGCACATTACAAAATATTTCAATAATCTGGTGAAGTTTTTTATTTCTGCTTTTGGGCATCTTACAAGTTTGTGTATGGTCTGAATCTTCTCTTAAATAAAAAAGAGTAAAAGGCAGTGGAAAGAAAGGTTTTGTCCCAAAAGCTTTCTGAATGTTATTTGTTACAGGTCCCCTTTCTTGTGTACCTGCAAGAGGTGTGCACACTAGAAACAAATGTTTCAGGATATGTAGTAGAGTGACTGAATTATAACACTAATTTCCATGCTGGAATATGAGTCATGTTTACTTCTGCTGCTACACAATTCAAAGATGTGTCCAGAGTAGTTAATCATAAAAGATCTCAAAGTTAGGGGAAAATGTAACAAGATTAGGTTGATTACTTACCAGCCAAAAAAATAAAGGAGAATCTAATTATCACTTGAACTCTATCATTGTCAAATAGCTGTGAATTAAAAAGGCCAGTATCCTATGGCATAGTATAATAAATAAAATAAACTTTGAAACTTGTTTTAGAAAGGAAACACATTTTTCTTTCTATTTGATTAACTAAAAAGACATTATGTGCATCCCTATATTTTGTGTGTCTTCTTCACTAATGAACCAATTTAAGCTAAGTGTTAATTTTCATTGTCAAAGTTACCTAATATACCAACTGTTTTTATTCTCACTTGATGATATTAAATTAATGAAGAAAAATGGATCTGGAAAAAACAAACAATAGACACAACCTGTAGGACTCCTGTCAGGTTTTGACTCACTTTAAGGGATTCTTTATGTGTGGTACAGACATCTGGATAGTCTAAAGTACTCTCTTTATTTACTGGATTGTACAGGAGAGAGTGCATTTCTAAAAGAATAAATCCTTCCATCTCCAAACCCCTTTTTAGTTACAGTGTTTAAATTTGTCACAAGAATAGGTCAAAATCATTGTAATAGACAATTTTTTCAAGTTGCAAATGTTGTGCATAAGCATCTTGCTCATGACTGATTTCAATGAGATTTCTTCATGATCTCTCTCTTTGTTGTCACTTCTATAGTAATACTCCAAATAGCGTGGATATTTTACTGGTACTATTTCTGGTTCCAGCACTAGTTAAAAAGGAAGATCCCATTCTCACTGCATAGTTGCTTCCCACAGAAAGACTTCCCTTTTACCTGACCATGCTGTAAGGCAGCTGGCAAACTTCAAACAGAATTTCAGAGGGAGCTTCTGGAGACAGGGACCCTTTGTTAGGCTGCCACATTCAGTGCAGCTACATCATATCTCTCCACCCTACAAGAAGGGATTGCTCTTGGCCATTCTGTGTCTTAAAAAAGGCCTCCCAGTGAATAAAAAACCAAAAATTGCTCTAAGAACCTATGCAGAGAACCCTTGGTTGTGTAGGGCTCTGTGTTTTGTCAGTATTTTGCCCAGTAGCAGTCCAGTGAAACACCTTGGGAAAGTAAGAGATATGTTTAACCCCTATAACGAAATAAAAGATCTGTTGAACATACCTGAAGTCTTCCAACTGCAGATTACTGCAGTCCTATTTTGTAGCCCACACAGATGGCATTGTACTGGGGAATTATGGAACATAGATTTTGTTTGTAATGAAAGGTAAAGAAGAATAGAAACCTAAGTGCCAGCAATTATCTATAGAATATGGAGTTAAAAAAATAGCAAATGATAAAGAAAAATACAAAATTTGTATCTGCCTTAAGCTTATTTTGTAATAGGTACAGAGTTTACATAACTGTAGTGCTGATACCTGGAAAAGTATGGAAAAAACAGCACTGAAAAATCTACTTTATCTATTCCATTTAAATTAAAATACTTAGTGTGAAGAAACAGTGAGCAAGGTTTTTAGGGGCGCTTGGTTTTTTTGCCCCTTTTCTTTTGAAAGATGTGCTTTAACACTCCAATGATCTGAAACACATTAACATGTTTTTCTCAGAGAGATCATAGCATTTTGTTCTCAGAAATGCAAAGCGCTATGTTCTTAGGTGATCTGTGATTTATTTTTTTCTCCCCCAAACCTGATAGTTGTTTAAAAAAAAAAAAGGAAAAAATCTTTTATTTTGCTAAAGGTGTTCCTTATTTTGCATCTTCATTTGGCAGCTTTCTGTTGCATTCTTGTTTTTTTGTTCTGCTTTTCATAACCTTTGGTTCTCTTTTGGTCTTTTTATTAGCATCTACCAGATTAGGTCTTGGAGATGTTTGATAGACTATATTGTCCAACTGTGTTCATAATTTCTGTGATTCATAATTTTCTTCCATTTTTCCACTTCTTATTAGGTGACTTAATACTTGTTGACCTTGGCTTAGATACCTCATATTGTATATATTTGTTTTACGCATTTTGTGTAGCTCAGCCTCAGCCTCATCTTCCAAAATCTCACTCCATACAACTTCCTTCTTAAATATTACCCTCAAATTTTCTGAGCATCAGTTGACACAGATGTTCAAGGCATTGTGATGCCTGTTCTTGGGTTAGACTAACATAGTTTGCTAGAAGCAATTGTCCTAGGTACTAATTATATTCCTAAGCACATAGAAATTATTTAATATATAGCTTCCCCTTGCAAGTATAAGTGCTTCAGATGAAATACAGATTATGAACACTGAAGTCAACCTTTGACCTATGAACAACAATGGGAATCATAAATAGGGACATTTTGAGAAGTTATCAAAGCCTTATGTATGAAAATTATTGGAAAAATCTGACATAGTAGTAAGGTGAGAAATAGGGTGTGTTGATTTTAATAAAGATACAAGGAACATGTGTCATCGAAGAATTTTAACGCATTCAGGAGAGAGCTGAATACAATTGCAAATGATAAAGTAGACTGATAGAACAAGGTAATAAAAAGGCTTCAGAATAGAGAAAATCATACCTTTTCAGATCATCTCTAAGCAAAATGTCAAATCAAAGTGGGAGGCAAAATATCTCAGAACCACAGATTTATTAAAATCTACTTATATTACGCAATCTTGAAAATCTTAATTCTCTAAATATGCAAATAAAAAGATTTGGTGGGTGACTTCATAGTTGGCTTAAATTTCAGCTTTAGAAGAGAAGGGCTTGATAAATTGCCTTAAAAAAAACCCCTGAGTTTAAGCCTCATATGTGTAATCATAAAGTAGGTTAGATATGGTAAAATTTATTAAACCTTTCAGAAATTCTGCATTAAATTAATTGTAATTTTTTGGTGTCATCTTAGCAGGGCTTTGAGAAACTGCTACTGTTTGAGACCCATATTTAAGAAAAGAGCAATAAGCCAGGAGTAGCTGGTTTGTATATTCACTCTGCCAGATTAAAAGCAAAATATTTCAGGTTGCACCCTGCATCTTGTTGAGTGGTAAATCTGCTGGGCGGGGTCTTGTTGTTTAAAAAAAACCCTGAGCTTTTTAAAACTTTGCAAAATTTATGGGAAACTGCTTTTCCTTTCATAACTCAATCCAATAATAAGTCAGTATGGATAAGAATGATATTTTAATTTCTCATTTCATAATGAGAAGAAGCAGCAAATTCAAGAGCCTGTATCTTAATTCTGTGGCCAATTGCATAAGAAAACTGCTTTATTTCTATGCTGATGCAAAGTTCTTTTAATCTGGTGGGTAAAAGCCTTTGATTTTTAAGTCTCAAGTAATGTGGCTCAATACCAATTTTAAAAAGTGCCATTTAAAAAGTATGAAGATTAGAACTGATGGGTAAGCTAACTCAAGTATGCCTACAGCTGCTCTCACTGCCCAGTCTGCTGTTCTGTTCCTTCAAGTGCCTGATCTGCCTAAGTATGACTCCAGGGAAAGCATGTGCTGCAGAAACTTGAGACAGAGAAGGTACCAGTTTGTCATCTAATTCTGCAGCACTTTCTAACAGAGGCAGGGAGGTTCAGTCCTGGGGCTGACAGTGACACTGAGCTGCATCACACAAGAAACAAATCTGGCCTTGGTGGAATCAGGTGTTGGCTACTTCAGGGAGATTCACTTTTCCCAATTTTTGATGGGCCTGAGCCCTGCCTGTGGGAGTCACCATCACCCATGTCCTTCTGCTGGCCTCCTCTGCTGAAGGATATGGCATGCAGTGCCTGAGTGGGAAAGCTGCTGGAGCTGAAGGTGAATCTGAAGAGCTTTTGTCTTCATTGACTTCCACCAACTGAAGACTATTTTGAATCTGGGCTGCTGCTGAAGACACTTTCTAGTCTTTCCACTAGCTTCCACTAGTCTTTCTAGTGGAAGCTTCAGTGTCAGTAAGCGGTCAGTATGGCCTCCACAAGAAGCCTTGAAGACATGTTATTTCCTAGTATCACACAGACTTCTCCAGAGCTTGGTGTCCTTTTGGTTACTGCCTCTGTTTCAGGAGCTTCTCTGCAGTGTTATTACCCCTATACAGCCTCCCCTTCCCCTTTGGTCGTTTGCTGTTACCTGTTATCACCTCTAACAATTACAAAAAAGCTGATATTTGCTGGAGGAGAAGGCACTAACTCTCTGTTGCCTTCTCCACATGTGTTCCCTGGGGTTTTACACTTGCATCTGTTCCCTAGCCAGTGAATCCTGGCAAGTTTTAGGTTACTTTTTTGAGGTTTCCAATGAATGTCAGGAGCCCTTTTGTTCTTGGAAGTGAAGAAAAACAGCTGAGGCAGACAAAAGTGCTGTCTCCTGCTGATCCCTACAGCATATGAAACAGAATAGGAAGCACAAGGGATACATGGAATACAAGACTGACTTTTCAGGGTAATTCACAGCATCCAGACTTTCTCAGATTTCCTAAATCACACAAGAATTGTGACCCTGGGAAGGGTCAGAATGATATAACAAAAGTTAAGGAAAGAGGAGGTGTGTGCCCTATGTGAGAGCAAAGTTGCTCCCTGAGTTCAGCTAGGTAGAGTAGGATACAAATTGAATATTTTCAGCCTCTAGCAAAATAGTCGTTTCTCTTACTCTCTTCCCATGTTATATTCCACAGATGTTGCTTCTCCAAAATACTGTGGATCCGTTGGACTGTGATGTTTCCCTGGTATAACAATATGTATTATCATTTAGGGAAAAACGATTTATGCTCTTATTATTCCGCAGATTTTAATGTATTTATGAGGACTGCTGAAAAAGAACAACTAACCTCTCCAAATAACCTAAAGCAAAAAAAAAAAATCCCAAACAAACAAAAAATCTCCAAACAGTTTTAAGATATGCATATGCCTGAAAGCTTATCTTTGTAGATGAAAAACAGGGAGGAAATTAAATACTCTAACCTTAGCCTTACTAGTCTCTTGTTGATGGACATTTCTAAGGTGAAAATTTGGGGTTTTTCTCAGCATTTGCTAAGGAATGTATATATCTATATGTGTGTGTATGTGTTTGTGTATATGCATGTATTTCAATTATTGGCTGTTCCCTCCACTTACACAATTCTCTGAAGGAAAGAAATGCCTTAAAGGAAAGAACAGAGCACAAGATTACCATGTTACACAAATGCATACTGTGGCAGGGAAGGCAGCTGGGTTTAATGGAAAACAAGACTATAAAACTTGGATGAAATAAGAATAGAGATCAAAATCCCAAGCAGAATTTGAAAACAAGCTGTAGGCCTGAAAAATTCAGCTCTTTTTGTAGTACGTTTACATTTTCTTAAGGATGTTACCAAGTTTTGGAAAAAGTCTTGTTAAAAATCTTGTTTCTAATGGCTTAAGTTTGTGAAAGGAACTTCTGTATTCTCTATTTTATTTTTTGTTGTGGGGCCTTTTTTCCCTCCGTTTTCCTTTCACCTTTTGCCCCAGAGATGATGCCTAGAGAAAAAATACACTGTTCTGGTGCTTTTGACTGCATGGTTTAAGATTGGCATCTGATATCTGACCAGGGCAAGGGCTGCTTTGAGAACTTACCTGGCTGGCTGCTTGTTGTTTTATATTTCCCTTGCAAGGACATCTCTGAAGTTCCAGGTGATGTAGGGGAAGTGCAATATCGTCTCATTGCCATTAGTTTTATTAATAGCAAGTAGTGCATATGGCTATGTAGAAGCATTCTTTCTTGAACCATACTTCTACCAAATGGATTGGCTTAGATTATTTTATAAATCCTCCTTTAGGAGCATAAGGAGCAGCTACTCAGATACACAGCCAGCTATCTTAAATATTTTGCTTATAATGTTTGCATCACATCTACTAAGTAGTATGAAGATAATTCAAAAAATGTATTAAGATGCAAGATGATTCACTAGCAGTGAGCTGCAGATGGTCTATTATTGAATTACTAAGTAACAGTGGGAAGGCCAGGACAATAATTATGGCATTTACCTGCACAGGGTCCAGCAAGCTGTTCAGACCTAGTTGTCTGAGAGGCAGCCTTGCTGTTTTGTGCACTAAACATAATTTCTTGTTCACTTACTCATTATCAAAAGGCAACTGAGAAAAAGAAACCCTTTGCACACTGGGTTAGATTTAAATAAGTTTGTTAAGGGAATTCTCCAAATTTCTACTTTAAAACCAAGAATTCCAGACAGTATATAAATAGTTACAGACAAAATTAACATTATACATAGGAGATCATAGCCATGTATGTAGCATCTCACCGCAAGGATGTGAGCAGTTTCTTGCAGGAAAAAAAATTTGAAGAACGTGTTTTGCTAGAATTTAGCTCAAGTATCTAACAGACTAAGTACATTTTTGTCCTTTTCATCATCTTTGTTGCATTCTCATGCATTCTCATGCTTTTCTATTTATAATCTAACTGCCATATAGATAAGCACTTCACATATAAATTCATCAGGAGAAGGATCAAATGAGTATGAAGCAATCTACAGTTACTATAGCTGAGACTTTAATTATCCATACCTAATTTATAATTGAGTAAGAAAGCAATGGACTTTTTTAATAAAAAATAACACCTAGGCAATTATCTGGGAAGATTACATCATTTAAAATGTATTTTCATGACTGCGTCTTATAATTTTAATCCATTTTATCTCAACATTTAGGTAGAACTGAATTACACAAACTCATTTTCTTTTTAACAGTTCAACTACCTGTTTGTAAAATGCCTATGAGAGAACGAACTCCCCAAGGTGCACTTCAGGATGTTTTCCGTGCTAGAAAACAGCAGAAAGCCTTATCACTCAGTAGTTTTTATTGACTTTCTGTGCAGTTCTGTCTCTCTTGGTGAATGTCTTTTGTCTCATATTCCCTCAAGTTCATTCAAGTAGCAGAATTACACAGTCCTGTTCAGTGTCAGCAGGTGCACCCAAATTGTATATCTTTAAATAATTCATTGTTGTTTGAAACTCTTTTTGTAAACAACATCTGACAGTAGAAGACTGCTCATATTCTTTTTATTCTTTACTCAGAAATGTCACTCACACATTTGATTACATAGTTTAAGTATGAATTTATTATTAAGCACATGTCCCAAATTCCTCATTCTGCATAATACATTGAGCCAAACAGATGCATATAGTGATTTTTCATGCAGTTTATTTTACTGGAGTAAAAGTAACTAATGTTTTACTGTAGATTAAAAGCCTTTCCTTTTACTTTATTGTCTTGAAAATCACAATTTAAGGCATAAAAACTGAGAGAGGATCATCACTTGGATGCCTTGTTAACTGTGGCTAATGACTTTAAATGGAAGAAGCTTTATCAAATGGTGAAAAATGATTGATTTAAAACAAAGCTTATTCTTCTTACTTTTTTCCCCCCATCGCCAAAATGCTTCCCCCAAGCTGCTGCAGATGGTCACAGTCTTTTTTCAAACTTTTTTTGTCTTGCATTTCCACAGCATTAGGCTTGATTATTTCTGTTGGATTGCTTTAGGGAACCCAACATCAACACTCATTTGCAATATCCAAATAAGATGATGCAGTATGATAGCTTGTTCCCAAAAGAAGGTCATTATTTTTCCTATAACCCTTCCTACAGATATGCTATAGCCAAACATATAATCAGAAATCCCAATAGCTCCTTTTAGTAAGGGAGGCTGCTCTTGGCAAAGGTTTAATATTATAAGCTTTCACAGTGCATTTAGTTTGTATGTCTTTTTCTATGGCATTAACATAATTCCATAGAGTATTGGAAACAGATTATATTGTTCATTGAAAGATGAGTATAATCTGTCATTTCACATTTTTTCATCTGGTTTGTTTCATGGAACCATTAAAAATTTAAACTAGAGAAGACCTATGAGGTCATCTCATTAATTCCTAGAGTCCAAAGGTGGAAGTAACTCTACTACTATAATTATTGCCATTAAGTAAAATGTCATTTTTCAGTTCAAACTTTCCCTCCTTCAAATGTTTGAATAACTTAATTGTAAGCAGATTGCATGTTCTTTCTCACATGCAAAAGTGTCAGCAGTACTGCAGTTTTAGATCGTTCTGCCTCAACTGTGTTTTCATCTAGCACACTGAATGATATAATCTCACTGTCTATCTTCCAATAAATCGTTAGGGGAACACAGAATTCATCTGAGCATTCAGATTTTTAATGCTTGGCCAAACCTAAGCTCTTCTATTCTGCTTTTTTAATAATAATGATACTAATGTTAATGCTAATACTACTAAAAACATAATAATTAAGTAGTCAGGGCTTCTTATAATAACCATTGTTTCAGTGGCACTCTGTTCCCAACCCTTCATAAAATACTAAGAAAATCTCATAACTTGATGTCTCCCCAAATGCTGTAAATTTACTTGAGGCAACAAAACAATTCTGAATTTAGCAAATGAAGAAAAGGAAAAAAAGGAAGCTGTTGTTGCTAAGGAGAAAAGGGTAGTATTTTTAACATAAGGTATTTTAAAAAAACCCCAATAACTGGTTTTAGAAAGAGAGATTGAGAGGCATGATAATACATACAAGAAAAACCCAAAACAAAGTGAAAAAACTCAAACTTCCCAAAGCCTAATGAAAGCCCCCAAAACTTAAGAGGGGAAATATGTTAGTTATACATGGAAAAACATATTACATGAGAGACTGTCAAATGAGAAATGAAGAAGCAAGCTATTTTGACATGTTGAAATTTTTAATATTTTCAAAAAAGTTGTTAGTATAAGAAGCTCTTGAGTGGGGCTGCTAAATGAAGCATATATGCTGCTGAAGCAGAGAGCTTTATGTGTTGATTCAAGGAGGAATCTCCCTGAAAAGTAGTAGAACAGTTTTTGTCTTGTCTTAGGTCATGGTATCACAGGGAACCTAAAAGATGAAGTAGCTCTGTTGGTGAAAGGACAAGGAAGAAGCTGAAAATTTCTTTTTTAGTTTTGTCTTCATGTAATTCTACTTCAAGCACTGTGTGGAAGTGGTAATGAGAAGCCTACTAATATGCAGGATGTTATTGTTTTGGGTATCATAAAAAGGGGTTTGACATTTACTGGATTTGTCCCCCCTGCCTGTTTCTCCTTCCTTCATTATTTTTGTTCCACATTTTGTTTCAGACATCCAGAGTCAGTGGTGCAAATTGTGGTTCTAGAGACTTCTGTCACTGTACTCCAGCTGCCTGTACACACATTAGTAGTGGCATTCTGTCATATCACAATCTCCAGGAGCCTTAAGGCATTTTGATATTAGCTTTATACAAGTGCTCAGTGTTCCTTTGCTACTGTCATCTGGTCTCATCTACAGAATTTTCAGTGCTTATAATTTCTATTAATGAAAATTTCAACTCAAAAAGGTTTATTTGTGCTTATGAAGAACAATATCTGATATGTGTAAGATAAGAATAAAAAGCTATAACTCTTGGGAGTCTTTTTAAATTTTAAGCTTTTACATTACTTGGCAATACATACATATTACCTGCCAACATTATATATGCAGATGTGCTCTTTCTAGTTGTGATTTAGTTTATGCACATTGCTAGTAAGATTGCAGAAAATGACCTTATACTTGGAATATTTTTTATCAATTATAGTCATCAGTGCACTCCATATATCTTGTGTATTTAAATCTTTTCTATAATGGTAGGTCATGCTTCCATTCTCTGGACACTTGCTCCAGTGCCTTTTTATTTTCCTATACAGGAAGCACTGTCAGTGGCATAAATCTCTGTAAATTTTCCAGATGATATTCAGGCTGAAAGGCACCTCAGTAGGAATTTATGCCAACCTCCTACTGAAATAGGTCTTTGTCCTTCACGTCCCAGAAACTTGCTCCAAGAGAACTTGCTCTATGATTTTCCTTTGGGTTGAAATGGGGCTGACTGGCTTTCTTAAGACTTCAGCCGGCTCTGCAGCAGCCTTGGATGTTGCCGTGCAGCAGATCTACAGACTTGCTGAGCTCTCATGAGTAATCCCTTACCTGATGGCAGTTCCTTGCCTCCTTGAACCCCAGGTCCTGAAGCCTCAGCAGTAGCCACTGGCACAGTCCCACACTTTTCTGGTTTTGAACTTTCTGTTTATTAGTAGAGGATCTAGGTAGCTGGTTGCTAGCTCAGAGCTCTGCAAATCACTGCCCAAGGAAAGGAGGTGGGAGTGCAAAGTGAGTAAGGAACTGTGGGAGCAGCAGTCCCTGTTCAGGAGCAAGAGAGAGAGGCTTTGCTTGTCAGCAGAGGTGCTGCATGTAGGTGCTGTGAGACAGAATGGAAGGGGGACTTGAAAAGGGTGTGAATGTAGTGTCCATGGCTTGGGAGAGAGGGCAACTTCTTGGAGAGAGTTAAACCAAGGGCAGAAGTAGTTAATTGTGCCTGTGGAAGAGAACCCTCTCAATAAGGAAGTCTTTTTGTCTCTCTTTGGCCAGAGAGAGAAGAGCCTCCATCTTATTTTCCACACTATATTCAACTCTCAGGAGATACCACCTCTCTGTGCTATGAGTGGATATGGATCTTCTACTTTCAGATGGATAATCACCATGCAAAAAGTCTGAGGAACTTCAGACCTCACACAGAAACCTTTTCTGTTCTCCGAAGTCTGTTCTGCACAAGGAGCAGTTATTGACCAAGCGCCCTGGTGTACCTACCACCAGGTTAAAGGGAGCAATTCACTGAGTGTCCATGCACTTCCCAAATTATGATGAGCCATTGACGCATCTGGGTCTGTGCTTCCTGGGCCACCCACATTGTCCCCACACCCCCAAGGATAAACATGTAAGGAATGCATGTGGGAGTAATACTTCAGTGATGGATGGTGTGGGCTTCCCAGGTTCTCCCTCATGGCAAGCCTGGGAGTTTGGGTTCAGAAGACTTGCAGAGATCAGCTCGTCCCTTATAAACTGGAGGGTTCAGTGATGTGGTCCTGTCTGAACCCCCTTTTTAGTAGATTAATGTCTTACTTAAAATAGTTTTACTTGTATTTGATTATTATTCCTTGTTTTCAAGAAACTTGGCATCACTTTTTTTGGTTTAATGGAATATTCCTCTCACACTGGACTGCAGCTTAAGTTACAAACCTCTTTTAGAGGTTAAGATACGTAAGGTAATGTCGTATTCATGAAGTCATTTCTCTTTTTCCAAGAGTGGCAAGAGGTAGCCATTGACTGATAAGACAGAAGATGGTTAAATATAGAAAACTATAATAGGTAATAGTAGCAAAAATTAGTTTAACCAGACATGATTGCAGTAGAAGAAAGTGCAGGTAAAGAAAAGAATTTCAGAGCAGAAAATGAGTGTGACTGAAGAAACAACAGCAGAATTGAAGAATAGTTTGAGAACTTTCAGTCACTTGGTAAAGTGGAGGAGCCTCCTCATGTTTGCTGTGCTTTACAAACTTTTAGTGGTGCCGAAAGTTGCATGTGGCAGTGTCAACTCTGTAGGAGTTTGGACCTAATTATCCCCATCAGAGTTGTAGAGCACTTTGGTGCAGTACTTCCAGTTGATTTTTCTAAAATCTAATTTGTTCTCAAAACTGCTCTGAGAACTGAGCAAGCACACAGGAAACGCAGTGAAGCGAACCAGAGAATTTGGTTTGAGAGTGTTTATCTAAATGGGATTGCTAATGTACTCACAGCCTCTCTGAAAAAGGGGAAAAAACTTGCAAAAAAAAGCATATTCTGCTTGTATGCGTGTATTCTACCAAAAGAATGAAGAAATTACCATTTCCTGTAAAAAGAAAAAGAAAAATTACCCAAAAAACCCAAACACCCAACAAGCACAAAACACGTCTGTTTAATTAGGTTTTCCAGATATCATTTTTCTGAAATACATCTTCAAGCACTGGACTTCCACCACTTTTGCTTTTACTTCATTTACACTTGCATTCAGTGTATTGTTTCCAGCAATCTAAGCTGTTTAATGGGTTTACACAGCTTCCAATTAAATTTGAATCACAGGCTCAGATCATAATGTGCTTGACTAAAAATCTACATTTACATAAATTTGTCTTTTTTATCTTAACAGTTTACAGTACAAACATGAGGTATTTCTTTGCAAGCTTTAAAGGTTACTTCATTTATATGTGACATCTTTGTTCTGACACTTGAATTTCTCCATTTTTTTAATAAAACAGTATCAGCTGTGTGTAAGTGAGTAATCAAGAGACAAAAAGTGTTTTAAAATGAGATAGTAGTTCAAACCTGCTGAGCCATAGTCAATTCTTCTCGTCTTCTTAACTCCCTATTCTAAGGTAACTTATTTTGTAATACAATATAATGAATTCTGCTCACAACAAAGATAAAAGATGAAATGAAATCAACTTTCCGGCCTTCTTAACCTTCCTCTCCTGTAGTCAGTGTAATTTTTTCTTTGTATAGACATATTAATTGTTCACAAAGCACTTCTCTGATAAGTGTTAAATAAATGCTTTATATTAATATTACAAGTATATTTCTTTGCAACTCATTCATTTAATTGACCTCTATTTTGCTACAGCTTCTAATGATAATCAATTAAATCCTTTTTCAGCCTTCATTGATCTTCTTTCATCCCACATTGTGTTTTCTAACTGTTTTTCATCTCAAATCCTTTTAAAAGATAGGAATAAATGTAAAATTGCTTAAACTTATTTTAACTTTCCCCCTCCTTTTCTCAAGCTACCCACAGATTTGGAAGATTTTTACAGTATTTCAGCTACAGAAATTCAAAATAGGCATACTCATTAAACTATATGGATTAAATAATGATGATCAACTGAAGTGAAATACAACAATTGCAATAGTTTATCAGTATATTTGAGAGGAGTGCAAAAATCACCTCAGATCTTTTGTTCTTTTCAGTGGTAAAAGGGAAGTGAAACAGTCCTAATCCTTTTTATTTGTCACATGGAGAATAACTGGTCAGTTCTGTATTTTGGATGCAACACTCTACAGCAGAAATAAATTTCTAAGAAATATTTCCATGTCTTTTGTCATAATTTATTTTTTATTTTTCTTGTTGCAGTAGTTCTTAAAATGTTGGCTTAATAATATCCATCATGGTGTCCTTAGAAAGATTCTTTGCTTGTTTATTACTCAAAAAAAATTTAACGCAGTTTCATGAGCTTCTTTTTCATAGAGTTATAGAGGGGATTAGCCATTGACTGTGACTCTTATTAAAATCTCTGTGATACATCTTCCATATTTATGCTTTAGACAAACCTGTTTCCAAGATGTGTTCTACATTTGGTGTTCCTAACTCAGCATATTCTTTGTCAAAGTAATTCACCAGGAGCTGGGTTTGTTTTAATGGTAGATTCCCCAGAATGGCAAAGCATTTTGTATCAACTGTGTATACTAGAATGGAAATTCCCAATTATGCCATCCTGATTCTTATTCTTGTGGATAATTTGTAACCTGCTTACATGAAAACCTGCTGGTCTGTGGGGTGGGATACATCAGAATTCCATGGCACAAAACAAGAGAAGCCTTTTGTGATACTGGCTAAGAGAAAAAATGAGAAAGACGAATGAAGAACACAGAAGAAATGCAAAGACTTGGAATATCAGCGAGTGAGATGTATTTTAAGGTTTCTTTCATCTGTGGTCATATTCCAGAGTTAGAAGTAGCTCAGAAAATCACAACTGAAAAAACGCATCCTGCCCCAGCAAATCCTGAGTGGCAAAAGGAAGAGAGAGTATTGTTAGAGTTCTCAGATCATAAGTGTGGAGACATTACTTTTAAAGCTTAAGTTAATAATTGAAAGCTCCTTTTTGCATCTCACCTGTTAAATAAAGGTTAATGAAATGATCTCTATAAAATATCAGATTATTATTTATTGCATTGAAAGGATTAAAATCTAAGTTAATAGGAATTATAGGTGCTGTTTCTAAATAGCTGATTTTATAATGGTTTTCACCATTATAAGGCATATTTTCTGGAAGGAAGTATTTAAGAAAGAAAAAGAAATAATATTTGGAAAGCAATTAATTTTCAAGATAGCTAGAACCTACTGCCAGTTAGAAATAAACTGGGATAGAAAAGAGCAGCATGAAGAAAAATGCAATCTAAGTCAGTTTAAAAATATGTATATATTCATATGTGTATACACACAAACAGATTAAAAATTCAAGCCATTGGATGTAAACACAATCTGAGGAATCTGGAACATTTAGAAAATAGCTGGTGAGAACTATAAACAGAAGTATAATAAAGTAAGTTGAGGCAACAAAAGAGTGGTTTTTGAAGTATAACAGGAGTTGATATTACACATCATACTAAAAGTCAAAAAGTTACTTTAATTAATGGGGGGCTTATTGTTGTTATTAGTATTATTACTACAGTGTTCAAAGAGGAAACAGAATCATTGCTGTTTAATTAAGAACTGAAGAAACAAGATGATTATACCTTTTCTTAATTAAATTCAAATTGCATTAATAAACATGACAGAAATAGTAGAATAGGCTTTCATAATACACTTGATTTAATATTACCTCTGTCCTAAGAAATTAAAATAGCATGCGCTACATAATTATTAAAAACAGGGGTTTGATAAATTTCAGATGTATCAGGAAAAAGTCTTCAAATGCAGCTATGTGTAGTCAACAGCAAGAACTTTCTCTTTTTACTGTAAGTCTTTTTTTGTAGTGTCCCAGATGACAGAATAAGAATGTTGCTTACCTGCTAGATACTGCATGTACCTTAAGGATGAATGCTACTATTAGAAAAGGCTTGTAGTTGGTAAAGGAGCAAGTCATGCCTAGCAAATTTACAGACAGGTTAATCAATATTGTCTCAGAAGGGTCAAAGAAGATGTCATGCAAGATAGATAAATAGCTAGCTAGCTAGCTAGATATAATTATGGAGATATATCTTTGTATCTTGTATACACAAAGATTTCAGACCATATTTAAAGTAGTCAGCTTTGTTGGGCAAATGACTGGAAGCCAGGATGGGACAGTTCCAAGGTGACTTTAAAGCCAAGCATATTATTTAATTGGAGTGGAGTGATTATTTTAAGACTGTCTTTGTTTTTAATTCAAGTCCTATAGGAGTTTACTAAATAGTTCTTATTTGTCAATAGTTCAAGAAAGATGCTGATAAATTTAAGAGTATTTACAGAATGAGAATGACCAAAGACCAAGAAAACTTTCTCTGTGGTGAAAGAGTCACAGAACTTTATCTGATTAGTTTATCAAGGGGTGATAAGAGGTACCTGCCTAGAAAAAGATGTCTGATAACAGGGTTAATCTGTAGTGCACCAGAAGTAAATCATCCAAACTCTGGAAATTGAAGCTATGAAAATTCAGACTCAGGTAATAAATTGTTGTTAATAAAATTAAATGAGATTTAATTTTGATAACCGGTTGATAAACTGTTATAAGAATTATCACATATATACCATCAAGATTATTCTATTGTTTGTGAATGCTTAGTTCAGAGAAACCTTATGAATGCTTAATTCAGAAAAACACTGCAAGTTCTTTTTGCTTTGGAAGAAAAAGTAGATATAGTTACTTACCACAAAATATTTTTGCCTTAGGAAATAATTAATTACTCAAATTTCACTGTTAAAAACAATCGTATTAGTCAGTAATCCTTCATAATACAAAAGAATTGGGTTCACTGATTTATAGCAGTTCAATTTGTGCTTCACATAGTCAATGTTACACAAAGCCAGTGCAAAGATCCACCCACCTGTGTCCTGTGTTCAGTCATAAGAATATGTGTAGAAAAAGGAATACAAGAGAGTTCATATATACTGATGCAGAGATCTGTGGCTAATGAGCCACATATTGGCTCTAATGGTGGGAAATGGAAACTTTTGGGGAAAAGGGAAAAAGAGGAGGAGAGGAACAGGAGGGAAAGGATAAACTCCCCCATAGGCAGGAGAAGGAGAAGTGCCAGGGGACCCCATCCTGTTAAGCTCTCTGCATGCATATATTGATTGCCCAAATGGAAAACAAGAGCTACAATGAAAAGAGGCGAAGGAAGGAGTGACCTGGGTTAGTTCCTTCCCTTAACAACCACCAGGAGAACACTGCTGGGGTCTGCAGCAGGTAAAAGGCTATAGGAGTAATACCACAAGGGTGATTGCATAAGAACAGCAGAGAAGATGCTGCCACTGAGGCTCTAGAAAACACTCCCATCACAGCTTGAGCAAAGAGATCAAGACACACAGCTGAAGGGCTCTCTAGGCCATTCAAAAATCAAGACTTCAAAAGCACAAAATACCTCTTGGCCTGTGTCATGAACACAAGTGTTTTATGTATCTCTAGTCATATACAAGATGTTTTTCCCTTTCTGAAACTCAGTTATGATGTTTTACAGTCACTTGATGTGCTGGTTGCTATTCATCATTGAGTGATATTATATTAGCTGCATTAGAATTCAGTCATTACATTTTATCATGTCTTGGTTTGAATATGATAAGCTCCATTATTTTTTCTTCAATACTTTTTCCAATTTGGACATTGCTATTTGTTTCCATTCCACTTGTCATTCTCCTTTACTCCTTCTTAAACAGTTTTCCTTTCTAAAAATTGAGTGAATTGTTCATTTACTTCTTGAGCCATATGTTGATAGCCTTTAATTTTGTCCCCAACCTCACTAAGACCTTCCTTGTTCATTTCCGTAGTTAGCAGTTGTATCTATATTCAGCCATTTAAAAGTGAAATGAAATATGTCTTAATGATTACTGACTGAAAGAAGTAAATTTTTTGAAGGATAGAAAAAAATAGAATAAGACTTTTAAAACTTAGTGACTTAATTTCATTTTGATTTAAATCAAAAAAACATGAACAAGAACAAAAAGCATCTTTATATACTACAATCAATATTTATGCAAGAAGGTGTTTGAAAGATTGGAAGGCCTAAGAGGGAACATTTAAAGGGCAGTTTAAATAATTCTTTAGAACTTCAAATAAACATGAGTTTGTTTTTAGATTTTATAAGCTGAATTGGTAATCTTGGCTGAGACAGAAGTGAACATTTTATCTTTTTATTCCACAGCAAATGGTAGAGAAGTGATAAGCCTGGTGTTTAGGGTTTTTTAGTTTGTTGGAGGGTTTTTTGTGTGTGTGTGGATGCTCACTGAGTACAGAGATTTTTTTTGTTTTATACATGCATGATTCAGAAACTGCTGCAGGTATTCACCGAAATCCAAGCAAGCCTGTGCAAGAAAAATAAATAAATAAATAACCACTGTTGGGTTTTGAGCCAGTGAGTACTTTAGAAATTTTGCATCTGAATGTGATAAATTATGAGAGAAACAATAAATCTTATTAAAAATGACATTTCAACTCTTATTTTTACACAGATTTATCTGATTGCCAGAGTGCTTCTCTCCATATAAAAAGATTGTAAATCTTTAGAAAGAAGGAAAATACTTTTTAAGAAGATTTGCTATCTTTTGCAGTCTTACCTCTCACATGATTACCAAATAATAAATTTTAATAGACTCCGAAAAATATTTT
Organism: Camarhynchus parvulus; assembly: GCF_901933205.1. Lineage (NCBI taxonomy): Eukaryota > Metazoa > Chordata > Aves > Passeriformes > Thraupidae > Camarhynchus > Camarhynchus parvulus. Next base: position 79,446,079 of record NC_044572.1, read on the forward strand.
TTCAGGATTAGGGGGTTTTTTGGTGTTTTTATTTTTTTGTTTGTTTGTTTTGTTTTTTTTTTTTTTCTTTTTTGGTTGGTTGGATGGCTTTTGTTTTCTGTTTAGTGGTTTGTTTTGGTTTTTTTTTCTAATTTGGGACTTTAGGTATCTCAAATTATTCAATAAAAGCAAATATATAGCAAGGAAAGGAATTTAATCTACATATATAGTAGGGAACTTGTTTTTTGACACTTTTGACTTCTATGAAACTGAAGACTGATGCTTGCCATTGAAATCAAAGTATAATTGTTCCTTTAATCAGGCTGACCCCACTGGAGATCCAATTTTGGATTTTGCCCTAGAATATAAATTCAGTTAATTCAGCTGTTTGTGTGCAGCATACCAACCCAGAAATACAACCAAAAAACAACTGATTGAAGAAAATACTATGCTGGTGGTATGACGCCTGTGTCATATTAAATGGGTAAAGAAGGTGTATTTAGGGGGCTTGGAGCATGGGAGGGTAGGACAGTGTCACCAGTTATAAATGTATGAGCTTGTGCCTGAAAAAGGCAAGAAATGAAGGAATGCATTACTATTATAGCTTTTTGCCAAACAGAGTGATAGAGAATAATATCAAATGGCCTATTTTACCTGCAAGTAAAACACTTCATTATATTCAGGTTAGTTGCCCAGATTAATTTGATTTAGGTAAAGTTGATTGGAAAATAGTATAATACTTCCATTCTTCAGTATTAGATACTATTATGAGGTTCTTGCAGTTCATTTTTTTTTCATGTTATGAAACATAAGCATAATCATCAACAAATGTAACTACTGGTATTATAAAATCTAGCTTTAACCCAGATCTTTGGACTGTGTAATACCTTACTCATTTAAACCAGTCCATTTTACATTGGTAGTAAAAAAATTCATTCAAGTAGGTAATTATAAGGGTAATAGAAAAATCTGGCAGGAAGCAAATGCAGAAAAAAGAACAATGGTTTCAAACACTGAACAGTTGGCACAAAAAAAGGTTATTGGTGACAGCTAAATACAGAATAGGGACAAAGACAAGCAACTCTTGTTCACTGTGTTCCCACAAATAATCTCAGAAGCACAACAGCTTAGCAGGAGCTTCTCAGTACACACAGCAGGATCTAGCTGGTACCAAGAATATGCTGCCCAAGGGTTGTGCAAGGGCATTGTCAGCCTCCTCCGCTTCCCTGTGAGATGTCCTGAGTGAACCCCAAGGTGGGACACTGAGTCAAAGCTTATGGCAGTCTTGGATGCTGGATAGCATCCTCTTCCAACAGAAGGAAAGAGCTGGAAAAAGTGTTTCCTTGGTTTTAAATAGATAAAAAGGAAGTAGGAAGTTAAGAGACAGGAGTGCACAAAAGGAACAGTGCAATGAAAAGAAAGTGAGAGGATTGAGAGAGAGAGATGGGAGAGAATAACATGAGGGGAGAATAAGCAAGCTTTGCCATTTGGTCTGGAATTCAACTCCGGCTATGCCAATGAATGTCCTTTCCTGACTCTGTGCTAATCAAAGCTGGCAGAATTCTCTGGCAGTCAGATACTGGGGAGCACAAAAGGCCAGAAACATTTCCTCTTATGTAGGGAAATTCCCTCTCAGAAATGGGAACTAGACATCTTGACAGTGTAACCTAAGCTGCAAATGCAATTTCAGTCAGATGTAGAATGCTGAGCAATCAATACAGTCAAAAGCTACACTGGACATGGAAAATTACTGGCTATGAGTCAAGTATGATAAATGCATTCATCTGGGAGAGCACCTAGAATTTACTATGCCAAAAATGGGTTCTGCAAGCAGTAGTAGGAAAATATTTGACTTCTGTAAAACAGACTCTGAGGGAAAATAGAATGATTTGAGGAAAACTCCGTAACATCTGAAAGGTCTGTACTGGAAAGTAGAGATATGTAAGTGTGGAGTAACCTATACCCAAAAGCCATACTGAAAACCTAAAATGTGTGAGAAAGGAATATAAGCAATTGTAAAAGAATTGTAGCTTATTATAATTAAGAACACACTGAGAATATGAAAATGCAGAGTAAAGAAAGTGACTGAACACTATCATTTAGTAGTAATGCAAGAGAATTAGAATTAGAAGTAGCATAAAGAATGAAATAGAGAGAACCAGTAAACTGGTGACAGCAACCAGGAAAAGAAGAATTTCTAATTGGAAGAAGAAGCAGAGAAAAACAGAACCTAATCACCACAGAAAAAGGCCTAAATGTATAGTATTATGGCTGAAAATAAGGTGTGAGATGCTTGTTCCTTATAGAAGATAATTATAAGTGAGGGGGGTTTTGAGAGTCAAGAGGCTAAATTGTGTAAGAAAAAGACACACAATGAAAGAGAAAACTAGAACTAAAGTTGTTTATAATCCCAACCACATCTGTTGCTGTGGTTTGGGTTTCCACAGGAACACTCTCTTCTCTGTAAGAGCAGAGGTCTTGCTTCTTTTCATTGTCTGTGCTCCTGCTTATCCTATCTTCTCTGCTTGTGTGCAGTTTTGTGCTGATGCGCTTCTCCATCTGGTGGGAGGTATGTCAAGGAAGTTTTCCTGCGCTAAAATTATTGCTATAAATAGCCAAGAATAGTTATTAATCCAGTATAATTGTACTGAAATGCAGCTCAGGAGAAGAGTTTCCAAAAAATCTCAGGTACTGTGAGATGGTCTGGGTATGGATCTTTTCCATTCTAATGCTAAATCAAATTGCCTTGGCTGATTAAAAAGTGCATGTGGAGAAATTCTGTCTCAGAGGGCTTGGATATATATGAAAAACATAGGCCACCTTCCTTACTACCTGAAACTAGATGGTGCTGGCAAAATAGGCAAGAAACAGGTACAGAAATTCTGTACAGAAACCTGAGATTCAGTACACTGAGAACAGATATAGCCTTTATTAAATATATGCATTATCTGCAAAGTATCTAATGTTTAAAAAAAACCTCAGGTCAACTCTCACTTGCTGTTATGAAGATTAATTAAATATTCTATACAATGCTTGAGATTTCTTAGATGGCACAATAGTTGTCTGAAGGGAGAGTAAAATGAAAAAAAAACAATATCCCAGAGCCCCTATTTTGAGAAAGATGTGGCAGAATAACACCTAGTAAAATAGTTTGATAAAGGATATCCAGCATGAATTCAGGCAGAAGAGGTCATGCTGAGCTAATCTGTTTGAGTTCTTTGAAGATACTAGTGGTAAGAAAGATAAGGAAAATTTAGAGGATGTAGCATCCTTACATTTCAAAAAGAATTTGACAGGCTTTCACATCAGAGATAATTGCCTGTGGAAAAAAACTCTGGAGGGGAAAATAAATGAAGATGCTGGTAAAAAATTAATTGAAAGTGAGGAAATGCTTTGTGAATTTCAGAGAGGTTGAATGACATTCTCCTGGTCATTCTATTTTATGAAACTTAGACAATAGGACCAATATGATATTGTTAATTTTTAAAATGGTTGCAGAAAGACAGCAGAAGTGACTTAGGGTTATTAAACCCTAAGTTTAATAACCAGTTGCTCAAAACTTGAGTCATTGGGATTAAGCTTTGTCAGGAAACTATTTATGTTCACACTTAGAAAATCTCCTATTACATGGTCACAACACAATTTTTCACAGCATTTGCCTTCTTTACTGTGTAAAGGGTTTAGTATTCACTTAGCTATTTAGTGATTTGTTTTACCTTCTTTCAGCTTCAGGCCCTATTAATTATTACCACTTGCCTTGTGATTTAAGATAGATGTTTTAAATTCCTCATTGGCTTTTCCATGACAGTTTCTAATAGCACAGACTTTACTACAGGGGAAGAATACAGATTCCATCTTTCAGTGATGGGGAGCTGAGGCTCTGAGCAATTACTGACAAAGGTGTCTCCTTATTTTGCACTGTCATTCTGAGGTTCCTGCAACATGACCTTTTATTGTACTTAATTTATACAGCATTCTGTTTCAAAGGATAATGTGATACAGTTTTTGAAGTGCATAGTATTAAAATTCTAAAGTTAGAAAGAGCCATAAAATCACTGCTGATAGCAAGCTTTTTTGCATGTTGAGGAGAGAGGAAATGGAAACGTTGGGTTTTATAAAGTCAATGACACATTTTCTGATTACTGTTTCTCCTGTTATTCCTGCACACTTTGCATAAGTGGTCCCATGGTAATGTGATGTAATCACTTTCAGTTTCTATAATAAGGGTGTGCTGCTGTTTCTCATTTCCAAAGAAAAACTTATTGGATATAATACCATCATCTTCCTTTCTGAAGTTTAAGCCTGTCAGGAAGACTGCAGAATTTTTAGCATTATTATGTTGGTTAAAATCTTTCTGCTTAACTTGATTGAACTCTTGTATCTTTCTTGTGATTGTCCCTTCCAACAAGTCTGTAGACTTTGTCTGATTGGAGTGCAACATCTGGAAGAAAAAAGCATCTCGTGTCTTTAAAGTGAATCTGGTAAACCCAAACTGTGATTTTAATTTAAGCCCCTTGGAATTCATAGAATAAAAGTGTTGTATCACACTGCTGTTGTTATGTCAGCACAGGATGAGCAGGAAATATAAACATGTAAACCAAAGTGGGGTTTTTGGTTCTTTAGAAGCTTCATTTCATGTGATTGTAGCTTGTGGTTAACATTGGACTTGGCAGTATAAACAGAGATCATACTTCTCCTTCAAGCTTCAGAGATTAAGTCATGAATACTTATTCCTTGAATGTCACTTAATTTATGTCTTTTGTTGTAAAATCTTTATCTGTCCAATTTAAAATTTTCTTTGTCTCTGTATTGAGTGAATTCTGTCACGAGAGAGATTGTTTCCTGCCAAATATAATTTTACTGCAATATATAACAGGCCAAACAAGGCATGACTTTTTTTTCATTTATGTGTCATATATATCACCTGACTTATTTAATGCAGAAACTGAATTAATAAATAAACAAAGGAATCAAAAGCCATAAAGCATTATTTTCTGGAAAAAAATTCTCTAGTAAACATACAACTACTCAGATATATGTTAGAATTATGACTGCTTATATTTATTGTATTCCCTTGCTTTGAGGCACATTTGCTATGGATTTTTCCCTGGGGCAACCAGTCAGTCTTAAAATTACAAATTGGCAACAATGAACAGACAGAAAGCAATGTATATTTCTGAAATAGACATAAATCATAGGTGTCAATTGTAGATCTTTGAAAAAAATAAAAACAAATGTAGGGTCATATTGTGAGGAAGAAATAGCAACTTGAAAGCAACTTGAAAGATGGCGTCATATCCAACCTGCTGTAGTTACTGAATCTACAAAATGTATTGTTTTTACTTCTTCATATGAATCTCAAAACCTTAAGGTGATAATCATGCTTGGGTTCTTGAAGCTGAGTCATCAAGAGATCATATTGGGGGCTTGGAAAATTTGGCTGTTTCTATTTTTCTTTAATGTTGAGTTCTGTGCTATCACATAAGTAATGCTAGTATTTTAGAGTGATAAAACTCCATGAATGAAAATTGTCAGATCATCATTTTGATGATCAGGCTTGACTGAAGCTTTTTTCAATCAAAAGATGGTGCTGTTAAATAAGCATTTGTGTTGTAATCATCCAGCTTGAGTCATTACAAGTCTATTTCAGGAATTAGCTTAGTAACAAGTTTTAGGTATGGATTTTGGGATTTGGTTTGGCTTTGTTGGTTTTGTTTGTCACAAACTGAACAAGGAAGTAAAAGGGAGGGAAGGAGGCAGGGAGGAAAGAAGGAAAAGAGGGAAAGAGAGAACAGAACAAAGAGAAAGAGAAAAGAAGTGGGGGAGACGGAGAGACAGAAAAGAACTGGAATAATCAGAAGCCTTGGGTCAGTCACTGGTCCTCAGTTTCAATTTTGGAGCGCTTTCATTCAGATGTATATAATTTACTCTTTCACACTTTTTTTACATCTTTAAAAAATGATTTTGCCTTACTGAGAAAGATGTATATAAAAAGCAATAATTTCCTTCCATTGTCATTTTTCCTCTGTAAAAACAAGAGGATATTTTTGCAGATTTCAGACTGCACCTCTGTGCACTGACTCATGTGAAATGACTGTTATATCCTATATTCATTCTGGTTTGTACTTCACAATTTATTCAGGTTGTTAAAGTTCTGGAATTCATTGCTAGGCTTCTGGGTCTTCATATTATCACAGGACAAGAGGAATGACCTCTATGGGTGAATTCATTTTATTGTTGTTTTCTACATGGGTTGATGATGGCAGCCGATGGGGATGAGACACTAAAGCTTAAACAGTAAAGCTCTTTTCAAGGATGAAGTAGTAAAAAGTGAGGGTATTTTTCCTTTCTTTATAAATAAGAAAAATGGTTATACCTGATGAGTTTTAAAAGTGGAATTGGTGAGCTGGAAAACTTCAGTCAGGTGAGAGGGCCTCTTCTCCAGTCAATTTTTGGAGACTGCTTGATGGAGTATGCCCATTTGAATAGAAACTTAGAGTGTAAAAGGAAGATTTTATTGAGAATGTAATCTTTGCGTTATAAAAGAAACTCTTGAAATTTAGAAGATAATTTGCCTCTAGGGAGCCTTTGGAAAATAAGAGGATTTTTATTTTTTAATAGAGAAAGTCTTTAGGAATATTAGAAAGGAAGATGACTTTTTCCATCAGTACCAATCTTGATTTTAGAAAATTATTAGCTCTTGCCTGAGGCAAGAAACCAAATTATTTTGCTGTATTTCAGAAAAATGTAATTACAGTATTTATTTCCAAATACGTTTTTTAGGAAAGAATTTGATTGAACTTTATTACTATCACTGCCAAGGGAGAACCAAAACGAAGATTGGTATGAATAGGTGTAGCTGATACTGACCCCTTGCTTAAAGTTCCTGAAGAAATAAAAAGGCTGGATGAGTAGAAAACACCCAGTTGGCTTCAGCATCATTCCAGGGTACACACGAAAAAGGGACTGACCAGGTCTAAAAGACAGTTAAAACCTACCACAACAGTAATTATTTGGACATATGTGGGTTTTTTTTAATTAATTGAAAACAAAACATTTTGAGGCCAAAATTTCCATCCTTCTTTAGCTAATAAATGTGTTGTTAAAAGCCTTAATCTGTGAAGGACCTACAGTCATATATACCTTGGAGACAGAAATGAAATTTCAGAATCACAGTTTCATTTCAGCTGGAAGAGACCTCTAAAGATCACACAGTCCAACCCCCTTGCCATGGGCAGGGACATGTTTCAATGATCCAGGTCACTCAAAGCCCCATCCAGCCTGGCCCTAAACTTCCAGGGACAGGCTATCTACAGCCTCTCTGGACAACCTGTTCCACATAACATATTTTGTGTTCTCGTCTTTAAAGAAAAAAAAAATTTAAATTGTTTATTTTATCTGATCTAAATTTACCCTCTTTCAGTTTAAAACTTTTGCCCCTTGTCCTGTCACTACAGATCTAGGTAAAAACCCTCTCTCTATCTTGCTTATAAGCCTCTTATATAGTGAAGTGGACCTCTGGAGCAAGTAGGAGACAGTAGGATGACAATGGCTCAGAAAAATGAAGCCATCTTGGGCATGAATGTTTGCTAAAGTTAGCAGACATTGATGCACAACTCAAATGTGCAAGAGGTCATTCAGAAGTAACAAGCAGGACCAGTATGACAAGCTTGCAACTTAATAAAAGTTGCAAATGTGTATTGCTTGAGCTGAGCTAAAGACTCTGGCTTGTAATCACACACCAGTGCTCCAGCAGAGGCCCTGCTCAGCTTGCCCAATAGATAAGCCCTGTTTAGTTCCATGTCATTGCAACCCATTGTTACATGAGCATTCAGGATGTTCAATAAAATTATATCCATGCAACTTTCTTTTCAAAACTTCTAGTCCTTGTTGGAAATGTGTTGTGCAGGGACACTGCCAGCATTTAAATAAGGAAAGTTTTCTGTTTACTTCAGCCTCAGTGTAGATACTTAAATAGCTGATCTTTAGTTGCATGGAAAACTTTGGCAGCTGCTGAGTATCAAGATGGCTGAAACCAGTGATTTTTTGTCAGTAGTCAGGAAGAAATAGTTGTTGCAGTAATTTTCCATGCGCAGAGTAGTTCTTGCAACCAAGGCCAATATTTCAAGAATTTGTCAAAATTTACCTAACTGCTTGCCTTGTCATAGGGCTTTTGTGATGGGAATCAGTTTAGCGTGTTTTATTTTAGAAATGCTGATCTATTTTTATCTGGTTTTTCAAATGTATGGGAGTTTATTGGCAAAAAGTGAGAAATGTACCAGCAATCCAGGGAACTTGAGAGTTTTCCTGCTGAGCTTAATATAAGAGCAGTTCTCACTCCACAGGGGCACTCTATTTACTGCTAGCTAATGTCCACATGGTGGGGTTTTTTTCATTTAGTAAAGAAGATGTTTTTGAAATCTGTTCCAGAGCCCATTAACAATTGCAGGAATGCTTTGGAGCTCAAACCACATGTAAAATATTTACTTAAGTGCTTTTTGAATCTGAGCCCTACATGCTGTCCCTGAAAATCTGGATTCTGAGTTTACACTTGCAGGTGTTACGAGTGGAGGTTTCAATAATATCTAAAAATAAGTTAATGTTATTATTAACAAGTCACACCTGTTACAGGAGCAAGGAGCAAAGACAAGGCTGCTTTGGACCATCTACTGCAATACTGGGTAATCTTACATGAGGAGCCACAGCAAGGGTCTTAAAATTTAGCAGTCTCAGACTGTAATGTAGTGTTCCTGTGACAGGTCTCAGGCTAATGAACAGCCTGACTACTTCAGTAAGACATCAGTTACCTGTCAGTCACAAAGACTTTTTTTTTCTGGTCAGTAAGAAATAATTTCCAGTGTTATGAGTTTGCATTCATGGGGAATTTGTTTAATTGGAGCATCTTGTGAAAATGAAACAGGAAATTTCCTCCCTGAATGCCTTTCTTAGACACTTTTAGTGTTATATAATAGTGATTTTGAGTTTCATACTGTTAGTTGGCCTTGAGCCATAGATTTCACTAGTCCTTACCTGAAATACTATTCCTTCGTGGTTATATTTTGATTTCTTTAAATTAAAAAAAAAAACTCCATTTTTCCTTTTGTTTCCATAAAATAGCTTCAGCATAGGTTGTGAGGGCTCATCTTCCTGGTGGGAAAAAGCTGTAAGATGTAAAGTCACTACATATATTTGTGTAATTAGTCTTTCCCAAATCCCTTTTAGTTGGAATTATCTCAGCTGTTGCTTGTAATTATAAAATACATATTTTTCAAATACAAATCTAGTGATTTCTCTCTTACACAAGATCACATAAATTGCAGGAGCATGGCAGTAATTAACTTGGAGGGGGATAAAATTAGTGAATAGTGTTTTCAACAACATAGTTTCTAATTTGATTTTAAAAGTATTGCAAAAGCCTGTGGAACTAGTGCCATGTTTTCTGCTTTCTTGGTACATATGATTGACCTCTAAAGCGATGGGATTAAAAATCTCATGCTTGAAATGTCTTCCAGTGTGTTGAGAAGCAGTTTCTCACCTCATGACAGGCCACTCCATTGTCTAAAACTCATCTGGGTTCCCAGTAATGGCAACAGACAACATTCTTGGTGTGTTAATTGTTGAGATGCCAAGTCAGAATACAATTAGAAGTAGTTTAACATACCCTTAAATCCCAATAAAGCAAATTGAAACTATGTGCTCAAATTCTTTCCTGCAATGAAGACTGAAGGAATAGAGGCAGACTGGATGTTTGGAAGTTTCTCTGATCTGAACAAAACATCACAAAAGCAACTTAAATTCTTCTCTTCTCTGCAGTTCAGCTATGAGGCTCAGCAATACAAACCCCAGTCCAAAAGTAGCCAGCATTTATTTACCTTTATTTCCCTAGGAGTGGAGGCTCATGGAAAGTGGCTTCCTGCCTAGCAACTTGTGTTTTTACTCTAGTAATTATATACTGTACCTATTGCCATCTTACCGCAAGGATAACTGATAACTTTGCTTGTGTAAGAAGTGGTCAAAGTGTTGCTGGTCTGAGAAAGTAATTTCAAGAAAGATACTGCATCTGTACTGTCTGTTGTCTTTCTCAGTTTTTGTGGGGCTGTTCAGATGCACTTGCTAAGTAAACTGACCACAGCAAGGGGGAATAAATCTATGTATTGGGATTCTTATTTCACATTTTCAGAAATTGCAGTACTTCAGCTGTGACAACTGACATGTTGAAGTCATTTTTGTACGTGTGCAACATATATGTGCATGTGTGAAATAACACACAAGCTAGTATGTAATCTGGGAAACTCATACACCAGGCTAGGATTAGGCATTTCCTCAGTTATTTAGGGCTTGCCACCTAGCAAGAGAATGACAAAAATAATACTCTCTCACCTAATATTTGGTGAAGTGACTTAAGAGTTTCAATATCCCAAGGTGCAACCTAACACTGAATGATAAGCCTTTTAAACAGAACTTCTTATATATTGATTGTACATTAGAAGTAGTGAATACCAACCATCTTTTCTAAAGGAGAAGTAGATACTTGAGTGAAAAATACTTTGCAAGTGCTGAAACAGAAATAAGATTCTTACTTTTCCCTCTCAGCTTTGAAGATAATGCTCAAAGTACAATAATTATTTGTGATTTTGCCTTTTTGGTTGCCCCCTAAATTGCAGTCTGTATCTTGGACTCCAGTTGGAAGTCCCCACTCCAGCAGCCTCCCACATCTATAAGCCTGGGGATGCCAGTTCCTGAGTGTCTGATAGGGGTTAATTTGAGCTAATGTATTTTATGCATTTTAAGAATATCTGGTCTGTTTGAAATGTGGCACAAGTGAAACTTCTTTGCTTTCTGATCACTTGCTAATTGACTGTCCTTGCAGTTCTCTACCTGAGTGCTTCAAATGTAATGAATGAATATTAATGAAAACCTCTAATGAATTTAGATTATGGAATGTGTTTGATCATTAGATTATATCTTTGAAAAACTTCAGTTAGAAGAATGAGAAAGAAATGTCTGTTGACTCGAAATTATGAATAAGTTTGCATATTTATGAATATTAGGTTGAATGATCTGCGTAAAACTGTTTTTAATTATGCTAGAAGGTCATTGAGGTTTTCACAAGTTTTATCAACATACTGGTTCAGCTGCAATTGATTTTTAAAGAAAAAAATAACTGATGAATTTCTAAGCATATTAAAAAAGTTGTTGATAATTTATATGGTAAACGAACTGGCTCACAAAAGGAAATGAAAATGCTGACTTTGTGCCAATTCCTACCATCTTTATTCACAGTGTCTTATACTTTATTCCACATGAAAGCCCTAGCTGAGAGAGTTGGACTACTTGCCTAGAAAAGCAATTACCTTGATAAATGAAGATGACAGAGTCTTTTCTTAAATAAACATGAATAATCCTTCCATCCATTCAGAAAGCTGAACATACAGGTGCCATCTTATCCCGGCATAACAGTTCATTAAAAAACCTCAACCTTTTCATTCACCATTTCAAAGGGATGGATTAAGCTACAGTTATTTCCATATTTCTTGCTCTTTATTCCTGGTTTTGATTCAGAGGTAAGTAATAGTTATTACAACAATTCAGGATGAACTTTTTAATTTCTGCATAAATGGATCAGTAAAATAGTATTTTAAAATATGATAAGCCTTTGCAAATACTGTTCCAATTAAAGCTTCATGAAATCAGCAGGACTTTTTTTGGATAATCTCACTGCAGACATTTTGTTCCAAAAAATAATACTCATATTTCATACATGGAAAGAAACTATGTAAAACCAAAATAGGTTACATTCTAGGTGAAGTGGTACTTTATGTGTATCCTGTTTCTGATTTTTCAAAATCCATCAGACTTCCATATTCTATTAATCAGGTTATTTCTACTGTGTTTCATTGATTAATCTCTTGGTTTAATTATTAATGAAGGCTTTCCTATTACAGAGAAGAGCATCCAAAGCGCTTATTCTACCAACTCTATGGCATTTTTTTCTTCTCCTAGAGGAAAGAGAAAGATTAAATGGCAAGATTTTACCCCTTGTATGTTTGTATATGACAAAAGAAAGAAGCCAAATTTTCCAGAGTTTCCAAATTATTTTTTCTTTTCTCCATATTGTAATATACTGTCTTTGAATAACAGGAATTCTGCCTTGCCAGAATTTGCATGGCCAAATCATACTGGAGCAATTGAGTTTAAAAAAAAATAAAAAGAAACCAAACGAAAACAAAACAAAACAAAAGCAAAAAACCCTAACAATTTGTTCTTAACTGAAACTGACTGACCCATACAGATTCTAAAAATGCAGAATGGGTGTCCAGTTTCTGTTGGCCAGCCTTTGTGCAGTCTGGCATGATAGAGTATATTCTTTGTGGCTCTTTTCATCTGCCAGGGCCTAGGTGGCCTCTACATGCTGAAGCCTCCCCTGTAGCAGCTACAGTCTCCATCTAAGCATGTGTTGCCCACTCCAGTGAGAAGGAATGTTGACAGAGATGCCATTGAAGAACTGTCCATGAAGAAATGAGCCTTGTAGTCATATCCCTCTGGCCAGGAAAACCCCAGTCCAGTGCCTACCCTGTTACTTGCACTCAGTTCTGAATTTTTCCACGTCCCATTAGGCAGTCTTCCTAGGAAGTCCTTTAAGTGTCTCCTCCAGAAAAATATTCCCCTTCAGAGGTTGTAGTCAGCTGTTGTAGTCCTTGCCCCTATTAAGAACTTGGCTCAACAGCCAAGATGCTGTGAGAGCAGACTTTCTGCCAGGCATTCTCTTCAAATTAAAACCACTAATCAGACTAATGTTTTTTCTGTTTTGCACAAGATTTCAAGTCTTGTTTTGGCTAAATAGACCAAAAGCAGATGTTACAGGAGCTGGTGCTGATTTCTCCATCATCCCTCCCACTCTGAAATCCAGTAAATACAATTTTGGCTTTGACAATAGGAGGTCACAGGCTTGATGCAGACATGATAGTGTCTCAGGACATGTCTGGCCTTGCCTTGGTGAGAGCTAGGTTTAGCAGCGGCAGCAGCTGTCTGGAGGCCACATGCCTGTGGCTCTCCTGCCTTGGTCTCTTTAGACTTTTGAACCACTAAATAGACTAGCAATATCTTGAGTGTAACCCCTGTGCTGTAGCATGACCAGCTGCAGCAGCCAGGGACATGGATGGTGGCACCCAGCTGAGATAAAGAAGGGTTGGCACTAGAGCAGATTGTGGGATTCACATTCTCTGAACCTGAGAGAAGCAGAGAAGAGAATGATCTAAACAATTCTTATCTCATTTGCTGTGCGTGTGTTGTGCCAGAGTAGAATGCAACATGGAGATTGTTTACCCAAAGTGATGGTGTTTTTTTCCTTGGCCTATCAGGCCAAGGGTGTGTGTGTTTGGGATTGGTGACAGAGAGAATTGGGGGAGGGGGAGGGGTTGGGTGCTGTGCAGACGTTTAGAGTAGTGTAATAAGTAAGAAATAATGTAGTATAATAAAGTAATTAGTAAGCCTTCTGATATGCATGGAGTCAGATGAATTATTCTCCACCCCGTCGGAGGCCCCCCCTTTCTGGTACAACCCAGGGCAACCCCCCCCCCCCCCCCCCCCCTCAACTGAAAGGAAAACTTGCAGCGTCAATACCCTTACCCAACTGAATCAAACCAACCCCCCCGAAAGTGTGGCATTTCTTATATTAACACAACAAAACTCCCTGCAATATTCTGAAAGGCAGCATCCAAGATGTATTTAGATGGTAACAAAAAATGCCACTACAGATTTTAAACAGTATAGTAGTCTGTGATCTGTAACAAAATATATTTTAAATGTACCACAAAATGGCTCCAAAAATTGTAGTTTTTCTCAGAGAGCTAATGTGATCTGCCGTGTATCTCTTCTCCTTGCTTTAGCCTACCAAATAGCCCCAAATTTTTGCTGTTAAAGTTTCTCTGAGCATTTACTTAGATGAGCATTTGGAACTAGTTAGTGAAATAGTTTCCTCATAGCTATCATGATACTACCATGACTAAGACATTGTGTCCTCTTTGTTCGTTCCTTTAACTTCTATGTCCTTTATTGTGTTGAAGCTACATTTCAGTGATGAGTAGCTACAATTTCTTTAAATTAAAGCAGTTCCAGCAGAAATGTGACGTGTGACACACCATTCCTGTAGTAGTTTGTTTTCTTTCCTCAAAATATGATTTCAAGTGACCTGCACGTAGGTTGGTTAGGGTGATGTTGTGGTTTGACATTGGCCAAGTGCGAGGCTCACAGAAAAGTTGCTCACTTGCCCTCCCCTGCCACAGCTGGGCAGTGGAGAGAAAAAAAAATTAACAAAGGATTCATGAGTTGAGTTAAGGATTGGGAGAAAATATTTCAAGGGTAAAACAGGCTCAATTTAAAGGTACAAAGTGAATTTATTACCAAGTAAATCAGAGCAGGATAATGAGAAGTAAAATAAGCCCTTAAAATACCTTTTTTCCCCCAACCCCTCTCTCCTTCCCACCGACAGGGCAGGGAGAGAGGGCGTGGGGGTTTTGGTCAGTTCATCACCCAAGGTTTTCTTTCACATCTCAGGGAGAGGAGTCCTTCCCTTTTGAGACTGTGGGGTCCCTCCCATGGGAGACAGTTCTCTGTGAACTTCTCATATGTGGTTCCAATCTCATGAGCAGCAGTGGCAAAACTGCTGCAACATGAGTCCTTCCAAGGGCACACAGTCCTCCCAAAACTGCTGTGACTCTGTTTCCACAGAGTGCAGTCCTCCAAGGCCAGGCTGCTCCAGCCTGGAAACAGGGCCCCTCTCTCCACCCAGCCTCCCACTGGACCACAGCCTTCTCCAGGCATCCACTGCTCCAGCATGGGCACCTCCCCCACGGGCTGTGGGTGGATCTCTGCATCCCCTGTGGATCCCCATGGGCTGCAGGGGCACAGCTGCTTCACCATGGTCTTACCACAGCCTCCAGAGGAACATCAGCACCTCCTGCCCCTCCTTCCTGAATGACCTTGGTATCTCCATGTTGTTTCTCTCACATATTCTCACTTCCCCCCCCTCCCCCCCCCCCTCTGGCTAGGAAAAAACTGTGTGTGCTTTTGTTTTTATTTTCTTCCTAAATTTGTTATCACAGAGGCATTACCATCATCTCTAATTGGCCCAGCCCTGACCAGTAGCATGTCCATCTTCAGAGCCATCAGGGATTGGCTCTGCTGGACATGGTGAAATCCTCTAGCAGCTTCTCACTGAAGCCACCTCTGTGCCCTCCCCGCTACCAAAAACCAGGCTGAGCAAAACTGAACCAACCAAAACATGTGACATGATGACATGACATGCTATCTATTCAGGAGGAAACTGTGCTTTATTTTAAGTTAGCATCTTTATTGATTATGAACTCCGTTTACTGTATTAGTAATTATTTTCCAAGAGATACTTTACCATTGCTTGGAATTTTTCCTGAATTAATCTGCTGAAAAAAGTTGTTCTAATTGCTTTAACATTTCAATGATCTATGCAATAAATCCACTTTAGCAGTTCATTCAAATTTATAATTACTACCACTTCAACCAATATTCTCTATTTTGTGCATTTTCAGTGATTTAATCCACAGGTACTGCTAATAGTGTTAACCCTTACAGCATGTTTGAACTGTAATCAATATAGATGAAAAATTATTTGTCAGAATATTTTAACTAGGTTCGTCAACTGGGATGCAACATTTTTCCTTGATACATATTAAATACTACAAAAATAATCCATAATACTTCCAAATATAATTTTCTTGTCAAAAATTTTATTGACTTCAATGAATTTCATTCCTTTCCAAAGTAGGATGAGAACTTGGATAAGAGCAGTCTTTCCTACTGTTGCTCATGCATTTGTCTAAGTCCCATATAGTCTGGTGTGATTTCCACCTTAGCAAAATAGATGAGAGAATAGTGAGTTTCAGGATTTAGAGGTTTTTTGTGTTTGTTTGCTTGTTTTTTGTTATGTTGGACTGCTCTCTACACTCATGCAAGATTCCTGTCTAAAAATCAGTTTTAGAATTTAGCTTTATAACCAGATATTATTTATCCTGCAATATCCCACTATTGGGAAGTAAGATACACATTAGCCTTTATAGTGACGTAAAAAGGGAGTTTTTTGTATGTAAGACTCTCAAAAAAGCAAAGGTAGGTTAGTGTATGCTTCAGTAGCAAGTATTTCAGCTAAGGAATAAGAAATAAGAATAAAAATGTAAACCTTAATGTTGGTAGCATGGCCACATAATACAGGGGTATGATAATCAGCAGAGATTTTGAACATAATGTTTTCTGTAAAGTTAGATGATTAATTTCAGTATGAAATAGATTGTTCTGTTAATAATTATAAACAACTTTACTCTCAGCTTCTGTTCACATAGCACTGAATGTCTGAAATCCTGCCTGCTAGAAGACAAGCAAATAAAGAATTGGTCCTTACCAGGAGAGAAATTCGAGAAAGTGCATTATCCTTGCATCCTTCCATTTCCTAGCAACCATGTCTTCAAGCTGCATTTTGTCCATAAAAAAGCAAGTAAACTAAGCTTCACTCTTGTCCTAGCCTAATTCAGTTCCTTCCTTCCTGCCTTCCTGCCTGCCTGCCTTCCTTTTGACAAGTTCAACAGATACCATTATGGAGCTCTGTCCTGGTAAGTTTAACTTAGGGAAAAGATTTGTAGCAAATTTATGATAGAGAAAAATAATCATGTATTTTAAATATGCTGGATCATATATTTCCCCCTAATTTTTACTTTAACAGCGAAATGCTAGAAGTTTTCAACAGGATTTTCAACCCTATCTTCACTGTACAAAGCAGCTTAGTTTTTGCTTCTCACTAATTTTTTTTATATATACAGTGGATCATTACTGCAAACACTTCACAGATCAAAAGCTGGATCATCTCCAACACCTTGTAATGTGCTGAATTCCTATAAGGATAAAGATCTATTCACTTAAGATAATTTAGTATGGGGAAAAAATACTATTTTTTGCTATTTTTCTCTAAAGAAGTGGAAGGAACCTAAATAGTAGTATGTTTGTAGGAAATCATTGTAGAAAAAGAGTAAGATATAAGAGTGAGACGTAGAGTAAGATCGAAGAAGTCTAAAAGGCAAGCTGGCTTGCTGTACACCATTTTTTTAAAAGGTCTTAGTTGCAAAAGGGAGCAGCTATACTTAGAAGCATTTCATCCTGTGCATAATTGGTGGGCAGGCAGGTGTGCTTTACAAGGAGAATGCCTATAATGAGAATGTGTTGAGCTGTACATGCTGATAGAGTGAGGAGAGAGACCCTAAAAATACAAAGCACTTTGGTCTAAAAGGTGTTTTAAGTTTTTGGTTTGAATTATTTTAAACACTGGCTTTCACACCCTTTCATTGTTGTAAGGACTAAATATTTCATTTTTAACATCTGAGACAAAAATTGGCTAAATATTTTCAAAAGGTTTTATTAACAGATACCATTAAAATTTTGATGCAATTGGATCTTCAAAATGGTGCCTCACAGGCATGGCTGCTGGATGTATTGCTTAGCACAGGAAGGACTTAGCTTTGTAGTCTTGCTTTCAAATCCAAAATAAAACTAGTGAATTAGATAGTGAATTATTGCTTAACAGTCATAAATTTAAGGGAAGAAAGTAATATTTTTTTTTAAGTCAGAATCTGCTATGGGCAAGGTTTCCTAAGCTTTAAGAAAAAATGTTACTGCTTGATATATATGCATGCATCAACCTCTGTTCATGCTGCATTCACTCTGAATGTGTACACTTGAGACCTCGACTTTTGTTTACTGCTGCTTGCTGAAGTATTACATGATGGAGGATGGAGCTCAGAGGGAATCTCATCCATGTATGTAAATACCTGAAGGGAGGATGCAACAAAGAGGGAGCTGGGCTCTTTTCATTGATGGCCAGTGACAGGATCAGAGACCATGGGCACAAACTGAAACATTGAGGTTCCCTGTTAACATCAGGAAACACTTTTTCACTATGAGGGTGGCTAAGCACTGGCACAGAGTGCCCAGAGAGGCTGCAGAGTCTCCCTCTTTGGAGGTATTCAAAAGCCACCTGGACACAGTCCTGAACAAGCTGATTTATTTATGTGTCCCAGCTTGAGCAGGCAGGTTAGAGCAGATGAGCTCCAGAGGCCCCTGCCAATCTCAAGCATTCTGCCATCCAGTGGAGATGCTTGCTGTACATGGTTAGAGCCGCTGGATCCAGGCAGCTTAACTTCTTGTGCTGGAATAATATTTACTCCTTTTTTTACAATCAACACAATTTAGGTAGCTGGCATTGTAGGTACATGAGGAAAAGCCTAAAGCTACTGTGAACTAACAAACAGTCATGATCTGTCATGAAATCCCAACAGGAGAAAAGGGATGACTGATGAAATTATTTGAAGCCAGCCCTTTCATTGGCCCACCTGTTCTGGTAGTATCCCGTCACTGGAGGGAGAGAGTAATTTTCTTGTTACAAAGGGAATTACTACGAGACCTCAAAAGGTGTGCTGCAAGATAGCATGCTGTCTCAAGACAGCTATTTTAGTCACTTGACAGAGTGGTGTAATCAAAAGATTATGCCGTAACAGCAAGACTGTTGATGCATGTGCACTGCCACCACTTACTTTGTGCTCTTGATAAATGATTGAGGCAGACAGCCTATGGGGTCAGTGTGCACAGTACAGCAGGATGCCCAGATCTAGTAATGGGGATTGAGGACAGAACTTTTGAGCTTTCCTACCTGCTGTTACAGGCTTCTTTTGGCAGGTGTGGTTCTTGCTTCTCTTCTCCCAGTTGTAAAATGTGGTATTTTCTTCCCACTGTGTTGTGAGGATTAATTAGTTGGCATTTACAGAGAGTTTCAAAGAGGAGTTAATAGGACAATGTGAAATCTAAGACACAAGAGAGTACAATCTATTTGGTTTTTATCTGAGCAATCTCATTTATGTCAGAGAGCCAAGTTCCTTTTCTAATCTAGGAAGCAAAATCCTGGGAGGTGAAAAACCTCTGCAGCTTGCAATTGAAAATTTGATTTAAAATCTTTCTGACCATATTTTCTGAACTGTGGCATGATGAATTAAATCAAAGTAAAGAAGCTGAAAATGTAACTTTATTTTCAGTTCTGAGCACTCAGCATCTCTCAGTAAAGTTAAGAGGAAATGTGCAAAGTTTTTGGGTTTTTTCTCTTTTTTTTAATGAGGTCACTTAAACAGCTGCTTCAAGTATGGAATTACAAAGCTAACTTTGGTAATCTTGTCTTCTCAGAATACTAAAAAATTTAAGAAGGGTTTTCATTAGATAGGGAAATCATAATGTGCCTTCTCTGAAGAGTTCATCCATAAATAAATTCTCGTAAGCAGGGCTTAATATCAAATGGATAGAGTCTGCAGCTACAGCAGGTGTTTGAAAGTCAAAGAGTGTCACTAATAGGCATAATTTAAAGTTCATTAACATCAGTAGAAGAAAAAAAATATTATATTTTTTGTTAATTTCTTTATTTTAGCTAGAGCTTTACAAGGGCACGTATGCATTGGTAATTTTAAAATTATATCTTCAACAGCAGTGATAAAGTGCTTTTTAGTCATTACAATATTGTTTTGAAAATTCAGGTTTAAAAACCAAGTATAGATGAAAAGAGGACTTCATTAAAACAATTAAATAGGCCTTACTGCAAGGCTTGGCTATGGTATCTCTGCAGGGCTTGTGCAAATAACAAGAATCCCAGGGGTGGGCTCTTAACACCACAAGAGACATTTTGTCTTCAAAGCCCATCAGCAGAAACCCTTGGATGCAGAAGCTGCCTGTTCAATGCCCAGGTCTCATGTGACTAAGGAAGTAGCACACTCTGGGGGTGTGTATCCTGTTGGGACTGCACAGAAAGTGCAGCCTTATGTGCCACTCTCCCAGCCCTTGGGGAGGAAGTGGGGAGAGAAGAAGCCTGTCCTTCTGACTGCCAGTCCCCCCCCATTAATCTCCAGACTGTTTTGTTGCAGCTGTGCTGAAATGTATTCCATACACCAGCTGTCAGCCTAATGTGACTTGAAATGGGCTGCTGTAATAAACCATTATCAGAGCACTTGAGGAGAATGTGAGCCTTGACCTTATCTGGATAATTATCTAATAGAGTGCACAGAGTGATCCCTTTAATTGCTGTTGTCATCCTTTGCAGCCATGGCAGAATGTGCTGGCTTGGACAGTTGCTGACTCCTAGGGTGTCTTTACACTTTTTCTATCAACATCCCCCTTGCAGTTCTGTAGACTTTGCACACAACGAGATGAGAATCACACTGAACTGATAAATGAATTTTATTGGGATCATTTAAAAAATTCTGTTATTTAAATTGCTTGCTAAATTGACTCCAGCTAGTTCTTGACAATTACTAATGTTGTAGACTGTGTTATGTAAGAAATCCCTGAACACTATAACAAGCTTAGGTTATGGTCAGCAGACTGACAAAATGCAGGTCTGCCTGGCCAAGACAAGTTTTTCACCCCTTCCTGACGCACTGGCAAGAAGGCAAGATGCTCAGCTCTTCTAGAACCAAATTTACACATTTTGCTTACTCCACAAAAACAATTCTTTTTGGCAAAGGATGGTTGAGTAAGATTCAGCAGTGCATCTTTAACAGTTTGTTTCCTCTGGTGGTGAATGGGGGCAAAGCAGAGGACCAAAACAAGTTCTATTTGTGTTACTTTATTTAGGAGCTTTCAAAAACTTTGTCTTTTGATGTGCAAAGAAGGCAATTTGTGAGAATCTATATGTGTAGGTGGGAGGGTAGTTTTTAAGCAATTATTGTCTTCTGTCTCTCATCTGCTTTCCCTTGCAAGTTCATCTAGTGGTATAAATGGTATCATCCCTTTTTAAGCAGCGAAATACACTATCAGTTTCCATTACAGGCCCATTTTTTGGACCCTGAAAAAAAATTCTGCCAATGTACATGTGTTAGTCATATAAATACACTTAACTGTGACTTGGGTAGGATGTAACTGAAATTCAATCCCAAATCCAGTTTATCATCTTTGAAAGAAGTCTCTCATAATCTGTATTGCTGTCATATTTCCAGTCCATATTGTATCCTGATAGGTCAGATTCTGGAAAGCAAGATCCCTTTTGAAAAATACATTGGACAATTTTTTTCTGAATAGTTATGGTATTGGAATGCTATTTCATTTTTTACCTTACCAAGAAGTCCTGCTCTAGTCTATACTCTTGGACTTTTGGCTTTGCGTCTCTCTCAGAATCAGATGGCCAAAAGAAAACAGATAAGTGTTCTCATTAAATTAAAAGTGTTCTCATTAATGTTTATGCTTTATTTTTTCATAGTTTAGGCATTTTTTCCTTTATGTTATGAAAAACTCTGATCATCCCTTTATGTTGGCAAGTTTATGTCATTACTTTTGCTTGATTTCTGTGTTTCCCTAATTAATACTATATTAATACACTATAACATTATCAAAATTTCACTTACAACCAATGAGAGGTTTCAGATGTGAATAACAACTCATATTTCAGACTCTGAGAAGACTGGAAATTGAATGCACTGAAAAATCTTTCTAATGTCTGTAGATAACAAAGGCCTTTGACTTTTTTTTTTTTTTGCATGCATATATAAGTGAAAATACAATGCAAAGATTGTTGTTATTTGACAAAACAAAGATTTAAAATGCAGCAAACAAACCTATTGTTCCAGTGCTGTGAAAATAAAGTAACTGTGTGAGTGAGTAGTGATGTAGGTCAATTCAGCTGCTCCCCATAGTCATTGTGACAGTTATTGGAATAGCTGGAGGCGGAGTGGTTACTGATACACTATCCTGTATTTAGAGGTTTAGATGCTATGGCATCAACAGCAAGACCAATGGGAGCACTTAAAAGGATATTCGTGATACAGGGGTTGAATTTCATCCTGAGAGGAGGTAACGATTCTCATGGATTGTGGTGGTGAGACACAATTGACAGGGCAATCGGTACCAGATGCTTACTGGGTTTTTTTCTCTTGTTAATGCTTTTATGACACTGGATTTCTTTATTTCCAGTTCTCCACATCTCCCTGCCTAATGGTGTACATAAGGAGAAAAAGATTAAAAGGGATTAGCTATCAGATATTACTGTAACAGAAATCATTTAGCTCCACATAAATCATAATCCCTGACTTCCTAGTTACATTGACTAAGCAATGAAGGCTAAACATAATCATTCTAGGTACTGGGCAAACAGAAAATTGTAGAGTTTCCATCTTATCCTGACCAGTTTAGTGGACACACACTGCATATGTAGCATGAGGGGTACACCAAACAAGAATGATAGAAGAAATATTGTGGAAATTCTGTGATGATGTTTTATTTGAGTGGGAAAGGCAGTGGAATGGAGGCAAACACTGAGAGGGAGAGAGATAATGGTAGTCAGGAAAAAGCGTAGGGTGATAAAAGTGGTACAGTGAAGGAACAGGGGTTCAGGGAAGGTTTGATTTTGCTAATATTGTGTGTACCATTTTTTAATACAGCACTAACACAAGAACAAATTCATTTGAGAAGTAGACTATACAATTTCAGGAGTGTTAAGTAATATATGCCATTACCAACAGAATTGGCATATTCTGAGAACTACTTCTTGTGTGGAAATAAATATTGTAACTTCGAAACATGTATTATATAGACTCCTAAAATGAGTGCAGAACTTGTCACTTCACATTGACTCTGATGCCTGGGCAGACAAATGTCTCATCGCTGCAGATCTGTATCTCCTTGATAAGTAGTCCAGTAGGATTAGAAGGTTGTTTGGAATATTGCAAATAAAGGGCACATAGCAAGACCTTTCAGCTGATGTTCGCAGCTAAAGGTGAGAAAAGGGTAGGCTTCATGATGACTGATGAAGTTCAGAGTTGCACTATGCCTGCAACTTAATAGCAGTTATCAGTAGTCAAGAGAGATTGTGAATAGTCTGTTCTATTAATATTACTTTGTAATGCTGTGTTCTTGACTGTAACACTTTCTTTACAGCTGTTTGTCTGAGATTTGCCTTCATTTTTGCACAAGTGAGGAAAACCATTTCCATGTTACAAGTATGGGTTACCACTTAACTGAGATCTGTACTTCATGATCATGGCTCTCACCCCAGCACAGGCAGACATCCTGATAAAAACTTGTAATTTTAGGACAAGGTGTGAGACCAATTCCATGCTGCACACAGAGCACTGTACTCCAAAAGTAAAACCAAGTGAGTTATCTTAGCTTTCAGATATTAGTTATGCTGCCTTAATCTTGCAGCTCTTTGGATCTTCATGAGCCTTCTTTTGCAGGATAAAAGCAAGATTTAATTTGACATTGACTTGACTTTCAGATAATTCAGTTTTTAGCAGCAAGTAGGTAAGATTTTTAAATGCACTTGAATAAAATTGGTACTATGTGCTGATTCTCATTAAAGGATTAAACTGTAATCATTTTATTAAGTTATTCTTTATAAAGCTATTTTTATCAAGTTATTTTTAATAGACAGAAGAAAAAAATTAGAGGAACTCAAAATAGAGGGAAATGCCATTATTCAGAAGCTTCCAACCAGGAAATTATTTGTCTATGTTGAATATAAAAAAACCCAAGTACTCTATATTATACAGAGATCATGCTGGGCAAACTTTATTCAATTTCTTTTTCTTCCTGGGCCCTCTAATAAAAAATTCACCTAGAACATACTTCAATTTCTTGGGTCATTATTCCCCATATGAGGACTTGGAGTGTGAAGAATGAAGGAGTTATACTTTCTTCCTCCTCTTTTTCTTTACCGCTTCATCTGAGGAAACTGACAGAATTCACAGTGTTGATTTGGGTTTATTCCATAAGAGGGTGAAAATCTACCTATGTGCAACAGAGCAGTGAAGGGGCAGTTGAAGAATAAACCAGCAAAGCCTTGTGATTTGAAGATAACTGTTCCCTTGAAAAAGGCCATGGTTTTTCATATGTATCCTTGGCAAAGGTAGCCAGATATTTCATAGTGGTTTTCTCTTTGTAGTATGGAGTTGCATAAGCTGCTTTTATCTTACCTTTTGCCCTGCTGTGATAAAAATCACCTCCTTTCCAGCTCTCATTTAGTCTAGTCCAAGTGGTCCTTGTACTGTCCTGGGAGGATGAAAAAGAAATAGCTTTCTCTCTGAAAGAGCAGGATGACCTGACTAGCCTCAGATGGCTAAGGATAAGTGAAAGGAATAGTTCAGGAAGGAGAATAGCAGGGACAAGGGTGAAGCTAGAAAACTCTCTGAGTCTTGTCATGAGGTGAAAGGAAGCCATGCTGGAGCTCAAAAAACAAATGGTGATATTGGGAAAAGCCTCGGAAAGAAACTGGTTTACCAGGTCAGGGAAATATCTTCAAATCCTTAAATGTAGAACCGGAATGATTTTGTGCTTATTTATATTCTGCTAAAGAAAACCTGAATTGTTATATTCTAATAATAGTAGATGGCAGCACCAGTCAAATGTTCTATTTGGAGAGCAGCGATCACCTCATGGAAAACATAGTATATGTACAGGCATTAAAAAGTGGCCCCAGTGAGTGAGATAATTGTGAGCTAGTTTAAATGTGATACAAAATAATAAAACCTGTAATAAATTATAACTATTTCTTGCTATATAGTTATTTCCCATTTGAAGCATATGGTATATGCCTTTTTTCACTTCAGTCACAGGGCTTCTTTTGTATTCAAGCTTCATATACTGTTAATAGGTCATAAATCCATCGAATTAAAAGATATTGTGTACAACTATTTGTTTTAATTACAAAGTATCATGTGTTCTGTTTAACTGTGAGTTTAATGAATGGCTATTTAATTAAGGGTTTTAACTCAGGTAATCAGTTTGCATCACTGGGCAACAAATAATCAGTTTATAACATGCAGTTGAACAGTCAAAAAAGGCATCAGGCAAACCTTTTCCTGATAGCATTTATTGGCTAATTAAATGATCTGGACTCCAGGGTAAGTATAAAACAGGAAATAGATGGTAGGTGGAAAGGATGTCAGAGGATGGTACTTGACAGAGCTTGTTGAAGCCGTGTAAATGTTGGTGGAGGCTTGTCATTCACTGTATAAATATATCAATTTGCTGCAGACACTATCACATGTAGAAAAAGAATGTCTTATACCTTTTCCTATCTTTTGCAAATACATTACAACTCTAATAATGAAATACTGAAGTTATTTATTGTTGGCTATGATATAAAAGAACACATCAGTTCAGATTTTTTGGGGTAATATTAAAATCCTTTATTTTCCCTTTCTTTCTTTCTAGGTTTGTTTTCTCTTTCCACTTCTACCACATCTTGAATTATTTCTATTTGAATTAAAGTGATTATGTATTTACATGAAAAAACTCCTGTTTACATTAATACCTTTCAGAGCACATGCAAAAATTGAGTATATTCACATTCTAAGGCTATATACCTTCTAAAGGTGTACTGTGAGGTTAAAAATACTTGTATTTATGATTATGAGCAACGTCTTCATTTGATATCTCTGCTGTCATCCATTCAGATTTTTATTTCATACATTGTAAGGATAAAGGGGGACATTCTGATAGTCCATGATATATTTTGTAGGCCATAGGATTTCAGCCAACAATCCTAATATTTGTTTCAAAAGCCGTGAATCTGTTGAATTGTTTTAGAAAGACAGAGTATAAAAAGAGGAAGTGATGCATAATCCAGTACAATGCTGTAAAGTTACTCCAAAATTTTATTTCCTTTATTGTTTAAGCTTTCCATCTTATTTATCAATTTCTTTTACTTTTCTTCACCTAAGCCTACTTGAACTGTCAACTAAAGAGGTTTTCTTTCTCATGTAGATCCTTTTTATATACTATAGCTAAAGCTTTTCAGATTATTTCTTCCTGGTGATAATTTAAATTAGGCAATTCATAAAGGTTACAATTCAAAAGAATTGCTTGGGTGATGCTCATGGTTTGTATAAAGTATTCTAGTTAAACTGAGAGACCAAAACCAAGCATGATCCTGAACTGAAAAATGTGGAAGTACCATGGATTTAATTATTAGTTTTACCTTTAAGTGTTTTATATTTAATAAAACAAATTGAAATCTGCTACACACCACATGCATATGAACAATTATTTTTTTGTTTTAGGTTATGGCAAATACAGGTTTTGCATTTAGACTACAATAATTGATTTCTCCTCTCCTGCATCATAAAAGAGCTAAGTCATCATGATAGTACATGTGTGCAAGACAAGAAAAAAATACTACATCTTAAATTAGTGCAATAATATTGCATATATTAAAGTTCTTTTCCTAGGTTCCTTTCTTCATGGCCTATTAAGAAAGCATTTTTTTCCCCTTTTCATTTTGCTGGGTCAGAGGAAGATGACTTTTTTTCTGTGTAAGACTTTTGGAAGGGAATATTAGAAGGTTTTCTTTTCCTGTTCTAGGTATAACTCCAAAATAGTTATGTCTTTATATCAGCCTAACAGTGTTCGCACAAAATCCTACATCTGCATTGTATGCTGGCCGAAGAAATTGTTGGTAACTTTTATAGCTATTTTAGACTGAGATTTCTGTCTCGACTTTTTGCTCATATCACATGAAAATTCAATTTTCAGACATTCAGTGGCTATTTGAGTGACTTCTAAAAATGCAAAGAAATGAAGATGAGTTGGAGTCTTAAGTTTAGATTAATCGTGCTTAGATGTAATTTAAAAACAAGTGAAATTTTAATTTTTCTTACTAAGAGCCCAACACTTCTGCAGTAAAAAAAAAAGTATTGGTGATCATAACACATTTCACTGTCTTAGTGGACTAATGTTTTTCAGTGAGGGCTACCTATAGATGGCACCAAGAGTAAATACTAGAGGGGCTGTAGAGAAAAGTATTTTGAATCCAGTGTACTCGTGCTTCTGAAGAAGCAGAACTCAATGACTTTCTCATTATTATCACAGTGTTACAGTAGTTTTATTAATTTTTATGGAAAATAATTGAAAGCCTTCTTTTGACCTAAATTGAATATAGAAAATGGAGACTGGATTCAGGAGATATTAGCTTAAATGGCCTTTGCCTTAAATTCTGTCTTTCTAGCCTGTTCTAGGTCTGGTGACAGTTCTGAATATTGTAATGTCTCGCCGCACTGAGCAGCAGCAACATAAGGCTCTCTACTCCTGTCTATGCTGCTGAAGAAGATGGAGGGCTAGAACACTGTCTCAGATGGTTTTTCTTTCCCCCAGCTGCATCCTGGTTTTCCTAAAACACAAGCAAAACCTTTCAGGGGGAAAACAAAGGGGTGCTGAATTACATCAGGAATGGTCCCACTGCTGTACTATTTCTTTATGTGACCCTGTGCAGTGAAATGTTCTGAGACATGCTGGGAAGAAAAATTAGCCTTTGAGGCAGTGTGGCCCTTGGTTTCTGTGATTAGTACATGCATCACTGCCTTTCTGCTGTCAATCTCTTTGTCCAAATTGGCTCAGCATCCCCACTCATAAAGCTTGCAATGCCAATTGGGAACATCATCAACATTAATAATGTGTTACTCTCCATCTTCAACTGCAAATATAATAACGAAGCAAAAAAAGTCAGCAGAAGGTGCACAAAGAGTCTGTCCCAGTGTTATTCACCTTTGTGAGTAAAGCAACAATACATTAAAGTACAGAGAAGTCAGGCTGACACTAGAGCAGGACTCTGGAGATTAGTAGAGATGAAAAGTCCATATTACACATTTTCCCATTCTGTCTTAGGTAGGGCAGAAAACACTATTAAACAACACTTGCACTATTAAAGCAAAATAATGTATGATACAAAGAAAGAAAATGTTGCAAGGTAACTAATAACTATTTTAATTTCTAAATTTATCTGTAAACCTGAAATTAGATTGTTAGCAATGGCATTCTTGTTATCTGAGTTCATAAAGGCCAGAGGCCCTTATTCAGGATTGGACTTACCATTCTCATGAAAAAGTTTTTATTTATGAAATTCACAGAACTCAGATTTTTCCAGTTTCCTTAGTCTTCGCTATGATCTCAGTCTTTCATTCATAACTTGAACAGTTATCATCTTGAGTGCCATCACACGGCACCTACGGGGTGGTTGGGGGGGTAACACCCAGCCAGCATGGATTTAGGAGGGGCAGGTCCTGCCTGCCCAACCTGATCTCCCTTTATGACCCGGTGAGACATCTGGTGGCTGAGGGAGAGGCTGTGAATGTTGTATACCTGGATGGTAGCAAAGCCTTTGACACCATCTCCCGCAGCATACTCCTGGGAAAGCTGGCAGCCTGCAGCGTGGACAGGCGCACTCCAGGCTGCATGGCCAGGCCCAGAGAGCTGTGGTGAATGGGTGCCACATCCGGCTGGTGGCCAGTCACTAGCGGTGTCCCCCAGGGATCTGGCTTGGGCCCAGTCCTGTTTAATACCTTTATTCATGATCTGCATGAGGGCATTGAGTCTACCTTTAGCAAATTTGCAGATGACACCAAGTAGAGGGGAGTGTCTATCTGCTGGAGGGTACAAGGACTCTGCAGAGGGACCCGGACAGGCTGGATCTATAGGCCAAATCCAACAATATGAGGGTAAACAAGTGCCAGGTCCAGCACTTGGGCCACAACAACCCTCTGCGTGCTACAGGCTGAATGGAGACTGGCTAGAAAGCTGCCTGGTGAAAAAGGACCTAGGGTTGCTGGTTGAGTCAGCTGAACATGAGCCAATGTGTGCCCAGGTGGCCAAGAAGTGTGGTGGTATTTGCAGGGGTCCCAGGATGAGGGAAGAGTGAGAATGTTGACTCCATGTTTCAGAAGGCTTGATTTATTATTTTATGATATATATTATATTAAAACTCTACTAAAAGAATAGAAAAAAGGATTTCATCAGAAGGCTAGCTAAGAACAGAAAAGGAATGAAATGATAACAAAAGCTCCTGACTCTCAGAGAGTCCAAGCCAGCTGACTGTGATTGGCCATTGATTAGAAACAACCAACATGGACCAATCACAGATCCACCTGTTACATTCCACAGCAGCAGATAAGAATTGTTTACATTTTGTTCCTGAGGCCTCTCAGCTTCTCAGGAGAAAAAATCCTAAGGAAATGATTTTTCATAAAACATGTCTGTGACAAAGAAGGCCAAGGACATTCTTGCCTGTATCAGCAGTAGTGTGGCCAGCAGGAGCAGGGCAGCGATTGCCACCATGTACTGAGCGCTGGTGAGGGCACACCTTGAGTGCTGTGTCTAGTTCTGAGCCCCCCAGCTTAGGAAGCATGTTGAAAAGCTTGAACATGTCCAGAGAAGGACAACAAGGCTGGTGAAGGGTCTGGAACACAAGTCCTGAAGGGAGTGGCTGAGGGACCTGGGGCTGTTTAGAATGGGGACAAGGAGGCTCAGGGGAGACCTTACCACTCTCTACAAGTCTCTGAAATTAGGATGTAGCTAGGTGAAGGACAGGCTCTTCCCCCAGGCAACCAGCAGTAGGATAAGAGGACAGAGTCTTGAGCTGCACCAGGGAAAGAAGTTCCCCACAGAAAGGGAGATTTGATGCTGGAATGGGCTGCCCAGGGAAGTAGTGGAGTCACTGTCCCTGGAGGTGTTTAAGGAAAGACTGGATGTGCCATTCGGTACCATGGTTTAGTTGACACAGTGGTGCTAGTTCATAGGTTGGACTTGATGATCTCAAAGATCTTTTCCAGCATAGTTGATTCTGTGAGTCTGTGATTCTGTAAAATATTGTGCAAATGAGGTGAATGACCGTGTGCTATCACCCTTCTGGAGTTCACCTTCTCAGATGGATTTGTACGTATAGATTGCACAGCAGAGGTTCAAAGACCCTCAAGAAAATAAAAAAGATTGGATGAAAATATTTAAATGTATCTTGTGCAGGATAAATTTTTGACATTGCTCATAAACTGTAGTTTTTCCAAGCACTTCATCTCTTATAGCAGCACTGATCCTGTAAATACGAAGAAATACTGTTGTGGTGTTTGCTTTTGAGAGAGTGAGAGTTCAAGGCTGTTTGAGTCAATTTGTGAGAGGAAAAGAAGGGAAAAAAGGAGAGATTCAATTTTTAGGAAATGATAGCCTCAGACTACACTTTTCTTTTGATGTCGGCTTGAATACTGTTTCCATAATACAAATAAATTTTTCTTTCTTTCTATTTATTTCATATCATTGCACTTCAGGCAACAAATTTTCTATGCAAGAGATACATACACAAGGGGGTTTTAATTCTTTGCTCTCCTTCTTTCCAAGAGCAAGTCTCAAATACCTACCATTTGGGGGGTTAATACTCTAGTAAAGCTTTATTCCTTTATCAAACAACAGATTTTCTGGTTTGTTGGTTTCAAAAACCTTCCACAAAATAGGTTTCAAATACAGTGCATGGCAGTGCCATTTTGGTTGAGTGCTGATGCAAAACATACAATCTATCAGGCTATTACACTGCTAAA
The DNA here is from genome assembly GCF_901933205.1 of Camarhynchus parvulus. Lineage (NCBI taxonomy): Eukaryota > Metazoa > Chordata > Aves > Passeriformes > Thraupidae > Camarhynchus > Camarhynchus parvulus. Next base: position 79,476,462 of record NC_044572.1, read on the forward strand.
GCCACATAAACGTCTTTTAAAAATTAATCATTTTGTTTCCTAACAGACAAAACCTGACATGGCATGTGTCACATTCTCATAGTACTATGGTACTATATCTCAGCCATTTTTGAAATAATACATGTACTGTGCTTTAATTATTTTGACAGTGTTTAAAAAGTTGAAAACATCATGTGCTATTTAAGGCTATTATTGCCTTTATTCTTCTTAATTGGCATTTTGTAATTTCATTCCAAATTCCTTCTCACTGAAAGAATTAAAGTTTTGTTTTAATGTAACAACGAGTAAATGTGTAACTCCTCCTAGCTATGATATTTAACTTTTTAACTGTACAAATACATGTGATTAGCCCTAGTGATATCAGCTGAAACCATGAAATTATGTTAGTACCTCCTAGTGCCTATAGTGACACCAAGCCACCATGGGCATTTTGTGTTTGGGGAGTGAATTACTTTGGATAACAGAACAAAAAGTGAATACTCCTTAACTTCCACACAGCCATTTAGTCCTAACTTCTCTCTCATTGATGATATTTTACATAAAGAATTACATACTGTGTGTCTGTTTTTCACACATTTGGTTCTAAATACATAAAATCATGGTGGAATGGAAGTGTTATTGTTTGTACTTTAAAATTTCTTATGTAAATTCCATGTATTCCTTTGTTACTATGCACCAAGCTGATATGCAGTTCTTGTTATTGTTGCCTTTATCTTAATATAATTTTACATTTTTATATTCCAATACTCTATTTAGCCCATAAGGATGACTCTAACTTGTTTCAGTCTTCAATAACAAAGTGTTAATTCTTAATGTATAGGGTTGCTCTGGATTTATGAACTTGTTCCATTTCTAAAATGTGTTTTTCCAGAAAAGAGTCAGTGTATTTTGATCTGATAAATAATACTCATACATTTTCTCTAAGTCTACAAGTCAAACATATTATAAGGCTGTGTAATAATGTCAACATTTAAACAATTCCTTAGTGACCTTTAATTGCTTGATACAGCCAGCATTTACTTTAAGAGATTGGTCATGGTAAGTTTACCAAATTAAAAATATCTTCACATTGAGAAAGATATGACACATTTGCCACATGATACTTTCTATGATTTTTTTTTTGTCTTGGATATTTCACTTACCTAAAGATCAAAGCATCTTTATTATAGGAGAAATTCTGAAGGTACTTGATGCTTATATCTCCAGTGATAGTGCAGCAGATGACAAAATGTCTGGGCCACAGAGAATTTTTCATGTCTTCTAGGCCATATAAATTTTTCCTTAATTAAGCACTCAGTAGGAGGCTTGCAGTTCTCTGTTTTATGCAAATTCTGAATTAAAAAATTACCTGCCATTTTTAGGTGAAATAGAATTTAGTAGATTTGTGAAGTACTTATCTTAATTAAAAGGAAAAATACTGTGTGGTAACTTGGTTATTTCCATGTGAACTTCATACAATTTTAAATTTAAGGGAAGGAAAAGTATAGTTGCCCTTACTTTAGCATGGGAGAAAATAATTAGAGAGACACTCCAATAAAAACAGCAAAAGCTGTGAGCGATGGAGAAAAGAAACTGGAAAAGGCAGAATAAGAAAAATAGCTTCAAAATGTTAGGTTGCAGAGAGCCAAGAAAACCCAAGCAAGCAAACACTTTCTGCACCAAGCCTTGTGTTCAGTGCTAAATGCTTCCTCTACCTCCTCACCGCCTCCTGCTTCATTAAGAGTACCAGCTGTCAGCAAGAGACAAACACCCCAGAAAAGGCCTTGCCCTTCTGAATGACTGAGATTTACTCACTCATGCTTCTCCCCAGGATGCTCCACAGCCTTTCTTATCAAGGTCCCAAAATGTTTCAAAGCCCATGATGTACCCCAAAACCAGAATGTTTTGTGTGAATTGGTGGCTGGTATAAGGAATACAGCTGACTTCTAACATGGTGTTTCCAAGCCATTGTCCTGTTCAGTGGAACACTGCCCATGAGCACAGTGCCACAGGCTCTTGTCCATGATTTCCTGCTGCAATGCTAAAAGTGAATATCCCCTCAGGCTGTGAGAGCAGGGGAAATCGCTGCTCTACGCTCTCCTTACTCACTGCTTTCAATTGCCTTCCCACAGTCTAAATAATTTGGTTTAGGCTTATGAAGTAGTGTGAATTAATCTCCAGACTGACTTTATTTCACTACTTAGTGCTAAACAGCTGGCAAAAGAATTGGTTTTTTTACTGAAGCATGTCTCATTTTCTCATTGTTTTCAGTAAAGGAGCAGAAAGGTGGACGTGATTATCAATTATGATTATCACTTATTTACATCTGCTTGAAATTCTAGATGCTTGATAAGTCTACTTGTTTTATTGAATATAAAAAAACCTTTCTATTAAAACCCAGAAGTTTTTTATTATTATTTTGGTACATCTTGCTGTATTAATGCAGTCACTAAGAACATGGAGGTTGTCATTTACTACCTGCTAGAAGGCTGTACTGCTTGCAGCTATAAGTAATATAATATTCTGTAAGTTCTAAGCAGATTAATCTCTAGGTACCCTTTGCATAAAGATTTCAAGTATGGAAAAACTTATTTAAATGGGTGCAACACTCTCTGCTCATATATTTACTCCTGGGATGCATATGGCAGCTATGTTGCAGCTATATGCCACATTTTCCAATGTTGCATAAACATTTACCTGTTTCAGACCTTTCAACATGAGCAAGTGTAACTTCCTTCCATGATTCTGCATTTATTTGCAATTATTCTTATTGTTAGAATAAGTAAAGGCCAAATTGGATGCTGTCTAAGCCAGGCAGGTCCATTAGAATCAGTTCTTTTGTTCTCCGAAACAGCTCCAGCTGACATGTATGGCATATGTCTGCATGTGAGTGAGCAGAACTGCTCTCCCAAGGCCACAGGGGGCACAACCCAGTCTGTAAGTGGAAGAAACCCACCATGTGCCTGTGCAGTTAGGGGGTTTTTAGTTTAGAAATGTGCAGTAGGCATCACTTTCCTCATTATGAAGGAAATTTCAATTGTAATTTACACAAATGCCTGCAGAATAGGTCTCAAGATTCTTTTAGGCAGATACAATTGCTTGTATTCATGCAGAAAGTCCCTGTTCTCTGTCATGCCCTTGGTTTTAATCTCCATAACATCCTAGCTGGGAGAAATTCTGTCTGTAACTAGCAAAGCATAAAGACAACTTCATTTACAGTAACTAGGCCCTATCCACCAGTTTTTGAGCACACCCCAAAGACACCCCTTTTACTCTGGAGGCCAAGGGAAGGAGACAGTCTTCCCTGAGACATGGTGTTGTCAGCTATTTCAAAGTTGTTTCGGGAGCCATGAGTTAGGGAAGACTTTAGCTGTTCTTATAAAGGTAGGCAGCATGAAAACGGTTCATATTAGAAGGGTTAAATTCCTTACTCAACTAAGACATCCTGGGAAATGTATTGCTACCTTTCTGTGGCCACTCCCAGCAAATACTTTGAATGTAGGGAGTTTGAGTTCGTATGTGGATCAACACATGGTAACTTTTCACTTTCCAGTTTATAGAGATAATGTAATCTCATAAATATAAGTTCTTAGACCGAACATTCACTTGGTAGTTTCCACTAATGTTTTCTACCCAGTGTATCAGCTTGGTTTACTGATAGCTTTTATATCACACGAGGGCAGCTACTCAAAAAGCTTAGAAACAGATTTTGAATTTAACACTTGTGGGCAAGGTGTAAAGGCTGACAGACAGCTCAGCATGGGCCAAGACACAGGCAGAAATTCTTGCACGATGTGTTGCCATGAAAAGAAAGGAGACAATAAATTTGCATCACAGCATGGGAAGATGCAATGACCAAAATCTCTTGGCATCTCTGAAGAGGGAGAAGAAAATATTGTGGTGGAGCACCCTGTGCACAGAAAAATAATGATCCACTGGTCAAAGCTACTTGTGGTTTACTGGGCACATAAAGGTTGGGTGAAAGGTATTGTAGGTATTACGTGTACTGTCACACTTGAAGAATAAAAGAGGCGCTGTAGGACAGCACCTTGCCTGGGGAGGACACTGCCCTGCTCATGGTGGAGGCATGCCTCTCCCTGCTCCAGTGCAGCTCAGCCCTGTTGCTCCATGATGGTCACTGGAGACAGCACCTGGTGCTCAAAGCAGAGCTGGAGTTCAGCCCCTTCTCACATGGGCAGGGGTGTGTGCTTTTGATGGGCAGTGAAGGTCTGGCACTGCAGCCTGTTGGTGCTGCACAGGAAACGGTGGATCTGGCCTCCAGGCTGAATTGAAATAGTTGTGTGGTTTTGGGGCACTGAGGTTTTTGGGGTGCTAATAACCTCCTGCCATATTTTGAAGTGGAAAGAGGCAATTTGAAGGTAAGTTTGATTTAAAAAAATATACTACTGCACTACAAGTAACTAGCAACATAGTCTCCAAGTGTGTGTGCAGAAAGAGCAGTAGGTGTTATTTCTTCACAAAATATTGTTTGATTCAATTGAGAACACAGGCAGAGAGATAACATGCCAACAGAGGGAAGGAATTGTGTGCTTGAATGTTGCTGGGATTTGTTTTTCCTTAAGGGAACTGGATTTAATGTAAGGAGAGCAAAGTGACAGGAAAGAATAGGGGAGTGATTGAGAAGAGAAGAAGAAAAATACAGAGCTGCAGAGTGAAGTGTGAAAAGGATGTTATTTAAATGTAGCATTGTTATTAGACTGAATGCCTTATTGACTGGAAAATGTTAGCAGAAAGTTAAATAATTAATTGGTCTGTTAATCATTGTCCAAGTTTCTTTCTCTTGGGTGTATACAACATTGTTTCTTGGTATTTGCCACAAATATTCAACAGGTAGAATGTGAGGCATTTAGTATTTGCTATGGTAATATGTGACTATACTTCATAACTTACTGTTCTACAAAATCATTGTGTCTGTAAAAAAACTTATGGAACAGATGCACTGTGTGCTTTTAGGAGGAAAAACCCCAATACCAAAACCACACCAAAACTACAGCTCCATCCTTATCTGATTAAAAACCTAAACTGAAACTCCAGTAGCCAAGCAGTCATGATTGTCCAAAAGAATTCCCTGAAACAGATGTAATTTTTTAAATTGATATGACTGCTGTAGCAAGCGAAGGTTAGTATGGCTGTCACCTTGAAAGGAATGGTGGGTGTAGTCATTAACAGGTGCCTCTTTCTCTTTCCTGGTAGTATCAGTGTCTCAAACACCTTTCTGAACATCAGATTCATCCCCAGCTTTTTATCTGTTCTCTTTTTATCCCTCAGCCTCCACAACTCCCTTCTGATCAGGTTAACTTGTTTTCATTTGTGGCAATCATTCATCAGTTTATTCTGAGTACTTCTACAGCCAAAACAGAAATCCATTAAATCTATATAGCAGTTTAATCTCAACCAATAATTGCTCATTAATCTTGCTGGAAATACACATTTTCTTCAGCCCATTGGCAAGGCACAAGCTTGAGGAAAAAAATGAAGTATTTAATCAGTTTTTTAAAGTTTGTTAATGACAAATTCTGGCTGACAGATTAAAAAATTAGGTCTGCTGCATTGGGGTGCATTCAGTTTTTAAAAAGTGATTAACTATATGCCAAGTTGTCAAAGAAATTTTGCATGAAAAAAGAGGAGTTGTTAACATTATTATGTCTCTGCCCAATGATTTTATAATGTCCATTTTAAATATACATGGAAAAAATAAGTCAGTATCATACAGTAATTTTCAAAAAGTGGAGTTTTTAACTATGAAAAGAGAAGCCTGAAACACCTTTTATGCTCACTCATAACGTCCCCCAGTTTTTTCTCCCATCAGTTTGATTTTAGAAACACTTCTGTATTTCCCTCTAAAATTTTAGTTGCATCTGCTAGCTAACTGAATTGAACACAGATTTTGGCTTTTCTGTCCTGAAGAACTTCTCCTTGTTCTTGCTCTCCCATCAAACCATGGCTGCATCCTGGGAGACTCAGTTTTCCAGCACAGTTGGATTTGCTGACACAGGTAGGTCATGGCCTGGGTTGATTTAGAAGTCCCACACTTGCTAAATAATTCAACCTATTTTATGGCTACTTGGTTAATACCCAGTTTCTGTGGAGTTGGTAAAGTGTCTGACAAAAGGTCAAATTGATTGCACTGCTTCTCTCTGTTGAACTTTTGCTGCTTCCTCATGCTGCTGTCCATATATCTTCCCTCCTGATTGATTTTCTTAATTCAAAAATTGATGCAAAAAAGTCTTTTCTAATGAAAAGCATGTTTGTCAATATTCTCCACTCCCTTTATGGATTTCTGTGCGTTGTTACTTTGATTACCAGCTCCTGACCTGTTTATATTCTGGTGTGCTTGAAAACCCAAACCTTCTTTCTCCAAATGTGTAGTTTCATTTTAAAGATCTTTTTGAGAGCAGAAAGCAGCCTCATGCTACCTGACCCACACTGTATTTTTATATTCAGAAAGAGAAGAAAAACAACCTGTTGTGAGCATCAGGTCTTTATTTCTGGTCAGAGATGGATTCCCAGATAAAAGGATATATTTCTTCTTTTTCTTGTGACACAAAGTCAGACTTCAAAAGCCTTCTACTTGTTCCAAGTGAGTTGGAGGCTGAAGCTGTGACACCGTGTAAGGCTGTATATGACATACACCGCTGCTGTGCACTTGTTCAGTGCAAAGTATTGAGTCTTGAACTCTTTTTAGTTTGATAGAAAACCCATCATAATGTTTGACTATTACAAAGCTTCAGCCTCGCAGATGTTGAACTTTTCTTGATGCCTGTATACATCATACAAGATGAAGCAAGTGAAGCTGCGTTACAGACATTGTTTCGTGTTGTGATGATGAATTATTTCTGCCACTGATCACCATGCCAGCAATGGAGTACATGGCTGTAATAACACATTTTCACATTCCATTTGTTAGTTCCAGTATTGATTAATTTTTTTCCAATGTAGCCTTAGACTTTCTTTGAGGTCAAATGCAGCAAATTTTGAGGATTTCTCTATTCAAACAGTAAATACTAACTAAAAAAGATCCTATAATTCAAGTGAAAATAGCTCACATTACCCAATCCTCCAAGATTTTAAACAGTTGAGCACATCCTCTCATTAATTTGGTTTTTCAGAATTCTGTATTGTTGAAGTTTAATAAGAATACACATGTAACCAAAGCACTTTCCCTCCCTACATTTCTTAAAGTTGTTCTAGAAGGGTGTGAACATGAACTCTGAACTGGCATCAAATTTGAAAGACCAAATTTTGATCAGGAAATCTTTAATAACAATTTGATGTGAGGGAAGTGAATTGGCAGTCCAAGTGGAGACCAGTGACAAGTGGTGTCCCTCACTGATTGGTATCGGGACTGGTGATTTTCAGCATCTTTGTTGGCAACACGGACACTGGGACAGAGTTCACTCTTAGCAGGTTTGCTGGTGACACCAAGCTCAGTGATGTGATCAACACGACTGAGGAAGAGATACCATCCAGCAGGACCTGGACAAACTTGAGAGGTGGACCTTTGCAATCCTCATGGAGTTCAGCAAGTGCAAGGTGTTGCATCTGGGTCAGGGCAATCCCAAGCACAAATATAGGCTCTGTGGAGAATGGATTGAGAGGAGCCCTGTGGAGAAGGACTTGGGTGCATTGCTGGACAAGAAGCTTGATGTGAGTTGACAATATGCACTTATAGCCCAGAAGGTCAACTGTATCCTGAGATGCATCAAGGAAGCAGGACCAGCAGATCAATAATGGAGGTGACTCTGCCTGTCTGGTCTGCTCTTGTGAGATCCCACCTGCAGTGCTGCATCCAGCTGTGGAGGAAGGCCCTGAAGATGCTAAGAGGCCTGGAACAGCTCTCCTATGAAGACAGACTGAGAGACTGGGGCTATTCAGCCTGCAGAAGAGAAGGCTCCAGGGGGACCTTATAGCACCTTCCAGTGCCTAAAGGAGGCCTACAGGAAAGCAAGAGAGGGATTTGTTACAAGGGCATGTAGTGACAGGACAAGGGCGAATGGCCCTAAGCTGAAGGACGGCAGGTTCAGTTTAGATATTAGGAACAGATTCTTTACAATGTGGGTGGTGAAGCACTGGAACAGGTTGCCCAGAGAGATTGTGTATGCCCCATCTCTAGAAGCGTTCAAAGTCCAACATGGATGGGGCACGGAGCAACCCGGTCTAGTGGAAAGTGTCCCTGCCCATGGAGGGAGAGTTGAAACTACATGATTTTTAAGGTCCCTTCCAACCAAAACTATTCTACAAATCTGTGGTTCTTTCTTCTTATCCTAATGCATTGTATTCTGCATTGCTGGGCATCTATTAGATTTTTCTCATGTTGTGAAGAGGCAATGAAGCTATTCTGGATGACTTACCTAGCAGTAATTCCTACCAGTGCACCATTTTTCTTCTGTTTTAACTATAGATATTCAAGATGAAATATTATAAACAAATTGCAGGCTACAAACTAGTCTCATTTGTGCTCATTGCAATATAGCCGTAAATGCACATAGATGGTAGAAACAGAATATTCTTTTGAGGGAGAATTTCTTCAGTTTCTTCTATATTTTCTGCATAAGTCAACAACCAAGAATTGAAAAACAAGGGGAAAAAATCCCCAGTGTCATGGCTTCTGTGCCCTTTTTTATGCTTGCATTTAATCTTTCTGATAGTGAAGACTACTAAGTAGCACAGAATAGTCTGACCGTTGAGCACTGCCTATGAGAGGAGGGTGGTGTGGGTTTCTGGAGAATGAGGTTAACTATCAGATCCCGTGGTTTTGATGGTGATTAAATCATCAACAGAAAAAACCATGTGGATTACACTATGGAATAACCTCCTTCTTTTTTGCCCTTTTTTGTCCCATCCCACTTCTCTGATACAAAACTCAGAGCAGCTTTCTGTAACAAGGCCCAGGTGATTCATGTTGTCTCCAAGAAACTGGGATTATCTTCAGCATGTCTTCTGAAGTTGTTTTGCTTTCTATTCTATGACTTAAATGTGGCTCACATTCTGCAAAGTTCTTGCTGTGTGTTAAAAACATTTAGCAATCATGTTTTTCTCAAAGCTGCTACATAGTAGTAGGAAATTCTTAGTAGTTCTTCTAACAAAGCTGGCTAGCAAATGGGCATTTTCTCTTCTTGCTTTCTGTTACTGAATTGGTTATTCCCCCAAACAGGAAAACAGAGTAAGTCTTAAAGACTCTGTGGCCTGTAATGTAATTCAAAAATAATTTTGCTATTCATTGGTGTTACAGAACATAAAGAGCAAAAGTTGGTAGAAATAAGTGCTATCTACTACTGTCTATTCAGACCCTGAAAAAGCCTTTCTTAATTTATTATGCAAGAACAAAATTCCCTGTTTATTCATTTTGCCTGAGTTTAGTATGTCATGGAAGAAAAACTGTAGGGATCTGCAGGGTCACCATGCCCAGTATCACACAAACCTCTTGCTTATTCTTAGAGTGGTCATTCTCATAGGGTTATCAAATCAAGAGAGAAACATGAGTAAAATATAGTAAGATATTCTGACAGAGGCCTGAGCTTCTGAAAAACATCTGAAGTTTTTCAGTATTTGAGGACTATTTCATGGTAACTTAGTGTCCCAGAAAATGTCAGTAGAGAAAAAGGAAAAATTCTGGAGTAATCTCTGCATATGCATAGATTGTCAAGCAGAAGAACAGCAAAGGGTCCCCCTATAAAGGGTTAAGGAGGAAAAAAACCCTACCATAACTCAGTACAGAAACTACCTCAGTAAATATTTACTTTATTTCATTTAAATGAAATAGGTACAGCAGTTTATCCTGTGCATGAGTGTTGGCTCACTACACACATTAGGGTAGCACAAGCTAACCCTTGGCTCTGGCCTTAGTACAACTGCATTGAAATGTTTACAGATGTATCTTTTCTGAAAACATAGATTTCTGTATTGATGTTTTTCAGTAAAGTTACAATGAATCCACCTAGGCCCTACACTCTTGATGTTTGGAAATGTTTCAAGTTATTCTTGATGAGCCAACGTGAAAAAAGGGGAATGGGCACTTGTGTAGATTAAAGTGAGGTGTGGATGTTTGCATAAAAACACTGAATTATGGTTCAGAGATAACTGTTCATGTGTTGCATGAATGAAAGAAAAATCATATACCTGATCTCCTTTCTCAGCATTCCAACTACAACACAGATTTCCTTTTATTCGAGTAGTTCAGGGATAAATTATAGGGTTTCTTTCTGTTTCTCTCTGTTCAAACTCCCAAAGTTTGCACAGCTTCAGCATACAATGGGTCAAATATCAACAGAGCACTTAAGGAGTTGATCAATTTTAAGTTTGTGGGAGTTTCTGTGATTCAGAAAAAGTAGGTATTCTACCAATATACAGTAACAGTGTATGGGTTTGAAATGGGAATAGTTTTGCTCCACTTCCATCAATCAGTTTTATGAGATAGAATCCCTTTATATAAAGATAGCAATCTGCACAAATGTCAAATGATTGAACAAGTCTTTCATGAATATGTGGCAATCCATTTTAATACCGATCATTGATTTTGGCAATGAGAGTGAAATCCCTTTGAATTGTATTGATAGGTCAAATTTCTCTATTAAATATACTGCAAAATGGCCTGAGTGTTGTGCAGTGCTGCAAAAGATGCAATAACTTTATAGTACCTGTTTTCTTATTTTTTTAACTGAGCTTTTCTGAGGTGGGGATGCATATTAGCTCATTGAAATGAAACAGGATGGCCCTTCACAATATTTTAATAAAAGAGAACATGCTCAGGCTGCTATGTAATTAACTTATGCCTTTGAGATATTCTTGCATGTAGAGTAGATTTCTTTTCCTATTAAATTGCCATTTATTTGTGACCTTTAATGTATCACAAACAGTCTTCTTTCTACATCCTAAGCAGCTCTGGAGCACAACAATAAACTGTTGTATTGCTCTCCTTAAATGACACATCTTGGCAGAGTTACAAGGAAGCTAGTAGGTTTGCCATTCAGGAGCTAAAATAAAGGACTTATCCGTTGCTCCCAGCAACATTTTACTTCCTTGAAGTTTTAGAAATACAATTAACTGTTGGATTTTCCCCTTCCAAAAGTTTCTGGGATAAGTAGCTGATTGTGTCCTTTTATATTATTATTATTGTTGTTGTTACCATTATTATTATTTCTTTGGCCTCAGTAGGTGTTTAAAATACGCTTCTAGTGCTAAACCTCTGAACCTTCTTTGGAGTTATCTGTTTCTTCCCTCCCTTTTGGGAGGAAGCTGAGGGCAACCCCTGCACCTGGCAGCACACACAAACCCAGGCAAGATTGGTAGAAGCCAAATCAGCTACTTTTTTGTCCCTTCAGATGCTGAAATGCTGCTTTTCCTTCCTCGATGTATATGCCTCGTCCTGTCAAATCAAGCAAAAGTGACCTCAGCTTCATTGTGACATTTTGAGAGAAGGCTACTGAAGTGTGCAGTGAAATTTTATGATTCCTAATCAAAAGTGGTACATATTAATGATAGGGGATGTTAAGTACATGGTCACTGGGGTTCAGAGAAAGGGGTGGCTCTATGTAAGTAGAAAGGAGCTGCTTTTTTGAGATCTGTATTGAATATGGAATTTTAAGAAAAGGCTAAAATGCAAGTCTCTAGTCAAGTCCTGCAGCCTTTTACCTAATCATTGGCAGCAAATAACAAAGGCTGTGTGCAAGGAATTCTTTAAAAATGAAAATGGCTATAAAAATTACATTAAAAAACTTGGGAAGGACTCATTTTGGAGTCTAAGCTGACAGTTTATTCACACAAAGTTTTTGAGTATGAAACTTAATATTTATGTAAAGGGAAAGGCTATTTTGCCTGACAGGATCTTTATATACAAAGTAATGGAACAGTTGTTTTCTACCAGCATTCAGATAACAGATGTTGACCAATGGAAATGCATGTACTGAATAAGGCACTTTAGCAAGAAATTTTTAGGAGCAAGTTAAATATTTTTGACTTCAGCAGAATAATCGAACTTTAACATTTGCACCATGCCAAAAACGCCACCAATCTTTTATGGGCATAATTACATCTATGGGGGTCTTGCCTGGGGTGGCAGAAATTTGTCATGAATATTGATTGAGTTTCATTTCCACCTTTGGCATCTTGAACCTTGACCCAAGAGCCTTCAGACTTCAGGGTGCACACAAGGTCTTGCTGCATTCAGTGGCAAGCAATGCTGTACATGGATCTGTTCCTAGCAACGTGGTTTGGAGCCTCAGAGCTGTCCCCACTGGAGGCTGGGCCAGGGCACTTATCCCTTAGTTTGTGACCTTCTCACCTGTTGCTGTGTGCACATCAAAAAATTCAAGAGTAAGTTTTATTTTCTAGATGACTGTATATTTTAAAGTTTCACAGCTTCAGGTTATATAGTCTGAAAAGCAGAAGTTTAAAAGAAAAGTTAAAAAAAGAATATATGCCCCAAAATGTAATGCTATGTATTGTAAGAGACTGATAAGATCTGTAAGACTCTGATGTGGAGTTAAATCCATTCAGTGTGAAGTTATGCTATGCATAGAATCATAGAATATCTGAGTTGGACAGGACCTACAAGGAACATCAACCCCTGGCCCTGCACAGGACAGCCCCAAGACATCACACCATGTGCCTGAGAGCATTGTCTGAACACTTCCTGAACTCTGTCAAGCTTGGTGCTGTAAACACTTCCCTGAGGAGCTTCCCGTGCCCAATAATCCTCTGGGTGAAAAACCTTATTCTAATATCCAACCCAAACCTCTAACACAGCTTCAAGTAATTCCTTTGGGTCCTGTCACTGGTCACCACAGAGAAGAGATCAGTGTCTGCCTCTCTGCTTCCCCTCACAAGGAAATTGTGACTGCAATGATGTCTCCCCTCAGTCTCCTCCAGGCTGAACAGACCAAGTGACCTCATCCAGTCCTCAATGCAGTGTCCCCTCAAGGCCTTTCACCATCCCCGTGGCTCTCCTTTGGATAGTGTCTAAAAGCTTAAAGCTTTTTTTATATTGTGGCACCCAAACCTGCCCCCGGCACTCGAGGCGAGGCTGCCCCAGCTCAGAGCAGAGCAGGATAATCCCTCGCTTGCCTGGCTGTGATGCTGTGTCTGATGCACCCCAGGGCGCTGCTGACTCAGATTCAAGTTGCCATCGACCAGGACCCCCAGGTCCCTTTCCATGGCAGTGCTTTCCAGCCTCTGGCTCCCCAGTATGCCCATACACCCAGGACTGCCCGGCCCACTTTCCCTTTTTAAACTTCGCAGGGTTGGTGATTGCTCAGCCCTCCAATTTGTTCACTAGTAGCTTATCGACTTCCCTCAATTAGAAACCCTAAATGACTATACCTGTGTATGAAGATTGATCTGCACTCTGCTAGGAAAAAAGAAAATGCTGAAGAGGTGTGTGTGAGCCAGTGGCAGGGCCAGGGGCTGCAGCTCCCGGCCCGTGTCGCCGAGCGCGGCTTCCCCCGAGCCGCTGTCGCTCTCGCAGCGGCCGGGGGTGGCGTGGGCGGCTCCGGCGGTGCCGGGGGCGCGGGGGGCTCGTCCCGCCGTTGCCATGGAGCCCTTTGTGCCCGCCGAGCGCCTCCCCCGGCCCGCCCGCGCTGCCCCCGGGCCCGGCAGCTGCCGCCGCTGCCCGCGGCCCGGCCGCGCCCCCGGCCCCCGCCCGCCTCAGCGCACAGCGGCGCGGGCTGGGCTGCCTGTTGTTGTCGGCCGCGCGCTCTGCCCGCCGCTGGGAACGGCCGCTGCTGCTGTCCCCAAGTTTCTTTTTGTAAGGGTTAAAAGGAGAAGGGGGCATTACAAAAGAAGAGTAGAGCTGCTAGAGCCGCCGCTCCGGAGAGGAGGGAAAGTCGCCCCGGCGGTGAGGAGGCTTCCCAGGGCGCAGCGAAGTGATTCGGGAGATTAATTTACAAGTGGGCAACAAAAGGTAAATCCTGAAAGATGGATCTCTTGTGTGAGATGGAATGGGAGCTTTCGTGGAAAGGTTTATGACTTCTCTTAAAACGTCACTTTTGAATGTCTTTGGGATGGTGTTCTACTTCAAAATGCTGTAAGTCTCTTACCATAGGTAGCATAATTAGCCTGATTTTTAGAGTTCACAGGAAAGGCAAGAAAGTAAATGTTACTCTTCAGTACCTTATTTCCCCCAAATGCCTCGTGTTCTTGTTCAGCAGCACTTGATTTGACCGCCGTTATTTCCTGGTGCGACCCGTCTAAAGGAAAGCTTGAAGTAATTCCACTGAGTTATAATAATTCAACCAGCCGATCTTCCTTGTGCAAAAATGTGTTTCTGTAGATGCATGCTTTCGAGTTCGCAGACCTGTTGCTTTGAACTTCCACCCTAGAAAATGTTCTCAGTAAAATACCATATACTCAACTATAGTGATATATCTCTTTTCAAATTATAGTCTTGTGTAGGTGAGAATGGGATTTGCATTTTTTATAATTATATTTAGCCTTTCAGGCTTTGCTGGGGGCTTTTCAGGTCGATTTTTTTTTAGATGCATCAGCTAATTTGAAATTCATTACAGATAGTAAAAATAATGCATGGTTATGACTTGCTAGTTTCATCTGGTGCTGCCCAAGTCCCAGGGAAATGTGGCTGACTGTTCAAGGGATTAAATAAATGAACTTCATGTGGAAGTCAGTTGTGTGGAAAAAGTCCCGACGGCCTTCTTTTACACAGATCTGTATACTTGTTAAGGTAACAGTTCAATAGTTTTATCTTTTGGCTGAATAAATGAAATACATAAAATGTAAAAACAAACCACCCTTCCTTATGTCTAGTACTCTCTACTAACAATAAAAAAAAGAGAGTTTTTAGAGCGTGTTGTTTTTATGTATTTTTCCTGAATCAAAACACTGCAGGAATGTCTTAATGTGTTTACTAGATTACTGCATTTGTGCAATTAAAGGAGTAAACATGTATCCTCCCAAGGTCCATAAGGACTGAAATGCATGACTTAGGGGATTTTTTTTCTGATATAGTTAGTTTTTATCAGTTAAAGTAGGAAACAAAAGGTTTTCTAGATCAAAATGGTATAACTACTCAGTGTTAAGCTGAGTGCTTGGGTGTTTTGTGGTGTGGGTTTGGTTTCTTTGTTTTTCCTTTTTTTTTTCCTTCTGGTAATCTAGAATATTCATCTTTCTTCAGATGTTCCCATCTTCATTAGACCAATAGAACTTCTGCAATTACTTCAAGACCAAATTTAATTTCAAAAAAAGTTTTGTAAGACAAATTTAACATTTGACTAGTGCTCAGTAGTTTAAGTGTTGTGTGCAATTGATCCAAGCTTTTTCTCACTTGATCCAACTAGTCATTTTAACAAGTTTATACCACTAGACTGGTTTTAGTAAGACTGCTTAACTTGTTCTGTGGTATTTTTCACTTGATTGTGGCATCTTAAAGCGTGCTCATTTACTGTGGATTCTTTCAGCAGCTTTCTAATTGCAGACAGTTTAATTTTAGTGGCTTATGAAGTCGTTTGCAGAAACTGGGTACCTTCTTCCTCTCCCTCTTAAGATGTGCTGCGTAAAGGCCCCAGTTGGTCTCAACGGTGGGAAAAACATTAAAGTGACTTAGAAACACTCATGAAGTGCTCGTGAAACCTGTGGTGTCAGAGCAGTACCTGAAGTTGTTACAGCGGTTAATTCCAGTCTCCTTTACTGAAGTCCTCTGAGTCAGGTGTAGAAGTAAAAATTCAGTGAAGTTCCTAATACAGTGTGCTCTCAGTGGAACCTCCTGCGGTTGATAAATATTTCAAGAAGCTGAAAGTTAGTGATACATTTTAAATGCACTGCTAAGCTGAGTTACTTCATGGTCCTTTGCATACACATTTGCATTATTCATTTGTGCTGTGCAGGTAGATAATGGGCCAAATCTATCTTTGGTATTACTCCACTGATTTCTGAGTAACTGAGCTAATTCAACCATATGTGTACATCTTGCTTTTTGGAAGTCCAAGGCAAAGTAGGAATTACTTTGGTGATTTTATTATACAGGTAAGAGTTGTTTGTACACTAACTATTAATGTTTGGTAGCTTAAGCATTTCTTCATTAAGGTAATTGTAAGCAGAATGTATAATTTATTTTTTTCTTTTTTTTTCTGAAAAAAACCACCATGGCTAGTGTTTTAGTTGCTGAAGTGACTGAGAGATGTGATAAACCATCTTTCTGTCATTGGTAAAAGTTCATCCTAATAACCTACTAACGTAGACGTTCTTGACACACTGCTTTGTACCACAATCCACTCTCTCTGGCTGTTTTAAGCAGCCTTTCATGTCTGGGCCCATGATACTGATGTGCTGCATTTGTGTGTATGCGTGTATAGAAACTGTACGTGTATCTCTATTTTAAATAACTAGGTACTTGCTTTAACTTACAATGAGAGGCAGAGGTAACAAAAAATGGAAAGCCTTGATCATTTGCTTGGACTAGATTTAAAATGCTGGCTCTGAGCAGGTCAGTCAGATGGTAGAGTATATAATATATTTGATGGAAGCTACTATCCCTACATTTAAATGTGTATATGGAAGAGGTTATTGTTTGTGGGAGAGCTTTATTTATTTCTTTCTTTCAGAAGATAATGATGTAGAAATGTTAATGTCAAATTTAACTCTTCAATTTTAAGATCCAGAGAGATCCTATCAGAAGACCCTTAGCATGGAGTTCATGCTATTATGGATAATTTCTGCCCGAGATCAAGGCTTTTATGTGGCATTCTCAGAATGCTCATTCCAGTAATTGGCTTTTTAAAAAGCTAACTTGAAAATTACAGCAGAAACTTTGTCCTCCCAACTATGAACACATGAAAAACATCTCTGTCACTGCTGAGTGCTACAAAATTGTGCAGTTTTAGGGGTCTGGAAGAAAAAGTAGGTGGAAACACAGCTTTCATTACACTTAGTTGAAATAAGGCTCTACTTAATACACTCTGTGTCTAACATTTTCTAATGACAGTGTGCACAGACATCTTATTCAGCAGAAGTCCTTCCTGTTAGCACAGTGGACCAAATCAGAACGTAGGAGTCAATAAGAAAAACGCTTACACAAGGAGTTATCACCATTGTATGTAATTCCTGTTAAGACCAGTTCTATGAGTTTTTTTCTCAGTGGAAGGAAACATGTTGGAGTCATATAACTTTCATAGCTTTAGCAGTTGTCAGAGTAGCTAAGTCTTGGGACACCTCTTTCTTCTGTGCCAAGGAATTCTGAAGTCTATTGAGACTGCAATAAGCATTTATTGACAATTTCTTCTAAAACAATATACAGAGAAATATTATTTTTTGAACTGTTTAGCAATTACATTAAGTTGTTTGGTGATCAGCAGGCACTCAGATGTCATCACGTTTTTGGGGATTTTTCCTAGTTGTGGCATCAGTTTTCCTGGTAGAGATGAATACTGATTTTTTTTTTTAAGAAAACTTGACTTCTTTTAAATAATATTACCACTGAGCAGGTGTACACTGTGTATCTAAGATATTTTGATTGTGTAATGAATAAATTAATTAATACTGATTATTGCCATTCTCTTAGCTTTGTACGAGTGTTTTGTAAGGATATCTACATGTGGAGTGATACCAAGCAGTCAACTAGGAAACTGAGGGCAAAGATGCCTTTGCTTTCTAGTATGTACAGGCTCTCGTTCAGGCATTTGCTCAGGGCTATTTCACCTGGCACAGGTACCCATTCCTTGTGATCTCTGCATGCAGAGTGGCTTGAGGATGATGTTGGTTGCCATGGTGGGAAAAGGGCAGACTGCTTGTCCAGCCTACTGGATGGCCCAGCAGACTATAAATAAGTTACAGCATTTTTTCTACAGCCTTGGTTGTGCAGTTGCTCATTTCTATTTTGTGAACCCACTGCACAGTTGGAATTTGTAGTAAATCTGAAATCTATTAAGTCTGCTTTTCTGTGTTTCCAACTCTTTCCACTTTTCTTAACTGACAGAGTTCATGAATGTGCAAAAGGGACGTGTCTGATACAAATCTCTTGCACAGAGGATTAAAATGACTGCATCATCAATAATGTCAGAGGGGTAGTGTTGACTAAAATGTAGAAAACAATATAAAAGTTGTCGAGTCTTTGAGGTCCCCAGAACAAAGGAGGAATTGAGAATCTGACCCCATGTTCTCAGAAGGCTGATTCATTACTTTATGATATTTCATATTATACTAAAGAATGCTACACTAAAACTATACTAAGGAAAGAGAAGGATACAGACAGAAGGCTTAACAAGAATGAATAATGAAAACTTGTGACTGACTCCTCAGAGTCCGACACAGCTGATGGTGATTGGTCATTAAATAAAAACAATTCACATGAAGCCAAACAAACATTGACCAGTTGGTAAACAATCTCCAGACCACATTCCAAAGCAGCAAAACAGGGAGAAGCTATCAGATAATTGTTGTTTTCATTCTCTTCTGAGGCTTCTCAGCTTCCCAGGAGAAGAAATCCCGGCAAAGGGATTTTTCGGAAAATATGACATTGACAAAAAGTGAAGAGGAAATATTACACACTTGTAGGGTTTTTTTGCAGTTAATGTCTATCATCAGAGGGGTCAGTATTTTATTGCTGAGCCCAGTCTACCATGAACTTTCTAATCATGCTTTTGTCTTTTAAAGTCTTGAAACTGTTAGTTGTCACAAGATGGCCTTGAAGCAAGAGAAAAGTCAGCCTATTGCTGGGAGCTAACTTAGAAAACCTAAAACATTCTTCTAATGCAAGAGATGGTTAATTGACAATAGGTAAAGATAAAGAATGAAAAGAGAAGGATAGCAGAGATTTTAAGCAAACAAAACCCTTCAGATCCCAATAAACAGTTTTGCAATTTTTATTTTTTTTAAGGTCACAGTGCTACCTGTCTGCCCTGCCCTGATTTCAGGTTAGATTTCTTTTGGCTCCCCAGCTGACCCTCTCAATTGGCTTTTTATGTGATAAAAATTGAATAGTCAAATTTCAAATTGAGAGCCAAGCGTGCAAATGGCTCCATGACAGCTTTCTGTGAGGAGCGGGTTCTCATCTTTGTCCTTGGTCTCTGCTCCTTTTCTCCACCTCAGTCTGCACAGTGGCTCTGTTGTTTTTCATTGTCTTTCTGTGGCATTCAAAGCCATTATGTATTCACAGCTCTATACTGCTGAGCTGTGACTCTTTTTAAATGATTCCCACCTAATTGATACTCAGTCACATGGGTAAAGTCCTTCAGAAAAGCTCCTGTCAGCCCTGTCCCTGCCATTAGCTGGGGAGAGGGATGCTCCTCAGTTCTCATGTGAAATTTGGAGCCATTAGGGCGGGAAGTTTGTGGCTGCTGAATCAGAGGAAATATTTTTAGTGATCTGTCTCTAGTACTTACTTTTTTTTTTTTCCTAATGAACTTGATGATAGTCAGTCAAAGCTAGAAGTTCTCAGATTGTTTAAAATGAGGTATCAAGATCTGCTGAAATTAGTGGAACTTGGCTTACTTACCAGGAGGTGGATCTGTGTTGGGTTGCCTTATATTGCCCTTGTACTTATGGAAGACTTGCCTGACCTGATGCAATCCATATGTTTTGTTGTGCTCTTGCTGAAACTGCTACACAACTGCTTTAAGTAACTTCAGCCATAGTAAACTACAGCACATCTTGGCATATCCTGTGGAGGAGGTGAAATGTCACCAGCTTTATCGGCATAAACTGTATTTAAAATTATGTGCTCAGAAGGATGTAATTAAAAGAGGATAGAAAATAATATATAAACTGCAAAAGCCCTTGGACTTTCCTAAATGACTTTACAGCATCCTCACCATATTTGTTCCCCTCTAAACAGTCATAAGGGTAGACATTGCACTGGAAGGGTGTGTGCTTGACATTCATAAAGTTTCAAACACTGATGTATTTTGGGTTTGATTTTAACCAAGCACAGATGCCTAAAAAGTCATTTCCAGTAAATGATTTGCTGGTGCTAGGATCTGATGAATAACTTGCATTCCCTAATCTATTCTTGAACAAACATATAGAAAAGAATTTAGAGCAATTTTATTTTAATGTAATTGTTCCTGTATGAGATTAATACTACATATGAGTACTGAGTAACCCTAG
Organism: Camarhynchus parvulus; assembly: GCF_901933205.1. Taxonomy (NCBI): domain Eukaryota; kingdom Metazoa; phylum Chordata; class Aves; order Passeriformes; family Thraupidae; genus Camarhynchus; species Camarhynchus parvulus. Next base: position 79,496,511 of record NC_044572.1, read on the forward strand.
CATTAATCATTTTTCCTTGTTCATAATTCTTTTTCTACCTCAGTTCACTGTAAGGCTATATATTCTGTGGTCCAGCAATGATTTGTGATTTTCATCACAAATAATACAGACTGTGTATTCAGTACCAAAATATGAAATGTATTGAAATTATAGTTACAGAGATGGAGAATTTTCCTTCAGCAATAGCATAACGGAGTGTATAGATTTCTCAGTAATTTTTTCTCTTATGAGTTACTTGCATCCACTTTTGAGGAGGTCATGTTATACCTCCATTCTCCCATTACTGCTCTTGTAATGTGCTGGCAGTGCATGGTTTTGGTTTGGGGTTTGGTTGGTTGGTTGGTTTTTGTTTGTTTTTGTCATTCTTTGCGTTTGTTTTGTTTGTTTGTTTGTTGTTTTGTTGTGGTTTTTTGGTTTGGTTCTTCGTCTGTGCTTTTACAACTGTTGCTTAAATTTTGTTTCATAGATGAAATAACTACTTTGTTCACTTTTCAACTGTAATGTAGTTATTGCTCTGATACCCTATGTACTTTGTTTCTAATAAGTATTTACCACAAAAAAAAGTTATTTAACTATTGTTTTAGTATACCTATAAGTGGGATTTTTGAAGTGCCATTGCCCCTCTTAAATAAGCTTCTGCAGTTTTTTTAAAGCCCATGTACATACGCATACAGCGCTGAATTATATGAAGAATGATATCAAAATTAGCCATGTCCAAATTAGCTCTGTATTTCTCAGGAGCTTTACCTGGAATGTGCATCTATATATTCCCTCAGTGCTCTTTGCACAAGTTGTCTGTCTTTGAAGAGCGGCCTTTCACATAACATTAGTCTTAACAAATTGTTATTTTCACAGTATCTTTTAGTTTGACGACCTTTAATTTTCACTGTGTTTAATAGTAGTTTAAAGTATATATTTTAATTTGTGTCAAATTATCATATTGAAGCTGTGCAGCACATCACATATAAGTTATTTCTAATATCGTATGAGCTGTCTGGCTTATACTGTAAATTTTGTACAATGAGAGCTTGCTGTAAATCAGACACATGCTCCTTGATTCAGTTGATGGAGTAGGCCAGAACTTCATTTGCTTGGTAGCTGTAGTTCTGTGCTGAAGAGCTAACACTGGGTCACAGCTTCAGGGAGGCAGGTAAGGGGAAGGGGGAAACAAAAAGTAAAGTCTTAAAAGGTAGTGATATTTTTCATTTGGACATCTAGCTGACATATTGGTCCTTCCAACTAAAGAAAAAAGGCTGCTATTATTTTAACAGCACAGTAAAAATGTATAGACATTTTCAAGGAAAGATTAAAGCAGAAGGGTTTATAGATCCATCACATCTTGAATGAGACCCAAAGCACCTTTGCAATGTCCCTGTAGGCATCTCAGGACTGGGTTACACTCAAATGGAATGGGCAAAGTTCATCTTTTTTCCTGTGAACTACAGCAATACACTGTCTGCTGGATTACCTGAAAAAATTCCTTAAAAGTTACAGGATTTCCTTTAATGGATAAACTCTTGTGATAACAGCTTCTTGACACTTGTATCTTTAGGCTCTCTTCTTTAAGCTATCATGGCAGATTTTTTTTTAAACGTTGCCAGTTTGTTCATGTGTTGGTGATGACTTGCACACAGACACAATAGCATTGCTTCAGAGCATGTGCATTACACATGTGAATTTATCTCTTTGCAGAAAATGTTACCTGAACTAATATTCTGGAAATACCAGGAGTCTACTTCAAGTATATGAGATTTTATTTATAGCCTTGCCATCTGGAAAGATACAAGGCGTCTCAGCCTTGTGAACGTGCTTGATGATGTTTGAGGAAAAATAGAGGGAATAAATTTGGCTGTGGCTCCTTTGTCATCCATGTTCCTGCACTGCTAACATGAAGACAGAAGTGAAGGTGGTTTTAGGACAAGATGCTTGCTGTTTTAAATAATAACAAAATTCTACATACTTTGGAGTGTGTTTGCTATGATGTGTAGACAAGTAAGTTACAAAGCAGCTGCCCATCATTTTCAAGTGCTCACAAGTGAAGGACAGCCCCTTGCATTGCAACTTGAGGCCATTTCTGTTACTACCTGGATGGTCAGGTACCAAGCTAGTAAGCTGGCAGCATCTGAGCTAAAAAATGTTGACATCCCTGACTTGAGTTTGCACTTTTGTGCTTTTCTAGAGAGTGAAATCCAGAAGCAGCATGACAAGTTTGGTTAGTGTGCTAAACAGCCAGTGTTTCTGGGAGCCAGGTGATGTTAAAATCAGATTGGAGTTAAATGTTTATGTGCTTAAAAGTGTTTCCCTGGTTGATCTCAGACCACTGAAGAAGCCTTGAGCAGTTGGGAGGGTGTCTGTTCTGGCAGGCTCCAGGATGGCCTTACTTCCATTGCGTCTCCTGGCTCTGAGAGTTGTCTCCTCTCCTGTGGCTTATGCAAGAGAACGTTTTCTTTGTCATTACTTTCTCTCTGCTTTTTTTCCCCAGGAATAATTAGTGCATTGGGAGTAAACAAGTACAGCAGTGATTCGAGCATTGCTGCACCACTTTCTTTCTTCTCCCAAACTTTTGCTCTGTGTTCACTCCTGCCATTCTCTACTGATGTGTTATGAATGGGTCTTGCTACATTCTTGAAGAGTTCTCTGAGTTAGGGGTGTAATTTTCTTGTCTGATATTATATATTGAACTGTTTGTTGTTTTTCATTAGGAATTGTGTGTCTGAAATTATCTTATAATGAAATTCTGAGTTCTTGTTGAGTTATTGAAATGGTTAGAAATTATATATTTGGCTGCGGTAAATGCAGCATTAGATATAAGTGGACTCATTTGCTCCTAAAGAGGAATGCATGTACAAATAGCACCGGCATCCATCAAAAAAGATTTTATTTTGTCTATATATCATGAAGATTAAACTTTCTGATTTTCTTTTTCCAAACAAAATGTGATTTATTTGCTATTTTATTTATTTTAAGATTTTGGGTATTATTGAATCATACTGTTAGTTAGTGCCCTGCTATCAGTTTTGCATGCTTGAAATCTATGACATTATTTGACTGTCAGTATCTCATTACACTGCTTTCTTCTGTAGTGTGTTCAGGGGCTGCAACTCAAAGTCTGGTAGCAATAATCTCAACTGTTTTCCTATTCTTATTTTTAGTTCTTTGGCATCAGTGTTATAATGCCTTAAAATGAAAATAAGCTTGGATAAATGGATAAAGGCAGTGCCTGGACACTCGTTAATAACTGCCTTGTCTTAGGAAGTCATACAAATAGGGGTGACTGTGGCGTAGCTGCAGGATAGAGCTGCAGGATAAGGAAACTGCCTGCTTGTCTGTGACCTCCAGATAGACTCTGGATATCTGTTTAGACAAACTCTAAAATGCCTTATGATTGGGCTTTTATTGCACATGGGCCTCCTAATGTAATCTTTTAACATTTTTAAGACAGGAAAGAGACAGAACCTAAGTTTTAATTAGTACTGGCTCATGTAAAACAGCTGTCCATAAAATCAGTGAAATTCCTATTTGGGCATAGGTGCATTTTCCAAGCTCTTACACAACCTCCTTGTGTGGGTTGCTGCCTTTCCTTTCTTTAAACATTTATTGTTAATATTCATGGAATGCTTTAAAAGAATAATTAGCCATTTTGTTATTTGGAGGGAGAAGTCAGATGCAGATTTGAGACAGTCAGCATTGGGACTTGGCATTTTATGATTGATTTTTCTGAATGGCAGAGTAGGTTTATTTAAAAAATCTCAAACACACTCTTCCATCTAAAAATCAGTATATTTGAAAGGGAATTTTGAAAAAAAAATTACATGCAAGCATTGTGAACAGATTGAAAGTTTTTCTGGGAATGGGAGGCCCAGTCATTACTGTTTGGCAGCACTGTCCTTATTGTTTCAGAATATCTTTGTGCGTGACATACTATTTTTTTTATATATATAAAGGAATTAATTTTCATTATGATTTTTGTCATTTACCTCATACTGATTTTAGTTGAAATTTTGAAGCATGCACCAGTGAGGCACAACATAGCTTTGAAACACAGTATTAAAAAAAAATAGTTTGAAAACTAATTAAAAAAATCAGTTTGCAAATAAAATCAATTTGGCTCAGTTTACCAAAACATGAGCAGGATTCAGAAACAGCTTGTTGGCTGAGCTCAACAGCAGGAGAAGCTGTAGTCGATCAGTTCTGCCCTCTTCAGCAGGTGTAATACCATTTGATGGAAATTGCAATACATGGTTTCAGGGGACATGTGGATAATGTGTCCAGATGATAGCAACATCAACAAAGTATAGAAAAAAACATGGGCAGATGTTTGGCTTATTCTGTCTACATGGTTACACGTACTTAAGCTCACTGTAATGGAGTTTATCTACTGTCGTGTTGTGTTTTGCTCTCTTACAAAGAAGGATTTTATGGCAGGCTGCTCATCTTGCAAAACAGTTCACCTGTTGCAGCAACCATATTTTGCAGCCTTAGCTGCAGGATTTTTTACCTTTTTTTTCCCCTATTCTTTCTTTCCAAATATATTGAAGTGCTTGGTTTGACTACAGTGGGATGAATTGCTTTATGGTTTTGACATACAACAGGGTATTCTTGCTGTGACTCGATACTTCAGACCTTCACAGGCAGAAGAAGATAAATTGCACACTTTTCAAATGTCACCCTTAGGGAAAAAAAAGCCTCTAGGTTTATCTAACTGAATAACTTTTACGTTTGCTTTTTATGTTCTGCTCTGTGTGTGCCAGAAGTATGTCTACTCCTAGAATTACTGAAATAGAATGTTGACTCAACTTGATCTATGGAATATAAAGTGTAGCAATAATTACTGAAAATATTTAGACAGATGTTTGAGTCATTGTTCTTCAGATCCATTGATGTATAATTAAAAGTGGTGGTGTATCCAGCTGTTCTATCATCAGGAGGTCCTGTTGGTATGGGTAGGGCATCCTGTCTCCATTATCTGCTCCTGTCTCTTTTCATTCCCACTACTAGAACTCCTTAAAATTCTAAATCAACACAGCTTGCAAATTTAAATTCAGTGCTTTGTGAGATTAATTCAAAAAATGTATTAAACTATAATTTTGAAGCTGATGTGAACATTTAAAGGAAAGGGGGTTTATCTGCTATTCATTTAATGCAGCACAAAATTAACATCTGAATCAAACAGCAAAATTTTAGTAAATAAGATGCAGCATTTATTATGAGGTCTCATTATTCCATATGCATAATAATATTTTCAAAGTGTAATTTTTTCTTCTTAAGCTGCTCAAAATGTTTCCCCCTGTTTTTCAACAAGGCACTGTGTGTTGATGTTTGTAATTAGATCATTTGCATACAGTCATTGTCATTAGAAAGTTAGCATTTTCAGTGGTTACAGTTGTCTGAGTTATCCAAAGCTTTCTCATTTAGAAATATTTGAAATTATAATTTAGGTCACATAGTTTTTGTGCTATCCATTATTTGGAGTGTTATTTCTCACATGACTGCTTCTCAAGCTTAAGCTTGTTTCACTGTAAATAATTTTGTAGTTTCCATTTTAGTGGAATTCTAACCGTAGAGTATTTTCTTTTAGGGAACACATAGTTGCGAGTTATTTATGTGAGGTACTGTATCCAGAACCATGTGTACTCAGTTGCTGTGGAGACACCTGTCATCCTGTCTTCCTAGGAAAGTGATAGTCCAGCCTGGCACCAAACATGCCCAAAGCAGTGGCGTGCAGAAAATTCGCTAGCATATACAAAACCTGTGTCACTGGCTTGAGAGATGTGTTCTGTAAATTCAGGAAAGGAAGGTAAAATCTGAAAATAACCAAACCCTATGCACTTTGGCTTACCTCCAGGAGGTTATGTTCCCCTCCGTCCAGTCCTGACAATAATCCAGTTGCCAAACTTCAATTACGATTGTCTATAGAGACTGCACCCTATGCAAGTACTGGATCCAGAAGGGCTCCTTGCACATCTCCTGTATCAAACATGAGGAACAAAAGGTAGAAACTGTCTGCAGTGTTTGTAAAGCTGCTTAAAAGGAAGGAAACTGATTTATAAGGCTTTAATTGTCAAAGGCCTCATCTTTAAGTGGTATTACACTGTTGGAGGACTTTGCTCTTCCAGAAAAAGTCATGAAAAGTGGTTAGAGGCACTTTATATTCCAATGATGCTGTCAAAGACATCCCAAACATTGTTGCAAGGTCTCTGCCCACTTTTCATGAATGTATTCAAGGGAGGGTATGCTGTATTTTTCTCTCTCTGTCTCTCTCTTTCTGGCTTTTCTCTGTAGTGGATATGAGCCAGAGAAATGTCTTTCCTGGTCAATGCAGTCTCTTGTTTGAGGAAATGAGGTAAAGTGCATCCCATTAAATTATTTCTTTCATTCTAATTTCAGCGACTTGCTTTTGGAAAGGAAATACACTTTGCCAGCCATGTAATAAAAAAAATAGTCTGTACTAAATAGGAATCAAGCTTTAGGGATGGGAAAGTAACACAATAATAAGAAGGCTTCAGCAGAGGTGAAATTTGGTTCAAAATCCTGATTTTGGTGCACTAAATATATACTTTCCCTTTTTAAGACAGAGAGGAACTTGCTGTATAAATTTTTAGCACTTGCTAAATCAGTTTGATGTCACATTTTGCTTGTCACATGATTGGATAATGTAAAATACAGAAGGAATAGACAACAGAACAGGTCCAGAAAATTAAGTAGCTTTTCTTTTATTCTTACAGTTTAGCATTGCAAATGTTTCTGGTATTTGTGTATTCCAGTCTGGTGAGACTCTCCTCGAAAGGGTCTGAATCCAAGAAGCCAGACTTACTGAGCAAAGAGGCTTCTCAGGACTGGATCCAGTGCAGCTGTCAGACTAGGGAAGGTTAGTGTTTTGCATGGCACAGGCTATTGTTTAAATTAGTCTGTGAGATGAGAGGAATAAGGTAAGGTTACCTTACTTTGTAAGGTAAAACAAGTTGAACCATCTATGATCAATTCAGAAAATAGAACAATATTCTCCCATATTGATATAATTGGATATCTTACACATTCCTAGCCTTCAGGCTCACTAGGAAGAAGCTACACCTCTCACTCTGATTAGACAGAGAAAAATTCTAGAAAATCTCTCTTTTACTACAGAAGTGTTCTGAGAGGGAGAGTAATTTTGATGGCACAAAAAAAGTTACGTAGTACAGTGTGCCTGACAACTGTCTGGTCAAATTTTGCTGCTTCTGAGATGATGTGTTTGCCTCAGTAACCTTGATAAGGTTAGTTTCAGAGAGCGCTATGCCCAGTAACTCTGTGCACCAAGACACACTGGGAGCTACCTGGCTGACAAGTAGCTTTGCCAAAAAAGGCCCTGAGGGGTCCTAGTGGACACCAAGTTGAGCATGAGACAGAAATGTGCCCTTGTGGCAAAGAAGGTAACCAGTGTCCTTGGCTGCCTTAGGAGGATGAGTGTTGCCAGCTGGTCAAGGTGATCTTTTTCCTCTTCTCAGCACTGGTAAGGCCACACCTCAACACTGGGTCCAGTTCTGGCCTTCTTAGTTCAAGACGGATACAGACATTGGAGGGGGTCCAGCAAAGAGCCACTAAGATGATGAAAGGAACATCTCTCCTTTGAGGAAAGGCTGAGACCTGAGACTGTTCAGCCTGGGGTAAAGAAGTCTTGAGGAAGGAAGTCATCAATATGTACAAACACCTAACAGAGGGTGCAAAGAAGAGGGAGTCAGATTCTTTTCAGTGGTGCCCAGGGACAGGACCAGAGCCAGTGGACACAAACTGAAACACAGAAGGTGCTGTTTGTGTTGAGTTTGTGAGGGTCCCTAGGATGAAGTGAGAGATGATGAATCTGACTCCATCTTCTCAGAAGGCTGATTTATTATTTTATGATATGATATTATATTAAAGAATGCTATACTAAAACTGTACTAAAGAAAGAGAAGGATACAGACAGAAGGTTTAGCAAGAGTGATAATGAAAAACTTGTGACTGACTCCTCAGAGTCCAACACAGCTGATGGTGATTGGTCATTACATAAAAACAATTCCCGTGAAACCAGTCAAACATGCACCTGTTGATAAACAATGTCCAAACCACATTCCAAAGCAGCAAACACAGGAGAAGGGAATCAGATAATGATTATTTACATTTTTCTCTGAGGCTTCTCAGCTTCCCAAGAGGAGAAATCCTGGCAAAGGGATTTTTCAGAACATATGACAGTGACACTGTATGAACACCAGGAGACACACCATTACTGGGAGAGTGACTGAACATTGGAACAAGTTGCCCAGAGAGATCGTAGGTTCTTCTTCCTTAGAGGTATTCAAAAGCTACCTGGACAGGGTCCTGGACAGCTTGCTCAGCGTGGCCTTCTGTGAATTGGACATGGTGGCCTCCAGAGGCCCCTGCCTACCTCCACACTTCTGTGATCCTTTAAATGTGCCTGCCATGCATGGTTAGGGCATATGTCTAGTGCTGATGCATTACATCCTGGTTTGTGAGCAGGCTGGGGATTGGAAACAGACAGAGTAATCTTGCGTCTGAGTTATGTTGTGTAAGCAGAGATTGCAATTCCAGATTCTCATTATTTCAGACTAGCGAAGATCATTCAGAAGTGTCACATCGCATCTCATTTCTGTCTTTGAGATGTTTGGCTGTGCAAATCATATAGCTTTGACAAGCAATCTCAACACATGCACAGTTCTAAATGCTTAAAAATCCAGCTAAAACTTTGGTACCACAGGTTTGGTATTTCTGATTTGTGAAGTAAAAACAAGGTTCCCCTTGTGCTCCTTTAGTTCATAACAAGTACATATCTCTACTTCCCCTCAGTCATGGAATGGCCAGAAATCCATCTGCTGTACAGTCAATATGCTCCTGGAGGGCAGGAGAGCCAAATGCTTGCTGCCCATCCCAGATCTGCTCCCACATACCAGCAAAACTGGGCACTCCATCCACCACATCACATGGGCTTGAACCTCAGCAACTGTCACCAGGCACAAAGAGAGGTTTTCAGGCTGCATGGTGCTGCTGGGCCCTCGGTCCCTCCCAGGATGTGCAATCAGCTTCACTCTTGTCCCTGGTTTCTCAGAATGCCTTGTCCAGGGAGGTGAGAGGGAGCTCTGCTGGAGGGGTCATTCTCATTCCCTCCCTCCCAGACCAGTTTGAAATTACTTTCCTGTTGCTGTCATGGAAACGGTGCCTGGAGTCACAGAAGAAGGAATATGTGTGGCATTCAGCTGCTGCCAGGTGTGGGGAGGAGAGAGGCCTCATTTTACCCAGTCCAAATTCCCACTGGGTGAAGAGATGTCAGATTTAAGATGGGGAGGCGAGGTAAAGAACTGTATGTCTCTAAACTGCAGCCTGGAAACCATATCTGGAAATTAATTTGAATTGCCTCTCTGCCATTAAATTCACTTAAAACACTGAGTTTAAAATTCTGCATGCATGGCTTGTTTCCATTTACTTTGCCTTTCATTTTCAATACTGTGACATCATGAACCCTTTTTTTTCCTGAAAAGGGAGCTGCAAGTCCTCCCTGCTTAGTCTGCATTTGGAATCAGGGGCTTTAGTAATATGCATTGTTTGAGACAGGTCTTGGACCTGTTACCAACACTGCTAGAAGGTTCCTAGCGGGAACCCAGTTCCACAGGGATAGATGCAGTTCTGATGACTCTGTTTTGCTGTAATAAAGACTTAAATTTTAGGTGACTTTCACAATACTATCAATGAAATATTCTGATTGAAGTCATATAACAAATTTATTAATTCATTATTTCTACTGATTCGCTCTTCCCTCTTTTTTTTCCCCCTGAATCAATGAAAGTAACAATGATTCCTATGCTTCTCTTATTTTATAATTGTATCATAGAAGTAATTTTGATATTCTGTCTGTAAGGAGCATCCCTGTAGAGATGCTTCTCTCTGTTTTAGTCTACTGACAGTTTCCTTGACATCATTTTGGTGGCAACTGAGTAGTCTTTGAAGTGAAATCTGTGCTGTAATTGTGGAAGCAGCACAGTTATCTTAGTGAGGCATGGTAATTCTGGAGTGCAGGAAGTGTTGCTTGGGTGTTTGATCTCCCAGAGGCGTAGCCACAAATCCAGTCCAGTATATTTAACTATTCTGTTCTATTCATTGCTTTACTTACAGTGAGTAGTACAAATCTAGAATCTTTCTGATTGATTGTTTGAGAACTCAGTAGTAAAATATGTTTAGTATTTTATTGAAAGAATAGCCTGGATTCCCAATCTGGATTTTTCGAGGATGAAAATCTATTCTTCTGTAGAAAAACCTGATACACTATGTTTTCTGGCATCTCTTTGGTGGTAATAAATGTATGTTTCACTACCAAGAGCAGCTATTGTTGGTTGGATGGACTGTCTTCACTGACGACATCAAGTATATGCTGACAGGGCCATAATATGTGATACTGTCTTCTAATACTCAAAAGCCACCAGTTTTCAGGTTTTCATGACCCAGTGAAATTATGATGTACTTAGTAACCATCAAAAGCATACCTGTTACATGAAGAGTCATCTTCTTTCTTCTGTTTTCAAGTCAGTAGAGTGTTTCTGGGTCAAAATCAGAGCTATTGAGAGAAATCTCATGGTGCCTGCTATGCACCTAGGTGAGGCAGAAGAGGTGGATCAAACCTTTGCTTCCAAGAGGCCTCAGGCTCTGGTTCTCAAGACGGAATTCAGCCAGTCTGGTACTGGGAAAACAGCACAATGGTGCGTAACAATCTGGGACATTTCCAGGGTGTGTTGGGATCAGCTTCTTCATGTCATTATGGATGGACCAACTAGGAGCAGTGCTCTCCTGGATTGAATGTTTACCAGTAAAGACCTGTTGGAAGATAAACATGTCAACAGCAGCTGCAGAGACTGTAAGAGCATAGAGGCCAAAGACTTGAGGAGAACCAATGATCAAATAAAGACCTGAACTTCAGAAAAGCAGATTTCAGCTCAGTCAGGGAATTTCTAGGAAGGATCCAATGGGAACCTGTCTTGGATGGCAAAGAAGTTCAGGAATGTTGGGAGATTTCCCAGTGCAGCTGCTTCTTGGAGTACAAAAGAGCAGTCTATCCCCCTAAGCAGGAAAAGGAGCAGACGTAAAAAGAAATCAGTTGGAAAGGCACCAAGCTACCAAAAGAGCTCAAATGAGAAAAGGATCACTGGAGCAGTGCAAAAGGGGACAAGCTTCCACAGATGAATAGAGAGGTACTGCTTCAGTCTACAGAGATGCAATTAGGAAGGCAAAAGCTCAGCTGGAACTCAAAGCAGCAAGAGATAATAAGAATAACTTAAGAGTTTCTGCAAGTATGTTAGCAAGTAGAAGTACAAGAAAGATACAGCTCTGCTGCTGCTAAGGGCCAGCGAGTTCATCAAAAATGGCACAGAAAAGGCTGAGGCATTCGGCCTCTCTTCTTGGGTAACATCTGGCCCCAAAACTCTGTGTCAACAAGAAACAGCAAAGCAAATGGCAAACCACTGATAAAACAGAAGGGTCAAGTGTTGGTGCCCTTCAGCCCTACTGTCCTCCATAACTTTTTATTGTTGCCAAACTTTATTGACCTGTTGCTCATTCCTTGTTTCAAGTCATTCTATATGTGTTAAACAGTGGAACATGGCACCAGAACTTCACTGGTGGACACCTTCAGCTGGGAGAATTTACCATTTATTTCCTGATTTGACTTCCTGTTTAAGAAAAACTTATCCATGCAGAAACCTTCTAGATAACTTGTTCATGTTTATGTTAGAGGCCACGAATTCTGTTCTGTGTTACAGACTCTTGATAATTTGCCCAGTAAGACTATCTAGCTTGCTGGTCTGTAGTCTTCTAGATCCCCCTGAAACTGGCATTACATTCAATGTCTTATAATTTAAAGCTGTGTATTTCTTAGTTTCTTAGAACTGTTGAGCAAATGCCATTTGCTCAATAGTTTTGCTTCAATTTGCTACAGGTTGTTTTGTCGGTTTGTTTCATGACCTATTCACTTCAATTTCGGGAAGATCTTCTGATAAGACTCCCTCAGTGATTTCTTAGCACAAGAATTTCCCATAAAATAGTAAAAATTTCCATGAGGGATTCATTTGATTTCTCTTCTGTGAGCCCTTTTATATCCTCACCAGTGGCTTTACAGACTCTCCAGGCAGATTCTTGCTCCTGATGCATTTGGAGAAATATTTGTTGGTTGCTTTGATGCTTTTGGCTATTTGTCACTTAAAATCATATTGTGTTGTCTTGTCTTCTTATGTTTAACCTGTCAACATTTACGCTATTGTATTTTCTTCCCCTGAAGATGATTTCAACTTTCAGAAAAAGGGCTTTTTTTAGTAACAGCTGCCTTTTCCCTTACTAACCTTCTGTGTCTTGTCCTTTTCTTGATACGCTGCCTTGATTCTGTATATTCATCATACACTTCCAACAATTATTTTCCCTGCTGTCTATAAATACTTTACTTTTAGCTTGAAGCAAAATTTTTTTATATTTTTTCTTAAATTTTCTTTTCTTTTTATGTGGCTCCTAACGGGCAGATGCTCTGCTTTCTGTGGGGATGTTGGATTGAAGTACAGAATGATCACTAAGGTTGGCTTCTCAACTGCAGGATATGAAACTATCTTGCTTGATCAAGTCAAGAATTTAATCTTTTCCTGTGGGCATCCCAAGCATCTGTGTATAATATTATCTAAAATTCAGCTTATGTGCCGTGTTGTCATGTTACTTTACTTCTTTTTTTTTGTACCAAGTGTTGGGGTAATTGAAGACTCTCAGAACTATTGCGTTTTGTATCCATCTTTCAAACATCTCTGCCAACTCAGTACGGCATCAACCCATATGTCAACTCATAAAAGGAATTTTTATTCAGTGAGATTGTTTCTTCTACTGGTTCTAAGCTCTTTTCCTACCTATCCTTGCCCATACTACAAATGTTACCCTGAAGTACGTGTTCCTTACCTATTTGTTTTCAAACAGGTGATTTTTAGACTATAATTTCATTATGAAAACGCTTTTACTTTGTTGAAAAGATGAGCTATTCATACCAGTAATTAGGAGAATAAGATCATAATGATACTTCTTAAAACTAACATTTTCATTACTAATTGCTTTTTTCTTTCATAAGGAACAATATGAATCTGTTGGGAATTTCATGAAACTGTGGTATTTCCATAGGGTAGCCAGAAAAGGAATGAATTGCCTAATTATTTTACTAGTTCTCTTCTTTGTAATAAAAGATATAATAAAAGAGGAAATATTCAAAAGCTATTAAAGTTAACTGCTACTGCCATAGAATCATCTGTGAAGAAAATGTGCAAATCTCAAGAGTTTGCAGTCCTTGAGTTCAAATTGTTTTAGCCCATGCTGGGAATTTTTTTCTTTAGCACTTAATAGTACTTAGTAGCAGAAATAAATTAATTATTTGACTATTCAATATACGGTCAGCTAGAATATTAGAATTTTTGTTTATGAACATCTCTGTATTTGAGCTGAATTTACAAATTTGATGTAATCCTTTATTTATTTGAAAGTCCATTCAGATTAACTTAGTGTAGCAAACTGCATGTCTCAAGTGTGCAGAAAATCAAGCTTCTAAGTTGTTAGTCTTAAGACAAAAAAAAATCCTATAGGTATTCATTTGCATGTGCTAGGTTGTCTTAAAAGGCCCATCTTGCTTTGTTAGGTAACTTTTGAATCTCTTAGTAACTTGCTAATGACCAGCTTTTTAATAGCTACTCATGGCAATATTCAGGTCTAGTATCCTAATTAATTCAGAAATTCAGGGATTATTGCAAATTATGGAGTGTGTTCTTGGATATGCTGTACTTATAGTCTATGTCTGTGTGGAGAAATAGATCTTTCTTATAAGATGAGGAAAATCAAAAGAAAAAATTATTCACCAGAATAATTTCCTCAGTTCAAGTAGGAGAAGAGAAAAGAAATATTTGGCTGCTCATTTAGACCATTTTGGACAAGTGTAAAGCTAATGATTTATTGTGCTGGTTCTCCATCTGTTCCCAGTGCCTAGGATGATGTGTATTCTCTGGGAGGGAGAACTAGTTCCAAGGCATATTGATAGGGAACTGGAGAACTCCATGAATAAAATGCTGGAGAAGACTTCAGATCTCTAAGCATGTAGACAGGCAGGTCGAGAAGTTGTGTGTGTCACTGGTGTGCACGTGTTGGTGTGTGCTCTGACAGCTCTGCAGCTATTGCTGGCATCTTGGCACACGGCCCAACAGAGCACAGATCTAGTCAGATAAGAAAGGGAAACTGGAACCTAAGGATGTTGTCAGAACCAAAAATTCCTAATGCTTCAACATCTAGGACATCTTTAGAAGTTTCACATTTTGTGACCACATTGTTCAGCTTCCTTTGCTTTTCACATGTCTTTAAACTATACAAATATATGTATAATTAAACATCTTCCATCTTCAATAAAATGACTCTGCAGATATGTACTGGAAAATCAAGGTAAAAATCCATCAGTCCACAGTTTTGTCTGGTATATTAAATTTGTTGGAAATGTAAAGTCAGGCTTCAAGAGCTGCTACTGTAAATGGAATTACCCTTTTCCACTTAGACATGGGCTTGGACAGGTAGAAGTAAATGAGAATTACAAGCTCGGGCCAGTGTAAGACTGAAGAGTAAGGGTCTGTTACTAACCTCCAGCTCTACTTCTCTTGCTCTCCTTGGAGCAGGCTTACCACTTTGATGATTTGTTTTGCTCTCACATTGAGCTTTACGGACAATAACAGTAAGCCCTAAAGCAGGTCAAAGTTTGTAAGGTAGAAAGTCAATTTTATCTTACATCCTCCTTAGATTGCTGCTGCAGAGGGTGGAGAAGCACAGCACTTACATTAGAAAGCTCATAGAAGCCCTAATCCTGTCCTAACACTCTAAAGTTTGTACTTAGAGTTTATGGCTTTATGGATAGAAGTAGTTTGCATGGGAGGAAGTGGAATAGCACAGCAATCATGGTTGGTGATGAACCATTGGGAGTGTTGGCAAGGGATGTAAAAACTAATGGGAAGAAGAAAAGAGTTAGCTTAAAAACTGAAGCTGAACATAAAACAAAGAGAAGAAAAAATGGGATAAAAAAGGACCATTTGAAATTTTAAAAACTTTGGTGATTATGTTGGAAAAGAAAGAATGCAATTTCCCTAGGAACAGAAGTCCAGGCAGTTGGGCAATGTGCCTTCAGAGAGCAAGGCCTGCCTGCAATTCACAGAGGAGCAGGGCAGTATGCCTAGAGAGCTAAAACAATGCCCTGGAATGCAATTGTCACCATATTTGTATGAGAATCCTAAACATGGAAAATAAAATAGGGCCTTATTTCTATAAAAGTTGTTAAAGGCATAAAAGGGACTTCTTTGAAGTAATCCTACATGAAAATGAAGGAATAGTTTATTTTTAAACACTGTAATCAGCCAACCTAGTTCTTTATCCCATAAATAATCTATATGCATAATAGCTTAGATGCTGTGCTAATCTCTTGTAAAGAAGCATGGGATCACTAAAACAGTCAAATCAGGTGAAGGAATAAGCTAGAGAAATTCAGGCTGATAAAATACAATCATTTACATCAAGTGAAATATGTCTTTATGTAATCATCAATATGTCTTTATGTAATCATCATGATCAGAGAGTTTTGTAACCTCTGATCTAATCAATAACCTTGGTATAAAGACTTGAAAAAATATTCAGAGCTCATCAGTTCTAGGATCATGGAGGAAATAGGTTAAAAGAGACTCTGGAAGTCTGCTTCAAGCAAGTCTAGGTTCAGTGTTAGATCGGATGTGAAGATGACTTTTGAAATCTCCAAGAATGGCGATTCTATGTGTACTAATGCTTCACCTGTTCCAGTGTTTCACTACCCTTGATTTTTTGTTTGGTTTTGGATTTTTTTTTAATTAATTTTTTTGTTTGTGTTTGTTCTTTTACCTGTTGTTCAGTTAGAATTTACTTCATTGCAGCTCGTCACTGTTGCCTGTGTCTGCTTGCTGTGTATGTCTGGCAAGAGCCTGGTGATGTGTTCACTATAATCGCCTTAAAGAAGTGAAAGTCTGCGACAGCCAAGCTACAGGCTTGGGGCAGAGCATCTGGAAAGCTGCCCAGCAGAAAAGGACCTGGGGGGTTGATTGACAGCAGCTGAATATGAGCCAGCTTGTGCCCAGGTGGCCAAGAAGTCCAAGGGCATCCTGGCCTGTATCAGCAATAGTGTGGCCAGCAGGAGCAGGGCAGTGACTGTCCTCCTGTACTCACCACTGCTGAGGGCGCACCTCAAATCCTGGGCTCAGTTCTGGGCCACTCCCTGCAAGAATGACATTGAGGGGCTGTAGCCTGTCCAGAGGAGGGCAGCAGAACTGGTGAAGGGTCTGGAGGGTCAGTTGTATGAGGAGTGGCTCAGGGAGCTAGGGTTGTTTAGCCTGGAGAAAAGGATACTCAGGGATGACCTTGTTGCTCTCTACAAGTGCCTGACCGGAGGGTATTGCAAGATGAGGATCAGTCTCTCTTCCAGGAAGCCAGTGAGAGGACAAGGGCACAAGAGTCTCAAACTGTGCCAGGGCAGGTTTAGGTTGGGCATCAGTACGAATTTTTTCTCTGGCAGGGTTGTTAAGCATTGGAATAGAGTCAGTCATTCTTAGAAGCGTTCAAGAAATTTTGACTGCATGTGTCACTTAGTTCTATGGTCTAGTTGACAGGGCAGTATTTGGTCAAAGGTTGGACTTTTAATCTTGGAGGTCTTTTCCAGCCTTGGAGATTCTATAAAATACATCCTCCCTAGATGTCTCTTCTCCATGCTAAACAAACCAAATCCTTCACCTTCTGCTTGTATAATGTGTGCTTTAATCTTCTGACCATCTTTGTGGCCCTCTGGTGATCTTGCTTCAAAATCTTGTCATGTCTTGTTCTGGTGACCCAAAGCCAACCACTGTACTCAAGATGCAGCTTAAGGAGTAGGAAATAAAAGGGAATAATTAGTTCAATCATTTCCTTGTTCTGCTAGCAGCTCTCTTGTTAGTGCAGTGAAATGAGTGGTTTGCCATTGTCACCACAGGAATGCACTGCTAAGTCATAACTTTGCGTCTGCCACACCCCCAGGTCCTTCCAGGGGAGATGCTGTACTGTTACATGGCATTCCATCCTCTGTGTTTTTCTTCTGTGAAGTTCATGACGCTCTTGTTGGCGTGTTCTTCCAGCTTGTCAGAGTTCCTCTGAATGGTAGTCCTGCCCTCCAGTGTATGAATTGCTTCCTTCAGGTTGGTTACCTGGAAACTTGGACTTGCTTACAGGTGCAGTCATCTCTCCACTATGATTCTGCAAGAATGTACATACCCACCACTGAGTTTCTGAATCTGCTGCCTCTCTGCTTACATAATTACCTTTCTGTGAGCTTTTCCCATCACCCCATGTTATTCAGTATAATGGAAGAATGAAACAATCCAGTGAAAAAGGATAAGAACCGAATAAATGAAAATGCAGTCCAACAATGGAGAGTGTAGAGAATGTGAAAGGTATTGATTGGTACATTCTAAAGCCCAGTTTTGAAGCTTTTGAACAACATTTAGTGTCAGATGTGTAGGGGCTTTGCTAGTGGTGTTTTTTTCCTGTTTTGAAAGCATGAAGACACTGTTTTCCTTCTATTTACAGGATGGGTTGTCAGGTCTGGTTTATGTCTGATGATATCTGTCCCTATATTTCTGCCAAGTTAGACCTTCCTAGGTTTTGCTCTTTTCCTTAGGAAGTATGTGCTCCAGTTTTTGCTGCTCATGTGCGGTTGGTACTGTAGGTTAAAAATAGTTTGTTGCCAACATGACTCTGAGTAGTGGCATTCAGTGGAATGTACAGATGTGGAGTATATGGAATTGTGCATGATGCTATAGGATGTACCTAGAAATATTCACATATTTGTGATGTTAATAGAGGTAAGTTTTTTCTTGTTTACCAGGCTACAAAAATGTAGAGCCAATGCTGTACACTTTCACAGCCTGTGTACTTTTTGAAGTTCTGTGGTTTCTAACATATTCCTCTGATAGACTTCAATCCCAGAGACAATTTATTTGTTTGTGTAGTTGTAATCAGGTTTCCTGTATTCATCTCACCAGGGATTCCCACCCTGTATTATCAGTGCTGTTATTTGTCTGTATTTCAAGATTCAAATGATCACCAGTGCCCCAATTAGGTTTTGTATAGCATATTTGCAATCAAAAGCTAGACACTTATCTTTTTTTGACCTAAAGATTCTTAGGAACCCAATACTTTTGCAAGCCTCTTGTGCCTAAATTTAGATTTTTTTAAGGGTATTTTTTTTGGTTTTTTTTTTTTAGCTGCTTTTTACCATCACTACTGATTTTGCTATGTCTTTTTCTTAGCATTGATACACATCTCTTTGTGAAAGGGTTGAAGGATTACTTTAAGATTGTAAAGGACAAAGTAAAATGAGATCAACTCAAAATACCAGCCAAATTTCTTTTGTCCTGTTTTATCCTTCGCAACATTCAAATGGGTCTATACAGTAGATGACCCATCAGATGTAAAGCATAAAAAATAACAAAATACCCTCTGGTTTGGTGTGCCCTGAGCTCAGGAGTTCCTGACTTGTCCAAAGGCTGTGAAGATTTTGATCTTGCTTGTTCAGTGTCTGGACCACTGTGAAATGTTATGACCTGACTCAAGTCTTATATTGTGCTTGAAGCTTTGGTGGCTGCAGAGGATAGATAAAATACAAAACTCACGCTGATAATGAAAGTACATTGAATTGCCATCTATGGAATAATGAATTATTTTTACAAAATAAACCCCACCATGGTTGTGGATAAATACCATTTTTTAAACATAAATTACTTCAGGCCTTAGCAGATAAATACTTTGTATCACTTCAAAACAATTTAATTAGGTTTTCATGAAGTTTCTCCCTTTCCAGGTTGCTCTCTTGAGTGATTTCTCTGGATTACTCTCATCATTATCTCTGATCTCTGGTGGCTTCCCACTCGCATACCCCCTCCTGGTGCCAAGTGCTAAGGACTGCTATGCTGGTCGCTGCACTTTGTACTGCCTTTGTGTGGGCACTTGCTTTGGCATTATTGCCCTTTGCAGCACAGTCCTTGATGCTGCTCTTGACATGTTATTATGTAAATTAATTTTGATGTTGCATTGTAGTTTCTGCTGTTTTTCATTCTGCAATTGTCTTGACAACAGATTTGCATAATCAGTGAATAGGAATTTGTTTTTAATTTTGATGTTCTGATTAGCTTGATTCAGATAAATAATAGAAAGTTGTGAAGATAACACAACGTGGCATGAACTGGTGAGAATGATTGTAAACACAACAAATAATACAAATGATGGAGTCAGGTTCAGTGATTATTTTTATAAAATGTAAGCAAATGCTATTTCTGGTTTCTGTCTACTTGCACTATGACAGCTGCTTGAAATCTAAACATATGGATTTATTCAAATACTAGTCACTCTCACTGCTTCCCAAACAAAGACAAGGAGGCTTATTAATTTGTTTTCTGCCAGGGTTTCTTGGTAGAGAGGGAAAACATATTCACAAATCTTACTTGAATTCTTCTTTCCTTTTTTCTGTCCAAAGGCAACCCTGGAGACCTGCACCTTTTTCATGGGCATGAGGGAATACCAAAGAAAACTGCTTATTAAATTCAATGTGGAGGACAAATCTTGAAGTTGTAATTGTTTGGCTCTGCACATATCCTACCTCCCCACCTTTTGTTTCCTTTCTTTCATTTCTAACTTCTGGTGGCACCTGACAAAATAAATTAAGTAAGAAATAGTAGCAATTAAAAAGCTATTAGTGAAGTTCCTGTTCATGTTTTCTAGCCATTTTCATGTGTTAGAAACCCAAGGCTATTTCTTTCTTAAGTGATCAAGTACATCTTGCCTTCCTGCTTGAGGAGTAACATAGATACAACTGCCCTTTCCTAATCATCTCTGCAGGGCAGGACTTAAATTACGTGGGCAGTGAAACCAGAAAACATCAATTTGTACATCTTAAGAAAAGAAGAGTTTCCTCAATAAGGAACCAGGGAGAGAGAGAATGAGAGAAACTCCTTAAACCAATCAATTTAGGGCATTTGCTGGAGTAGCACTCTGTGTAATAGGACTGAAAGAGATTTAGTGGAGGATGAGTCATGAAATACGCTAGGAAATGAAAGAAAGATGGAAGGCAGAAGAGAACAGAAAGCTGTAAGTAGGAAAAAACCTAAATGACAGAGTGAAGAGTAGAAAAGTATATTTTGGAGACTAGAATAATGAGAAAAAAAAAAACAGTAATCATAGCAAAAGGGTGTTTGTTGAGGAAATGCAGAAGTTTCTGGAAAAGTTGTCAACCAGAGTGATTAACTGAGGGAAGAGAATAGGAAGCATAGAAAAGGTATGAGAAGACATATGATCCAGAGAGCTAAAGAAATAACAAAAAAAAAAAAAGGCAGAATAATATTTACTCTTGAAGTATTTCAGTAAAATAGGATTGAGGCATTTGAAGTATTTCAGTAAAATAGGATTGAGGTATTTATTTGGGTTGGAATAGCATGGACAAAGCGGAGAAACTAGAGAACAATTGTTTGCACCCCTACTAGACTTAAAGAACACAAGGAGCTGCACTTTTTGTCTAGGAAAAGGCAAGTGGACAACATACAGAGTGTTGGGCATTTGTTCCCGAGTTCTTGGTGCTTAACATTCTCTCAGCAGCATTGAGGGCGCAGCTGCACCTTCTCACTAGGCAGGTAAGGCAAGTGCCTGTGCTGAGCCATGGCAAAGAGCACTTCTGACCTGCCTCACCTGGGATGGTGAGAGCTGAAGTGACTGGGTGAAAATCTATGCTAAACACCTCAATTTGCATTGTTGAGATAGACTCAAGTGGCTTAAAAATTGCAGTGGCACAGAATAGCCGTTGAAGTTCTGCTGGTACTTTGAAAGTAAACATAATGCTCAGTTAGATCTTCTTGGGTGTTTTATACTATCAAAATTTCTCCAGGCTTACTTTGATTTAAGCATGCTGGCATAGCAAATACTGTACCACTTTGATTTTTCATTCTTCAACAATTTAGTAATATTTCTAATACAATCCTTTCTGCATTAAGGGTTTTATTTTATGCAAACAAGATCTGGATTTGAATAATAACCCTTGGAAAGCCGATAAACTGTCTCTTCAGCTTTTCAGGCAATTAGTTCTTCTGGGTGAGAGAAATGCTCTCTGTGAAGGAGGCATATATGAAATAGATGATTATTGTCAGGTGATTTTTGTTAATCATATCTTCAGAAAACAGTGAAAAAGATGTTGCTGCAACACTACAAAAATGTGCAGAGAATATTATTAACTATTGATTACTACAGCAGTGTTGACATTTAATGAACAGTGATGTTTTGGTCTTTACACCAATCTGACTTTCAGTGGTATTCTTGTACTCTGTATAGATTTGTTTGGAGTAATAAATTCACACTTAAGCAGGCTTTGTCACATAGTCAATGGCCTTTTAAGTATTCACTGGCTATTTCATGCTGAATATAACCTATGTAGAATATAACCCTTTACTCATAGTGCAGGGCAGAAATTATTCCGTGACAATAGCAAGAGAAACAAAGAGGAGTGATCCAGCTGGATTAGGCAGAATGATGACCAGCTAGCTCCTTCTATGAGGCAAATGATAACATTTCAGTTATCATTTGCCTCATTTCAGAGATTTGAAAAATTTCAGGCCTTTATTTACCCTTGATTACTTGGTCAGAAGTTGTAGGTAGGACTTAGAATGAATATTTACAAATCCTACTCTACTTCTACCATTTCTTCCTTTTTCTCAAATATTAAGTCCTTCAATGTCCCTTGGTGGGCATAAGTCATGACTCAAGTAATTTCCAGTGCTGTTCTGCCCAGCAGGACCTTGCCGGGGAGTTATTCAAGGGACTCCCTCCCAGACCTCTGCATTACACGGGGGTCGTTTTGGAAAAAAATAGAGGGAGAAAGAGATAATGGGTTCATTTGTGTGCATAAGGGAATTATTTACGAAATGGATTCTTTAGATATTTCTCCTTGAGCCTTCAACAAACCTAAATAAAAGGGCAGAAGAGATGTTTTTGTTTACCTGTGAAAATGATGCAGTGTTACTAATCAAAATGAAAGGGCAGCAACACTTGACAAATATACAATAACCATAACTCCCTAGAGGTGTTTAATTTTTTATTTGATAAAACTAGTGCCACAATGTGTGAGGAATGTAGCCCATTGAGAAATGGTGGGGATTTTAATTATATTGGTTTTCCTTTTTTTTCTAAATAAAAAAAGAATCTTTTGTCTATAAAAAAGCCACTTTATAAGTACCTTTATAAGCTCCATGGATAAATCTTATCTAGTAGGACTGGTTTGGTTTCCTTGATGGAATAAAAGAAAATAAATTAAATTAGTGGTAGGCTTTTAAGCACAGCTTTTGTCCAAAACTACTTGAGTTTCCCTTCTGCACATCATTAACTGCAGAAATTAAGTTGTGCTCAGGCCAAATCAGCACACCTTCCATTCAGTTTATTTCACTGGTGTATACTGTGATGGTTATCTTTATAAGTGCAGAAACTTAAATTAGATTATCCACAGAACTTAGCATATTTTTTATCAGTAACACAAGTTGTCCTATCACACTTACGACACGTCAGTTTGCTAAGATCTCTGTGTTACTGAGAGATCTGCATAAACTCTGTAGGTGAAATTATTTAATATATTTAGAATTTCCTTTCCTGATAAACAGTCTTATTCTGTGACATACATCATTAAAATAAATGAAGGAACAAGTAGGTGTCATCACAAAAATGTGAACTTTGAATGTGTTAAAAAAAGAAAAAAAAGAAAACTTTGTTATAAGATATTAGGCTAATAATTCTTGCACAAATTTCATTTTTATGTGCTGAAATTCCTTCTTAATCTCAAGAGAAGTCAAAGCAAATGGTTTAACTTACTTTTTTCAGGAACTGCAGTTTGAGAGACTGACTCGAGAACTTGAGGCTGAACGTCAGATTGTGGCGAGCCAGCTGGAGAGATGTAAGCTTGGATCAGAAACTGGAAGCATGAGCAGCATTAGGTAATGTACAAATTGTTGATATCTTTATAATTAGTAAACTTTGTTGCTGTTATGAATTATCACCAAGAACAAGTTTGGTTTTTTTTTATAAAAATCATATTCACTAGGGAATGTGAGATTTTAGTGGAGTTTGAAAATTAGCATTATGAACTGCTTTTTAAAAAGAAAATTTCTTGCAATTTTGTATCTTCTTTGTTCAATAACAAAATAGTAGTCACATTTGGAATTCATTGATTTCCTGAAGCTTGAATGGACTATCAGCAACTTGTTTCCACCACCAATACAGCTGTAATTTTCAGCTGAAGATTTTTAGCTTCCTAATTGCAGAGATGTATTGATAAGTTTTGTGAACCTATTTAACCATAATTTTATCATTCAAGGTATTAAAAGGTTTAGAATGAATTATGTAAAGCTATCTTCAAAATGTCAGGTGTATCTTACATCTTCGTGACGAGATATAAGTCTCTCTCTTTGTTTAAACATTGGTTTACTTTAAGAAATTCTTCTGGTCCGTTGTTTGGAGGATGACAATTTTATTTAAGAAATTGTAACAAAAGGAAACTGATATCTTGGTGAATTTCATGGAAATGAAGACTTTTCATTTTTTAGCTTCTTGATAAATGTGTTTCTTTGTTTTCTCAGTGAACCTAATAAATGGAAGATGATGGTACTTGAGTTTCAAGAATTGAGAAAGAAATAAGTTGTATAGGCATGTGTTCTTTTTTTATCAGTGGAAATATGAAGAGATAATATGAAGTATAACATGGTAAGCTTAGTGCAAAGTTTTATGTGATAATAGTAGCAAAAATACAAAAAGCATTGATCACTTCCTCAGTTTAAGCGATTCAAACTACTCTTCAATCAAGTGAATGATTTTTCCATAAGTAAGAAATAACTGTTCAGTAGAATGCCAAAGATGTGACACAAATATGGAATGCAAGGTCAATTAAAAATGGCAGAAGTCAGAAAAATCTTTCACTAATTCAGAAGAAGCTGTATGCAAAGTTGACTTAAATGTAAGCATTCTTAATAAATCTGGTGAGAATTAACTCCTTTAGATAAACTCTTGTTTTATATAATGTCACCATCTAGACTTGTTAACATTAGAGAAAGTGACTTAAATTATTTAAGCATGGTCTATATTGGCGCATCAAGTTTGCTTCTCTAGCACTTTAAATTTTAATTTAAAAATGGTATGACTGCATTTCAAGAAAGTTATCTGCAATATGTTTGAGTAATACTGAGGTATGTTTAAATAATGCTGTTATTTTGGGATTATTCCAGTCAGTAGTATGAAGGTTGGGAAATTTCTTGCTGTGCAGGCAATGTTTCCTTGGTGAACTTTTTTCTTATTGATAAATTTATACTTTTGAGTTGTGAGTGATATCAAGGACAGATGACTTGGAATGAGTTCTGAGACTCCAGTTATTCAAGAAGTTTAATAATTGGACTGCTAATCTGTCTGTGAATAACAGAATAACGGAATAGTATAACAGAAGAGATTTTAAGCAAATTCTTGATGTCAGTAATTGGCCTTGAGATGTTTTACATATGCAGTTTCTAGCATTTAAGCTAAATACATACTAAGAGATACCTGAAATACTGTTTTGTAGAAAATAACATTGAAAGTTTACAGTTAGATAGCTGTCCTTAGTCTTGGCAAGTGATGTAAAGAGGAAATAAATAATAATCTAATATTGTTGTTGTTGGGTTGTTGTTTATCCCATATATATTAAATGAGTAATCTTCTGCCCAAAAATTCTAAATCCTCACTAGAGGGGCTTAGAACTAACGCAAATACAAAATGCAGTCAGATATTTTTCTGACTGCTGTGCTGACTTTCCAGTGGTCATCCAGATTTGAGAAAGTTTCTTTAGCATTGTATTCTTGACATATACTTGATCTGTAGTCTTTTTTTTTTGTAGGGGATTGGGGGCTGTGTTCAATAGGAATTTTGCTAAAAAGGACTTGGGTGCATTCTTTTCAGGAACAGGTACTTGGATGTGAACCAAAGGCAGAATCAGTCGCTTCTGATAAAACTGAATAAAATGTTTAGACCATGAGTTAGGACAAAACTTGTGAACTCTTTCCTTCCCCAGTTTCCCTGTTGGCAGATACTGAACAGTTCATTACTCAGCCTGCTGAGTATTAAAATTTCATGATACATTCCATAAGGAGACAAGTCATGGTCCATGCTACTCCATTCCTCTGGCTGAAGTGCTTATTCCTTCTGGGCCAGAGCTGTCAAAATCTGTCACTCCCTTTGGTACTGGGGGGGAGGGAATTAGATGCCAGCATTTGGAGTTCTTCAGTCTCTGATAATTTTAAGCACATATTAAAGAAATGTACTGTTAGCAAATCCTTAAAAATTTAAATTTCTGTTTCATAGTCTTTATCACTGTTTTGAGCGGTTTCTTTGGGATTTTTTTTGTTGTTTTGGGTTGGGTGTTTTTTTTGAAAAAGCCTTAGTGTTCGAACTGAGGAGCATTGCTCAAGCCTAGCCTACTTTTATTCCTTGAACAAAGTGTTTGCAAATTGGTCAGGCAGGAGACTTTTTCTCAACTGAATTTCTACTCACTACTGAAATTGGTAGAAGTGATGTGCCCTTAGTTGTTGAAAGTCTCTTGAATAGACTGGCATTTGTGCCTGAGTGCCTGAAGCAATATGATGACGTTTCTGTATCTTGCAAGTAGCAAAAATACAGTCTAATAAACTAAATAGTGTACAAAACATAACTGCTTTGTACATTCTTTTTTTCAGTAAAGTTCTGTCCTTCAGAAATGCCTATGTTATTCGCACTTTATTACCAGGAAAATTATATTTTCCTTAGTTAGCTACAATTTTCACAAATTCACTGAAAATAAAAGTACAGCAAGTCTAATTGATAAACCTATAAGATCCTTAATTTCAAGAACATTGAAGAAATAACTGGGATGCATTGTGGCATAGGCAGACAACTGCCGCTGTGTTGGTCAAGTAAATAAAATAGCAATTACAGTTTTCCTGTACAGCTGTCAGTGTTCTATGTAATTTAGGCTACTTATTGTGAAGGGATATATGGTCTTTTTAGATAGTTAATTTTAAGGATTGTCAAATCCAGTAGCCTCATAAGAGGCAAGGCTGCTGGAACCTAGACCTGCACAGACTGGAGAAGTGGGCTGAATGGAACCTTATCAAGTTGAAATTCATAAATTATTTGCAAATGCATCTGGGATGGAGTATCCCCTTGTTACAACACAGCCAGGGATAGAAAACAGCCTTGTAGGAAAAAACCTTCAGGACCTTGGAGGTCTTTTCCAACCTAAGTGATTGTCTGAATTATTGTGATACTTACTCAGTGATTCTGAGTCAGCAGCATCCTTGCAGCACAGGCCAGCTGTACCTTGGGCTGCAGCAGCAAAAGTGTAGCCAAGAGATCAGGACAAATGATTCATCCCTTCTGTTTGAAGGGATACATCTTCAGTGCCCTATTCAGTTTTGGGCATCCCTCTATAGAAAAGACATCAGCATTCTGGAGCAGGTTCTGTGCAGGGCTGCCAGGAAGGCAGGTGGCCAGAGAGCACCTGGGGTGTGAAAAGAGGCTGAGGAAATAAGGGATTTTAACTACAAGAGAAGGGTCAGGAGGGGCCAACTTCTGATTGCAACCAGGTAAAGAAGGACATACAGAAGACAGGGCAAGAGTGTTCTCAGAGGTGCATTGGGTAGAATGATAGGTGACAGATGGAAGTGGGAAACAGAACATTCTAATTAGGTGTAAGGTGTTTTTCAGAATGAATTTGGTTAAACACTGTCACAGGTTGCACTGATAGATTCTAGAGTTTCCATCTGTAGAAATAATAAGGTCTCTGTGTTCCCACCTAAATTTTCCTGTGTTTTTTTATTACTATTTCTTCATAAGTCCTGGGAATAGAATTGTATTAGTATTCTATATTCTTTTTTCCCATAAAATTACAGGCTCCCCAGGGAAGTGGTCATAGCATCAAGGCTGCCAGAATGCAAGAAGCATTTAGATAAGTCAGGCACATGGTCAGATTCTTGGGGCTGTCTTGTGCAGTGCCAGGAGTTGATGATCTTTGTAGGTCCCTTTTGACTGAGGATATTCTGTGATTCTATTCAAGTATTTCAGAAAAAAAAATCCCTCTCTTACCTGAACTGAAAATGTGTTTGCTTTTGCCTGTGAATGTGGGTGTTAAAATAAGAATATAGGTATTAAAGTTGAAAAGTACATGGTTAGTATGGATTGTGGAGCAAAATACAAGCCAAGAGACAGATATGTTTGTCATATCATGAGGACAGAACAGGGGTTTTTCATGCAGAGTTTGATCAACAGTCCTGTGGAAAAAACACTGCAGCTTTCAAGTAAAAATTATACACCATCATACATATTGAACATAGATTTCAGTACATGTTAGAAAATAGTTTAGCCTGCATTGTGGTTCTTTGTCAACTCAAGATTTATCAGTTAAATGTGTTAAATTGTTTCACATTGGTATGCTTACAGTAGTATCTCCAAATGCTACTGGAAAGCTTCTAACTTGAAAACAAAAATTTAAAAATCCTTTTAATTAAATGTAAATTAGAAAGCTAACTTTAAAAAAAAGTCAACAATTATTGCAGAGCAGAATTAAAAAGGATTTTATTATTAGCTATGAAAATGCCAATTATAATGTTTGTACTTATTTTTTAAAAACAAGCCAATAGCATGGCTATTTTTACCAGGATTTTAAAAAGTGATATTCTTTAAAGAGTTGGACATTTCACCAATGGGAAGAGAAGATTTTACTAAACTTTTGTCAGCAAATGTTGTAGCTTAAAATTAATCTCAGTCTGTAATGTGTGTTTACTTAGTAGTTCAGAAGCTGAATAAATTTTAAGTTTTTTCACACTGTTGTTCATCATTGTGGATTGTGTAAAGCTTAACAATTCATACTTGGATGAACTTTTGTCAACTGAATTATTAAAAAAGTTTATCTGAAAGAAAATTAAAAATGACAATAAAAGCATGCAGGTTTTTGAAAATGTAAGATTCTGAAAATGTTAGTCACAAATTCTACAAGTCAGAATTAATTAGCTGTGATAAGAGAACATTTTGTAGGGGTTTTTTTGTTGTTTTTTTCCCCTCCTGCCTTTATCTCACTGTGATTTTATGTTGCTATAAGTGACCAGGTCAGGCAGAACCTTTCAAAAATATGCAGATTGCTCTACTCCTGAAGAGAGTTTGGTCAGGGTTAAGCATGGTACTATCAGATATATTTGTAGATCTTGTGCAAAACTTTGTGTGGGCTTGTGATAAAGCAGAACATTCTAGTAAAAATATGTTGTGGGTTTCAAGGGAGAAGAGATTAAAAACATCCTACCATTTTTTGCTAGGAAACCTAGTTTTGGTTATAATGCTGTTAAGCCAGAATGAAAATGAAGTTAGCTAGAAGGAAGCATTCAATTAGAACAAAACAATGGGAAAATGTGCATGAGTTTGTTGTACCAGAAGGTTTTCATTGAAGTGTTTGCATTATTTGAGTTCTTTGCTATCTCTGGAAGGCATGAATAAAAAAAAATACCTTTAAAAAACATCACCACTGCAAAAAAAACCCCTAAACAAACAGCGAAACACAGAGATATTCTTAAAAAAAGTTGAAAAGATGGTATTTTTCTTACATTGAGAATCCTTAAGGAGTTCATTTGTATTATCTCAGAAAAAAGAAACTGAAGCAGCCTTTGTCAGACCATAATTTAGAATGAACAATGTGGGTTTAATGCTTGCCACTTTTTAAAAGGTTGGTTTGATTTGTTTTGTTGTTTTGACGTTTGTTTGGTTTTTTTCCCATGTCAGTTTTCAGCCTAGAGCTTAACTCAGTCATTGAGGGATTCTTCCCCATGCCATTCATCTTTTCCAATAATCGACTGAGCTATCACAAAAAATGTTTGTGACTTTGTTGGCTTGCTAGGATTGCTAGCTGATGGTTGATAGTCGCTGTGCTATGTGTTCCCAGCTAGGTAATAGCTGGAATCCTTCTGAAAAGAGCTGGAAGCACTTCTGAAAATTGGGCTACTTATTTCCATGCCCAGTCACAGCATTTAGGCACTTCTCATGATGGGAAGGTGGAGGGGCAGGTGCTGATCACTCTTGTGGCCAGTGATAAGGCACAAAACAAGATGAAGCTCTGAGCCAGGGGAGGTTTAAGTTGGATATCAGGAAAAGGTTTTTCACCTGGAGTGTGGTTGAGCACTGGAACAGGCTCCCCAGGGAGGTGGTCACAGCACCAAGCCTGAGAGTTCAAGAAGTGTTTGCTCTCAGGCACAGGGTGTGACTCTTTGGGTGTCATGCTCTGGGCCAGGAATCAGGAGACTCAGTGATCCTTGTGGGTTGCTTCCAACTCAGCACATTCTATATTTCTCTGATTCTGAAATCTTGGAAACCAGAATTTTGTGGAATACAATAAGTTGTCCGGAAGTAGAGGGGGCAGATTCTGATTGTTGTTGTAACTGTGTATCTAATTTCCAGGCCTAATTTCCTATACAGTTTGACATCAAATTCCTGGTGTTGTGTTTACCACCGCATATAAGAGTGTTTGAGTCAGAGAAAAGGTTTTAGAACCCAGGGAAATACTGAGGATAATATTTTCAATACTTCAGTATCACCTTGTAATTGGTACCTCTTGATCTTTTGATTGTGACACCTAGAGACCTGAAATGTGATGAACTCTGTATACTATTAGACTTGGTCAATAAGTTAGTTTGAATCCATCAATAGAAGAAGATTTGAAGAAAATGTCACTCTAGGAAATAAATTATGGCTGGAACAGTTGACACAATTAATACTGGTAATGTGCCTACTTAATTATATTCTGAAGAATGACATTTTACTGGATTAAAGTATCAGACTTGTTATCTGATAATTCTGAACAATCTGATTTTAGATTAAGTTTGAGCTTGTTTGTACTCAGTTTATAGTATGTCCAGTGTTGAAGGCAATGGTTTAAAAATACTGAGATAAGGAATTGGTACAGGAGCAAAAAAATGAGATGAAGTCAAAAGTTGACCAATTTTTTTGTGTATTTATATTACTGGAATATTTGTAGCTTCTTTGTTCTGGTTCTCCGCAAGAAATATGTCAAGAAAACATTTATTAGATTAGTCTTCTCATCCTCTGCCAGAAACTAACTGGTTTCACAGTTTTGGAGTAGATTAGCTTCTGTTGCTGAAAGGCAAATTTCCAGCATTTGTTCAAACAATCAGGTTTGGTGTAATTTTGTTTTTTAATGTACATCCATATCTTTTACAGCAGTAGTATGGATCATGTAATTCCCAGATAGATCTATCTCTGAAGGCACAAGCTCCAACAGGACTTTTAAAACACCCTTTCTACAGATACTCTTCCTCTTTTTCTGCTTGCTGAATACCCTCCAGGGACACCATCTCCATGGGAGGAGTAATACAGTAATATTCAGCATTGCCAAACTCATTACATTGGCATGTTAATGGAATCAAGTATCAGATTTTCATTTAATTTCATAAAGAGAAGATATGTCAGTAAGGATATGGACATTTTTCTGCCCTAAGAAAGGGTCTTATAGTCTGAAAGTCTTATATGGGGCTGCCAATTGTCACTTATATTCCCTCTCAAGCTTTTCATTATGTGTTCTGTTTTATTAATACAGAACATACAGGTATAATACATGAAAAAGAACATAAGCAAAACCACAAAATGACAACAGAAAAATACTTTACATATCAACTTTAACTGATACGTAGGCCAATGAAGACTATACTTAATAGTAAATTCTCTACCTTAGTGCATTTTTGGCATACTAATAAGTTATTTGAAAACTGTTTCCAAATTTTGTATTCACAATTTCAGTGTGTTTTTGAAAGCCTGACACTTGGGTATGGCTAATATGAAATATACATGGAATTGCTGATCTTAGAAAATATATTGTTAATGTAAAACTTGGTTATGTCTTGCAAAGTAAGGTTCTGTGTTCAGCCTGCTGTTCACAAGCTGTTTGTTGAAATATCAGGACACTTCAGTTTATCATAAAGAGTTGATAAGCACTGTAGTAGTTTGCCCAAGGACACAATAATAAAAACTATCATTTGAAACTTAAGGATATGTAGAGTATCTATCAAGAATGGGACACAAGTGACGAGTCTATTTCTCTACAGCCCTTCTAGCTCTCCTTGCTGGGCACTGCTTTAGTAATTTGACAGCATTCTTTTTGTTCCTATCCTTCCTTATTGTATGTCAGCATGTTTTTGGGTCGATTAGGAGGAAGACAAAATTGAGAATATACTGAGAGAAAGTGCCTTATTATTAAAAGTTCTTGAATTTAGAGTGCTTGAAGGCAAGTTTGATAAAACTTCTCTAGGAATGCTCATTTCTAGTGCTTACTGCTTGTGAGTCAAAGGTACTAGATAGTGATTTTTTGATATCTTAGATGTAGAATACAGCTGAGAACAAATCCTGTAACATGATGCCAGTAAAAAATGGCCATGGGCAATCGACATCAAACATTGAAACAGAATTAAGGTATCCAAGGTTTTTCAAGGAGTTGGTTCTGAGAAACTGTGGACAGAGACCAAAGTGCTGTCATCAAAGTTGCCTGGTGCTTTGTATAGAACCAGGATTTCCGTTGTTCCTTATTTTAGTAAGGTGCACCTTCCAGGTTGAGTATTTCCTTTCCAAAATGCACATACTGAGGTTTTGAAGGGAATTTCAGCTAAGCAACTTTCTTGCTGTTTTATAAATTTGCACCAAAAGACATTGCTGTTATCAGAGGAATGAAACATACCTTTGCACAGAGTTATGGAGATAATTCCCTATTTTCCTACAGTGCTTTTTGTCTTCTACCTACTGTGGGGGCAGAATACTGGAGCTTGGAGGGAAGTCTAGTCTCTTCAGTGTTGTTCCATCCTTCCTTCCATGTTGTCAGGGTAAGGAGGTGTCCTTTGAGTGCAGTGGCAAGAGGTTAAGAAGCAGATTTCCAGCTGCATTTAACATCCCAGTTAATGCATGTATGGGGGAAAGTTAGAGAGGAGGAACCTTTGTTCAAAATGTGGATGAGACATCTGGTAGAATTCAGATTCAATCTATAAAGTGTAGATTGGTCAAAATTGGAGACTTGAGAAGTGAGGAGTGGGTTGAAGAAGGATGAGGAAAAAACAGCAGCAGAGAAGAGCAGAAGAGGTGGCTAAGGCAGAGGAGTCAGGGAGCTGTGTTCTTTCCTTACAGCTGGAGGATCGAAGGCTCAAGTTGAAAATACCCTTTTATCCTGGCTACTCAGTCTGAGAAATCTCAGAGTAATTGCTGAGGAGATCTTACTGGCTTCATTTGCTGCTATAAGCAGTCATCACATCTGTGCAGCGGTTCCTGATCGGTTTTTAGGATCCCTGCATGTCTGGAAGGCTGTACAGAGAAATAAGAAACAAAGAATATCTGACAGGGATTCAAATGAATCTTTCCATTAGCAGCA
Organism: Camarhynchus parvulus; assembly: GCF_901933205.1. Taxonomy (NCBI): domain Eukaryota; kingdom Metazoa; phylum Chordata; class Aves; order Passeriformes; family Thraupidae; genus Camarhynchus; species Camarhynchus parvulus. The sequence continues at coordinate 79,529,059 of NC_044572.1, forward strand.
TTAGGCGGGAGAGCAATTCCACAGGTACAATTCCATTGGATTGCCTTCAGCTATTACAAGGAGACAGACAGTTCTTTTCCTAATGCACATTTTGCAAGTTATGAAATCTATTGGTCCTGTAAACAACAGTGTCCCTCCAGACAAGCATGTCTTATCCCTCAAGCAGTTTAGAAATGAAGTGATCATGAAACAGAAGTTGTGTAACAATGCATTTGTACAAGGACTAAGTCAAAATGCAACCAGCTGAAGGTGTCCCAGAATTCCAGCTATACCTTTCCTTCCTGTGTGTGTTCCACCACTAAAAACAAAGCCTATCTTACTGCTTTCTTGAGGGGAAAAAAAAAGTGTCACGTTGAGTTTCAAAGAAATATTTCAAAGAACTTGAAATAAAGTCAGGCATGCTAATTTCTCTCCCTTTACCACCCCTACCTTGTGCTTCTCACCATCTGACCTTGTGTAGACAAGCTTGAATTATGTCTTGAGCATCCACTCTTTTGATATCTTTCTTCTTCAACCCTGCCTAAATTTAAATTCCACCTAAATCACTAAACACTGTATATTGGCAAGTAAAGCTGTTACCTCTTGCTCTCAGTACTTCCTTGCTTTGGCAAGTCCTGCTCACCTTTCAGTGCAGATATGGGAACAGTTACTAAAGGTCCCAGCCAAACCCTCATCCTGGCTACTTTATCTGTCCCTAGCAAGTTATTTTTCTGTTAAGGTGGCTTTTTTTTGGGTTCTTGATTTTAATAAAAGCATAGTTGTTTTCCAATGCAATCTTAAGAAACTGATTTTCAACAGAAATGTATTGGTGGAAGTTGCAAACTTCCCAGTAGTCACAGCTCTCAAAGATACACTCCTCTTGGAAGTAGTAATTTCTGCAGTCAGAGCAAAAGTGGATCCTGTATCTTGCCATGATTTGTCTTGATAAAAAAAAGATGAACTTTGTTGTATTTAGCTGTAGTGTTTGATATAGCAAATTAAAAATTTATCAATTCACTTAGAAAACAATTTGGGGGTAGTGTTTTTTTCTGTTATTTTATCCTAACTTTAGAAATTGACTGTTCTATTGCTCTTAATTATTAGGTATTCTCTCCTTGCTCATATGTGATCATTGGTCCCAGTTATCCTTTGTGTTGTCTGTATACTTTTCTGTTGGATTGACATGAACGTCTTACTGATGCTGCCGCAACTGTGACTGTTCTGTAGTGGAAACTGAGCTATGCCTTCTTTGATACTCAAGTATTTCGCCTACTAGAAGGGCTCAGGAAGTATTGCTAGTATATTTAGTTGAATTCCATGAAAGGCATGAATGGACACAGTTCTATTCCACTGGCATCTCAGAACTGAATAGCAGTGTACTTTGAATGGCTAAGTTTAGATGCTTTCGAGGCATGTTGCCACTTCAGCAGTTAAGGAATATTTTATAGACTTTATTACGTTAAACTTAGAGTAGCTTTTAAATTTCTCATGCTTTCAGCTCATAGATGTACTCTCAGCTATTGCTAATTGTGAATAAATACTGTGCCTCCTGCTGGCTTTCCTTTACCCCTTCTGTTTTTACCTTGCTCTCTATCCTGCTTGTTTGTATAAACAAACAATGAAAAAACCCAAAGACCAAAACCAACCAACCAAAAAAAAAACCCCAAAACCAAGCAAAACCCCAAAACTTTTGCACACATCAATGCACTGCTTCTTCTCTCTCTGTAGAGCAATATACCCCAACTCCCCACGTATAGAAAAGGAAAATTTAGTACAAATGTTGCATTTATGTTTGTTCTGTTATCTTAACTAGATCAAGATTATATACCTATATTTTCATTTAAATCTACTTTCTGAATTTTTTCTTGAAAGTCTTCAACATGCTGATTATCACGAAGCTGGCTGTGAGTGCAGCTGTGATAGATATCATATTGAACTGAATACAGTGTGAAGTTTGCCTAATTTCAAATATCGTATGAAAGTTACCTTAAATGTTCCCAATAGAGCTACTGACTTTATTGACTTATTCATGAATGGCTAGCAGGAGCCAGTGGCTAACCTGAAAAGAATATCTTTAGCTTGGATAAGAATGCTTGCTTCAAAGCTTATCAGAAAAAGCATAAAAAAAATAAAGGGCACCAGTTGTTGGTAGAAGAGTTTAAGTTTCAGGGGGACTTCAGTGAGCTTCACAGCAATGGCATTCCTCCCCCCACCATTGAATCCACAGTTTCAAGAGGATTAACTTGGTAGTAGGTTCTATGGATTCGGGCCAGTATTTCCAGGCTTCCTTCTGGGTTTGGACACTGCTCTCCAAGCCTATTTGTTCATGAACCCCTATCAGTAAAACATTTTTGAGCATGCACCCACAATATATGGTTATTTATTTATCCATTACATTTGTGTACTACTGTATTACTATATTATGAACCTTATGAACCATAAAACGCCCAGAAATTAAAAAAGTATGAGATAAAAATGAAGTAAACGCAATTTTTTTATAAAAAGATGTTTCTTTTATGTATTAATGGTGCAAAAAGAATTTTTTCCTGCACTCCAGGAACTCGTCTTGTGGAATTCCTGGGGTATCTGCATCCCACTTTGGAGAGTGCTGGGATGGAGGACTAATCTCACAGTAATAACTTTTCTGCTGAGGAGTCTGATTGAAGCCTTTTAGAAGCAGTCCTGCTTTAGGTCAGGCTCTGCAAGAAAGGTGTGCAAGACAGTAGTGCTGGCAAGATAAGCAAGGGAGCTGTAGATGGGCAGATGGGAGTTTCCCCCTCACTTAAACCATCTGAGAGCTGTAGTCCTCCTTTCACAGTATTGGGCACTGCAAAGGGAATGCAGCAGCAGCCACATCAAAGTTGTAGTTTTCTTCTTCTCCTCCTTCTTTCACTGCCTTTTCCCCCCATTCTCACAGTGTGAAAAAGATGTCATTAATATTTTAATTTTTGGCCTAGGTTATGGGTTTACTGAATAATGTGTACAGTTATCTTTACAGTAGGTTCATGCCACACTTTGTGTGTAGCTCCCAGTACTTAAGGGATCTTGTCCTTAAAGGCATGTATTGCCTGTACTGGGATAAGTTTCCTTCTGTAAGCTGAGGCATGTATAGTTGGGTTGCTATTATACCATTCCTTTTCACTTTTATATCACTCATGAATAAATTTGTTTATTCTAAAAACCAATTGTAAGTAGTATTTAAATCTAAACCCATTTCAACCACTTCAGGCTAACACAGGAACAGCATTTCAGCAACATCGATCTGACAGTGTTAGTCTATATGGAGCCACTTCTAGTCAGAACACCAGACTAGTAGATAGAGAGCATTACAAGAATTTTCTTTATTGCACTCATAGGACCCATTCGGTTATAATCAGTGCTTTGTAGTTCAGCTATCCAATTTTCCCCTTCTTGTTGATTCACTGAAAGCTCTGGCAGATCTTTGGAAGCTCATGGCCAAATAATTTGTCAATGAAATGTATTGGATGTAAATTGGTAAATGTAGCTGTTAAGAGGAAATAATCATTGCAAATTCCTGATGAGAAGAAGACCCTTTTAATAATTTGAAGTAATCATCATCTCCACTTTCTTAGTCTGCTAAATATATTGCATCACAATCTATTACATATTGCTGCTTAGGGATATGTGAACATAAGGGCATAAGGAACTCTGTATATTTATGAAAGGCTTTTACAAAAAGCTTTCTGATTTCTTCCATCCAGTCCATGTTAATCGTGTTGAAGAAATGAGCCAGAGATCTAGTTTATCCATACATAATGGTGTTTATAAATCTGCTCTTGAAAAGGGGAGTGTACTTTATGCAGTAGATTCTAGAAGTCAATCTGAAACAGCTTCTGTAGCAGCATTTATGTTTCCCAGCTTTTGTTTATGATGTAAAAAATACCTCCATTTAGATGTCAGAAGACTAGGACTTTTATTACTGGGTATTTTCTCATCCACCTCTTCTCCTTTCCTTTCCTCCTAACTTAGATCCTCATAGGGTTCTCACTTAGTGCCATATTTAAGAAGGCACTGTATTTATATTTGAAGAGAAAGACTTTAAGAATTTCACCTTCCTTGAGTCTTTATTTTCGGCAGTAATCTGAAGAGGACTTTGTACTACCACTATAAGAATCTAATTGTACTGCAAGTCGCTTTTGTTCTGATTTTGAACTGGTTTTTAAATCCATGTAAATCTTTCTATAGTCAACTCTACTAATAAAACCTAAAAATGGACATATTTTAGTGACTTTGGAATATACAACTGTTTCAATATTAATCTCTGTTTCTACAGCGAGACACTGGTACTATATTGCTTTACTCCTTTGTCGTGAATTTAGATGATAGTTTATATTCAGCTTAGAAGAAAGACCCAACAACAAAAAAGGGATATTTTTATAATTACAGTAAATGCCCTTTTTCATGCTATTAAAATAATCTGTGACAGGAACTGCCTAACATCAAGGATATTTCAATAAGCATGATTTTTATCCCTTGATGAATAAAATTTAAAGAAAGCCCTGTTACCATGCATAATATAACCCTTGTCAGGTTTTGATTATTAAAGGCATTTTTGATTATTTAAAGCATTTACTGAAAATGTAGGTTATGAATTGCTTTTATTTTGTTCAAAATAATGCAGGATACACATAGTGAAGAGATACAATTGTGGCTAGTCATTTAGAAAGATATTATAGTTAATGTACAGCTTTGTGCATTAATGTTGACTTTAGTGAAAAACAGTACTGCATTTGCTGAATGTTTTGATAGTAGCACATCATTATTTAAGAGTGCAGCCAGCCTGGGGTACAATTTTTTGGATCTTAATTTTTTTTTACTCTATCTTGTTATGATTTAAAAGCTACATTAAGTGATGCTAAGCAGTAATAATGCTAAATATTCTTAATCTAATCCAATTATTAAGATAGGATTTTAAAGGTTTATTTTGCATTTTTTGTTCAAACTATACGCAGGAGTAAGTTGTTTTGATGTTACTATTGCTGTTCAGAGTTCAAGTGGCTTGAATTGGCTTGTGAGGTACAGCAGATCTCATGTCAAAGAAACTACAAGAATATTCTCAATGTAATTTTTGTACTTTTTGAAATCTTGTATTTTCAATCACTTCTGTATTTTTCTTTACATTTCAGTTCTGCTTTAAATTTTTGTCATATTTATAGCAGTTTCTTCTCTCTCTCCTTTTCTCTTCTATTGATATTATAAAGGCGTAGGCCTTTTGATGAGCACGGATCTGTTCTGTATGATTCAATGGTCTTGCCACCCTGGAATGTCTGATGAGGTAAATAATTTATTTTACTGGAGTGATGTCATATTCATGAGTTTCAAGACCCAAGGGCCCTGAAGTCTTAATGACTGCAAATCCTTACCAATTAACCTACTCTGAAAAACAAGGTGTGTCTGAAAGGACAGAGATTTTTTTTTCTCTGTTGATCATCTCTGGTTCTCAGCTAATCTAGGAGGAGATACAGGATTTTCCAGTCTACTTTCTTTAGAATCTCCATACCACTTTCTCTTTTGGCTTTGGAGGTATCTTGTTATTTGCTTCTGCAAGAACAATCAAGTTGCTTTGTCCCCTTAGTTTTTCCATCACTTTATGATGATAATAGGTCCCTCTATGTTCTGCTAATTCAGTAATGGTTCCTGGGTCAGAGTCAGGGGACACAAGACAAGAGATAGTGTAGTTTGGAAAAAATGGTAATGCTTTCATTGGGACTGATGATCAGTCAGCAATCTGACTGAAAAAAGAACTTCCATGTAGGTCTGTCAGAAATACTACATGCTACATTTCTTGGTAGCCACTATAAATAGAATACTATATGCAAACACATGCACTTATTGCAGCTCAAATTTTTTTTACTTTCAATTAAATGTGTTTGCCTTCCTGACTTGGGTTCCTTTGAACTGCTCAGTCTGAAAGTCTTCCACTAATGTTGCTGAAGTTTGCAAGTGATCTATTAAAAAATTAATCCAATAAACCCATTTTGACTGATGTTTCATTTTATTGCAGACAAATCTCAAAGAGGCATACCATGCAATGTGACTTGTAAGCAGGCAGCAAGCCTTTTAGTGGAAGATACACATCTTGCAGCCAGTCTTCAATTCATTGACTGCTCATTAATTTAAATGGTATTTCTTGGGTAAAGAAGTTAGAAAATGACCTTTGATTTTGTCTGTTTAAATGTTGCATCATTCTTATGGAGAAGAACTGTGGAAGTAGAACAAAAGGTAGTAAATCCATAATTAAAAGCACATTCTGTAGATTTGCTTCTGCTTCTGTATTTACTTTAACTTACTATGTCATGGTTAAGGGTTAATATCAAAGAAAAACAAAATGGGAAAAAACAAGCAAAACCCCCACCTTACAGCATGGGGTTGACATTGGTCCTTCTCGCAAGATGGAATTACAAGAGAAAGCAGAGGCTTCAAAACAGCCTATACAGTCACAGTTAAATTTAGACAATATGTATTAAATTACAATTTCTCTATTGTGGAACTTGAGACCCCTGAATATCTGTAGGAATAAGATTATAAAGAACATCAGGGCAGAAATTCAAGGTTATTTCGTAATGGACCATTTTTATGGTCCAAAGTTGAAATCTTAATTGCTTTTTATAACACAGTTTGAACAGAGATAAATATTGAAGTTTTACTTCTCTGCTGAATTGTCATGCTTCTTTTTAAAAGGAAGGGACCTAGGTGCTGTACCCTGTGGAGACAAGTTGATTTCCTTCTTTCAGTTCTTTTGTTCCCATGTGCAGGGGAATGGGAAAACAGAAAAAGGAAAAGAAGAAGAAGAAAAAAAAAAAAAAAAAGGAAAAAAAGAGCTTTATTTGCATGGAGGAAGGGCAGGGATTGAATGAAGCATTCAGCTCTGCCAAGGCAGCCATTCTCTTCTGTGGCATCAGTACTCTGCCAAGATTGTCACACTGTGATACCTCCTTTATTTTGAAGTTGGAGACTTTCTATAACTAGGATCTTTTAGGCCTGTGGTTTTGCAGTGTGATAGCATGAAGCCTGATGGGAAGGATTCACCATGAACTACTGCCTGGAAAACCTTGGCCAGTTCTCTGTGAGCAGAAAGCTTGCAGTGAAAGAAATGGCAACAGAGGGGAGAAGCAATGAGTGTGGTATAAAGTTACTTTACTTTTTTGATAGGACAGTAAGCACAGTTAGTGTGACTTCTCTTATCTTTTCCACTGCATCTTGATGGCCTTTTGGTAGCATCATGGGGCAAAGCTATTAACACTAAGAAAAAAGATTCAAATACATGAGGACACAGAGCCTCTTATGGGAAATATAGCATCTGAAATGGCATTGCTTGCTTTCTGAATGCTGTTCAAAATGCCTTCAAATGCCAGTGTTGACTGCATTGGGTATTGCAATTAGTGATTATTTTCCCAAAATATCTTTTTTTAAATAAGTTTAAACAAGCTCACTACATTATTAAAAGTTATGGCAACCATAGGGATTTCCGACTATTACTATATTCCGACATTACTATAAGAAATGACTTACTGCTCAGATTAATTTTTTTTCAATTTTGCAGCATATGATTATTTTCATATTTCATCTAAATTCATGAGCTATAGAATAATTACTAAAGGAAATATATTTTATGTAAATAGCTGAAGTTTTTTTCTCAGAATCAAAATTATGTTTGCAATTAATGAAAATTATATTAGGCAATTCTTTGAAAGTCTGTTGTGAGTTCTTCACTGATTTCCAGATTTTCTCTGAGATTTTAAACATGTTGTAAGTAAAAAAACCTAAAAGCTCAAGTGTTCAAAATGGTTTATAACTATTAAAGATAGTGCTCAATTTTATTCAAAACTGTGATATTTTGGATACTATGAGTTGTTCTACTGGTACTTGGGGAATAAAAGCAACTTTAAGGTTTCTGTAGTGACTGGCTTTATGTGCCTTACAATCTCATTGCATTTGGCCACCAGTTGTCCAGACATGGAGTTCTGGGTGTCTGGTTCTGGCTCCATCACTGCCTGTTTAGCCAAGTTCTTTTCAAGTGGAAGCCAACTGTGCCTTTTAGTTCTTACTTCACTTATGAATTTTTCATTGTTTTAATCTGTTTTGCCTGTGAAACTTTAAATTTATGCTTGCTCTTGTCTCATGGTAATGACATACGGGGACAGTTGATGTACTGTAGCAAGGCACCTGTCATTGCTCCCTTGTACACAGGATAACTGTGTAATAAAATGCAAGTGGTGTTAAGGAATGACCCCATTTCAATGAAAGCTATAAAAAAATATATACATAAGGCTTTCACAGACATTTTTAGAGAGTACCTGTAAAGAAAAAAAGCTGTAGCAAATAAAAAGGCGAGGAATTACTTAATGGGGACTATTTAAGCATTCTCTGAACTAATTATACCTGAAAATCCTTTCTGAATGTATTCCAGTGCTTCACCTGCAGAAAATGTATACTGCTTCTCTGATAGATAGTGTTGTCAGTTTTACCAAGTGTTGCAGCCAAGTGGCAATATATTTGTTCTCTCTGAGATGTGTACAGGATGACTGCACTCGCAGACTGGCTGTGAGAGTGACAGTAACACAGAACTCGCTTTTCAGTTTGCTTATGTTACTCCATAAACGTATAGGCAGGTCATGCTTGAAATGAATGTGTCACCATTACTTTCCTATACACCGGTATCTTTAATGTCATTTCCATTTCATTACCCTACCCAGAGCAATTTAAGTTATCTGTGATAGCATTCTTTGTCTGCTGTCAGCATAGTATTGGTAAGGCATTCAGGGGCCAATGGAAAACAAATGAAGAGTGTGGGTATCCTTGCCCCCGCAGGATAAATTTATGGAATGGTGCACTAATAATGCTCAAGTTTCTAGAAAACTTTCCATGTCTTTCCACATGGACTAGCTTTCAGCCAGAAAATGTATGACACTGAGACCAAATGTCACTGTCCTAAGGGCACAGAGCCAGTTTGTAGGTGTTCCTTTTCCAGTCCCATTTCCTCTAGGAGCACTGAATGTCCATTGTAGGTAGCCATGTCTTCAGCCGTGTGCATTGCTGTGTCATCCGGGGGGACCTTGAATATATATTATGGGTAACTTCTCTCCTGGATGGACCTCTTGGACAGGCACTACAGCTTGTATTCAGGTCTGTTCCCAGCCCTATCTCTGGATGCTCGTGACTCAAGCCCTTGGATGGATTCTAGACCCAATCAGTTACTTCACTGTTTTGGGAACTGTAAGTAGACTGATACCACCCTCTCTGCTCAATTCCTTGGCAAAAGTGAGGAGGTTATCCACAGCACAGTGTGGGGCACTGAGCAGACCAAAGGTGTGTCCCTGGATGTTTCTTCACAAGGGTGTTCTGTCCTTGGGGGCTTGAAGACTTCTATCCTGAAGGATTCTCCCATGTGATGATCCTGGTTCTGTGGGTGGGGCAATCCAAATGAGAACAAAGCTTAAGTGCTGTGTTTCCATGTGAAAATGAGCTCGGGATCTCTGTAACAGAGACATGTCTGTTTTGCTACCCCCAAAGTCTAGTGGTGGTTTAGGGTCTTCAAAGATGAAGGTTTTCATCTTCATTAAGACAATGCAGCACCTGGTCAGCTTGCACATTGCAGTGTAGTATAAGAAGCACTGGAAAGTAGCTCTGAGCCCCTAAGCCTTTCAAGAGCCTTTTGGATGGCATATGAATGTTTAGTGAGTATTTGGTTTACCTCTGGAACAATGTTTTCAGCTAAATTTCTTCCTTAAAGGATCTAGTTAGCATGCACTGTACCCATTCCAATGGGACTTTACTTCATGGATTTGCTTCAAAATGATATTACTGCTTAGGACTGAAAAGAGTACCATAGATGCAGCCTTAGAACATCTTATGATGACTGCCAGCCACTGAAAGGAGCAATAATTGTCTCATGCTCACATCACTTTTTCTGTGCTCCTTCTGCTTCCTCTTCTGAGTTCTGCTTGTCACACTAAACATTCCCTGCTTGGAGGGAAAGCTAATTCATGAAAACCTCCGAGCTTTCCCTCAGATCAGCAAGCTGAGGAGAGCCTCTAGAGAGCTGCACAATTACTAAATTTAACTCAAGGGAAGAAGTCAGAAAAGCAGGGAGAATACGGGTCTACCCCCTCTGGCCTCCGCCTGTTTTTAGATTGAATTAAGTCTAATATGGAAATACACCCTGAAGGAGAATCATTTATTTAGAGTTTATTTAGAGAAGACACTGTTGCTACTGGTTGAGAATTTGCACAGCTGAGGAGTCACTGTTTAAAAAAGTGTGGTGGAATTCCCCAAATCCCTGACATTTTTTTTCAGCAGATAATAAACATTGTCAGATGTCTTGTGGAGGTTTTTCTTGACAAATGGAAAAACACTGGATATGTGTTTGGTTTTCTTCTTTTGTTCTGACCTTCTCAGAAGAATGAAAAAAAATCAGAAAGTAACAGTGAACTGTTATAATCAGTATTATATTCACAGGCAGATACAGTAGGTAATGCACCACTAAGATCATGCTTCTTTTATTCATCTTTCCAAAATCTGTTTTAGGATGAGTTCAGTATTTTTCCAAATTTTAATATGGTTTTGTGTATCTGTACTTGGATGATGATAAAGATAAAAATTTGGTATTGTATTTTTCTACCTATAATTTACAAAAAGCATATTATCTGCTTTCTTTCCAATCTATTTATCTTTTTCTAAGAAAAAAACACCACCAACAACCCTCTTTAAAATGCCATATTAAAACACCACTCAGTCAAGGAGTGAATTTTGAATCTCCTGCTGGAACTATTCTCAGCTCACTTTGAACTAAACAGAACAGAAACAGCAGGAGGGTATTCTATTCCCTAAATATACATTTTGTTAGAAATAAGGTTATCTAATTAGAGCATATTAGTTGTGGAAATTGGGAAGTCTCAGTGCTGATGTATGGGCAGATTAAGGTGGAAGTTTTAAAATAAAATCTTTTGTGTTCTTGTACTGTAAGTTGTTTCTTGCTGCTTTTGTACGCTAGCAGCTTGCAAAGATTTTTCCAGATTGAACAGGTACCATACATTTCCTCCTAGGCTCTTAAGGGTCTGGGCTTTTTTTCCCCAGAGGTCGCTCTGCAGTGTGGCTGAGGTCTGCTTTCTGCTCTGAGCAGAGCCTCTCCCTTCTGGGCATTTCTGCCTTTCAGCCTCATCCTGGAAGCCCTTCCTCTTCCCTCTGGATAATTGTTCTGAGTGCAGCAGCCAGGAAAGATAGCTGACCACACACACTTTTAGCAATAATAGCAGATAATGTTTGTGCATCACATTCAAGAGCACAATTTGCCCAACACACTGTTAAAATATGGAGACTGAAGCAGATACCAAGGAAGATCCTTTGGCCTTAATTAAATCCTGCAGTTGTGAGCCTGTAGCTAGGACCGTCCAGATTTAGCACTAGGTGTGTGTCAAATGACTACAACTGAATGGTTGAACAATTTAAGGTATCTGATGTTTATTATATCCATTACATTAAGCATGCTTTGGGAAAGTGAAGTGTGATAAACAAATCTAGCTATGGAGACCTTGGCTGAACTGACAATTCCATGGCTACTATTCATGAAACCAAAATTATTTTTCTGCTGTGAAAAATACACATGTGAGTATGTCCAGCAAGGTTGTGACAGGATATGTTGAAGTATGTAAGTTTGTGTGTTGGAGATTTAGACAGAAATTACCAAGTAATTGCTTCTGGAGAGTGCTTAAGGATTGTGCTAGAACAAGCTTTAGAGTCATTATTTGCAGAGAATTTGCATACATGTAATTTTATCAGAAATTTTGCTGACCTCAAGTAGGACCCACATCTATTTGTCGCAGGTACTCCCTGCTCCTAACCCCTGGTGCCTTCATCATTCTGCCTAGGGTCCCCAAGGAACCCCCATAATGTTGGGTGAAACGATTGTGTCTCTTCTGGTTGCACTTCTGAGTTTCATCCAACTGAAAAAACAGCATAAGGAAGTTAAGAATAGTCCAAGACAAAAACTAATCCAAGGCACAACCATATGAATTTTAATAAGGGCAAGTGCTGGATTCTACACTTGGGATGGGACAGCCCTGGATGTTCAGACAGACTGGGGAATGAGAAGCTGGAAAGCAGTGCCACAGAAAGGGACCTGGGGGTTCTGGTTGATGGCAAGTTGAACCTCAGTCAACTCTGCCCTGGCAGCCAGGAGGCCCAACCCTGTCCTGGGGGGCATCAGGCGCAGCATCACCAGCTGAGCAAGGGAGGGGACTGTCCTGCTCTGCTCTGCACTGGGGCGGCCTCACCTCGAGTGGTGGGGGCAGTTTTGGGTGCCACAATAAAAAAAAGACATTCAGCTCTTAGCATCCAAAGGAGAGCCATGAGGATGATGAGGGGCCTTGAGGGGAAGCTGCATGAGGAGTATCACTTGGTCTGTTCAGCCTGGAGGAGACTGAAGGGAGATCTCATTGCAGTTACAGCTTCCTCATGAAGTGGAACAAACACTGATCTCCTCTCTGTGGTGACCAGTGACAGGACCTGAGGGAATGGCCTGAAGTTGTGTCGTGACAGGTTTAGGTTGGATATTAGAATAAGGTTCATCACCCAGAGGGTGGTTGGGCACTGGAACAGGCTCCTCAGGGAAGTGGTCACAGCACCAAAGCCACGAGAGTTCAAGAGATAATGCTCTCAGGCACATAGTGTGATTCTGGGGAGTTATTTTGCAGGGCTAAGAGCTGGACTCAATGATCCTTGTGAGTCCCTTCTGTAGCTCACTCAACGCCACACCTTCCAACTCAGAATATTCCATGATTCTGTAAATTTCTTTTTTTAAAAACTTATGAGACAGAATTGGTGAATTCCTTGTTCCTAAGTACTTTATAGATCTCACCTAAGCAAACAAGTCAGTCCCTGTTTTCCCTCAGCGCTTGAACCTTCACATGAATAGCTATGGCTTCTGGAAAGAAGCTGGCAAATGTGCCTTCTCTCTGCATGTCCTTGATAAATGTGAGGAGGGTGGATACAGTCCATAAGTCTTCTGGCCTTCAGAAGGGTCTGCTCTGCGCAGAGAGTGTAAGCCTCCAGACCTCTCCCTTTTGTCTTCATAAGGTTCTCCTTGTGTTTTGCTACTATTTTATGAGAAAGGGGGAAGGTAGGAGCAGAATAGAGCAAAACCTTAAAAAAATGAGGAGGTGGCAGAGAAATTTAAATGGATGTTTAATGGTGAGAGGCTCAGGAATTTAGTAGCAAGGTAAGGAGAGTAAGTTAGGAGCAGGAGAGGGTGAGTGGCAAGCTGAGACTGGATGAGCAAACACAGGAAGGCAGTGGTGTACCATAACTTGAGAAAAGAGTAACATGAGATTATGAAAGGAACTAGGCTAGGTCGATGGGAGCCAAAGGAAGTGGGTACACAGTTTATAGATAAGGAAAACCTGTTTCAGCACAAAATGACGATTGCTAGACTCAAAATCTTATTATCAACAAAAGGGTACACACCATATAGATATGTAAAGAGGAACTCTCCAATGCAAATAAATACTTAAGTTGTCTAAAAGTTTAAATAATTTTAAAGAAAGGAAAACCTCGTTGGAAATAGCTTTTAAATTTTTAATACAAGAGACACTTTCAAGTAGGTGCCCCTTCACCCTGCTGCTGTGTGTATTCTTTCAGTGTTCCTCTGGGTTCTGGAGCTGAAAGTGTCAATGTTTCTGAAGAGGAAAGGGGGCAATTAGAACAAGTTTTCAGCAGTGTGAGGGCTTTGCTGAGCAAGGTTCACAGAGGCAGTCCCTTTCTCCTCAGTCTTGGGATATTTTGATGTAATATCTTACCACAGTCTGTCTTCCCTCTGCTTTCCAAACTGGGGAGCTGCACACTGCCTCCCCAAGTCCCATTATGCTGGAAGGGCTGTTTGTCACACAGTGGTTACATAGGAGTGCCAGCCCCGTGCTCTGGGTGCCCCCAAACCAAACACAGGCATGTGGCCATCAGACAACTGCTGCCACAGCTAAAAGCAGCTTCCACCAAGGCAGAGCCAGACACATCCACAGATCCCGTGCTCCTGGCTGAACAGCAAGCCTCTGACCTTGTGCTAGTGTTAGCCAAAACTGTATTTCCTTAGCTAAGGGAGAAAGGCTGATGGAAAAGACAAAGATGCTGGAGTTATAATCAAACTGGAAAAGTGAACCTATATGTCGCTGTATAGGGAGATGGAGTCTGACTCCCTCCACCCAAAAAAGGGATACCAGAGTTATGTTTATGGAGTACTTGTGGATACAGGACTTGGCAAAAGAGCTTGGCACTATAACGCAGAGGAGCTCAGGCTTGGAGAAAAGGTAGCCTTATGGAGTAGGAACTAATGGACTCCAGGAAATTGAATTTAAATTCAGAATTGATCCTGCATGTTCCCATTCTTTGCTGTCAGCAAGTGTCTATTGGGAAGTATGTCCAGTCTTCTTACAGGCGAAATGTACCAGCCTTCAAATCTGCCAACTACTCTATTAATACAGAATGCAAAACCAATTCAGAAAGTCTCATCGTACTATTTGTCTGCATGGGTCCCAGCATGATGCTGTAGTAATGGAGAAAACTGTGCAGTAGTGTGTATCTGTGTTGAAGATTTTCAAGGTTAAATAGTATTTTATACATTTTAAGTTACAATGCTTAAGAGGGTGATCCAAGGGTATTTTTCCACAATCATTCTGCAAACTGGATGGGTCAGCTCTCAGAATGGTCCATCATCATTATGCAGTTTGAGATATTAAAAATTAAAGATTAATATATTTAAATCGGTTGTATTCTGCTCAATATTCTCAAAAATAAGTTCCTAATAATCTTTTTATATATATATATATATATATATATATATATATATATACACACACACACACACACACACACACACACACAAAATATATATCTCTGGAGGCATGCAGACTTCTCCACTCCTGTTCTCTTGCAGTAATAGGTTTGTTGCATCATGTCAAGGTGCCAGTTACAGCCTAATGGAAAAACATATTTAATCTGTGCTTTTGTTATATTGTGGATATACTTAAGAGAAAACAGTTGAATTGGATATTCAGTTTTTGACAATAGTCTGCTTTTTCCTTTCTAGGAACAGAAGAATTTATCAACAAAACTAGTAGATGAGGATGAAGCCAAAACATGTATTTATAATGAGACAATCATGTTCTGTGTTGAGGCTATAGTGCAGGGATTTTTGTTCCACTGCATTAAATGGCAGGTAAAAGCAATAACAATTTTGTTTGATATCAGTACAGTAAAGTAAGTGCTCAGCTTAGATGTATTTTGATTATCTTTCAGAAAAAAATGATTTTTCAACCCAGTTATCAATCTAATTTATTGGATTTATTGGAACTGAGCTCAAAAAGTATGACTTAGTACCCACATATATTTTAGGTTTTCTTGAATGTACCAAGAAATGTGTCACCGATGGGGAGGCTTTGTTAATTTTTGATTTTTATTTTTTGGAAAAAGGTCAGTGCTGTATCTTTTGGGAAGAAAACCTGGTGCATACACAGCTTTCTTTACATGGTTTGATTAATTTCAAGGATTCTTATTGTGGCAAAGTAAGTGATTCAGGGATCACTGTTCAAACTCAATACTTAACTCCAAAGAGGGCATGTTCATTGCACATTCTGGCTCATCCCCTGTCTAGGTCTTTTTGCTCTGGGCATGGAAAGTACAGACACACTAATTCAGATCTGGAATTGCAGAAAAAAAAAAGGTTCCTATTTAGCTGCAATTGAAATGCCAAGATTGGGAGAAGGAGGAAGTTTAAATTATAACTCAAAATCTATTGTGGCAATATTTGCAGACATTCATTTTTGCTGATCGGCTGCCCAAGAACTTGAACTGCTGGTGTTTTGGGGACCGAGTGGCCACCTTACCCAGGGGGCTACTGTGCCTTTTGTGTGAGCTAGCTGGGCTTTCTCATGTCCTTCCTGGCTATAGAGACATTC
This sequence comes from Camarhynchus parvulus, assembly GCF_901933205.1. Lineage (NCBI taxonomy): Eukaryota > Metazoa > Chordata > Aves > Passeriformes > Thraupidae > Camarhynchus > Camarhynchus parvulus. The sequence continues at coordinate 79,545,003 of NC_044572.1, forward strand.
AGGGAGCTTGGATGTCCCTGTGCTGTGTTTTGCTGTACTTACAGTTGTGTGCAGCACTATGGGAGAAGACACAGACTGTTCTGGGAGGGCAGTGCCAGAAGCAGGTTACACAATCAGTTCAGCAACGACTGTCTGCAGGGATTTGCAGCTGTGGCTCTGACTTGTTTCATGTAGCCAGAGTGGTGTAAGTGATGTACTTAATGAGCTTAAATGTGTTGCAGTGGAAAAGTATGAAGGACAATTAGTTGGCCTCTATTTTCCTCAATTTTACCCTTCTTTTGTCAGGCCACAGTTCTTAGAACTTGGTGCATCACCTGTGGGAAATGCAGGTTTTGATGGCTGGGTCAAGTATCAGGATTTGATGGATGATATTATTTTAAGTTATGAACTAACAGAAGGAAGAAAAGAATGTATTCTTTTATCTTGTGTGGGGCAACTTTAAAATTGGCAACTCAGTATCAGACAATGCAAATTTATAAAGTTGCTCACTTGTCAAATATCAGTGTCAAGATATAGGTTATAATCTGCAATAAATATTAGATACAGCACAGCGCTGAGTGTTCTCAGTTGATGCTCAGGATCACACTGCCTCTAGATGACTCTATCTGAAAAAACTGTTAAGAACTTACAGTCCTCAGAATATGTTGATTTAATGGAACATTTGAGCATTTTGGCGATTGTCTTCATCTCTGTATATGTATTACAGCGTACCACTTGTTTCCGTGTCAAAATTAGTGTATTTTCTCATTAATGTTAAACTTCAGTCACGGTGCCTGGAATCTTGTACAGTTTTCTTGTTTATGTGACTTTGCTTTTAATATCACTAGAGGGTGATACTGTAATTTACTGGTTATGTTCAATTGCTGTTTAACTAGCCCAGCACTAAAATTTGATGGCCAGAAGACTTCCTTTGTGATCAACTAGTCAGCACATTGGCAGTCTGTTCCTGTTGTGTGGGATCATCCCACACCACAAACTGTTGCGGGGAGCTGAGGTTCTCTTTTGCCCAATGTCAGGCTGAAGGAGTATAAATTCTGCTTTTGGAATGACTGTTCAAGAGGTTTTACTTTGCTTCTCTGCCAGCATCCCTCACAAAGGCTACAGTGTTCAAGTACAAAATAGTATTTCTTACCACTTAACAGGATGCTCTTGGATTCTTTTTCCAACTCAGCAGGGCTCTAACACAGTGCCAGACCTTTATTTTGTGGGCATCCGGTCTGTATTCCCAGTTCCAGCGTGACTGTCAGCCCCAGCAAGGGATGGCTGGCCATCAGCACTGGGGAGCCCGGGCAGAGCATGCTAACAAGCCTGGCAGCATGGGGGGCTCACCAGCCAGGACCCCGACCCTCAGGATCTGAGCAGGGTGGGTCTGGAGACAGGAACAAGGTTCAGCGGAGAAAGGAGTTCACCCCAGGTTCAGAAGAGGTCAGATAAGTTCCTGGTGATGAGGCAGGGCTGAGGTGAAGCCCAGAACACCAGTCAGTGACTCCTGCTTGAGGCAGGCCCAGAGGCAGTAGCTGGGTGAGCCTGAGTGCAGAGGCACCAGGCGAGATCCCAGGGACGAGGCAGTTTCTGTGTCAGACTGGGAAGTCAGTCTGGGTCTGGGTCTGGGTCAGTGGGGCCAGTGACCAGGCACGGGCACCTGCAGTGTGGTGGCAGCATAGCTCACGTGGTCTGTGGTCAAGTGTGGCAGCCTCAGCTCTGCAGCCTTTCCTACATAAGGGGTAGGGCAGCCACCAAAGCTTCTTCCAGCTTCCTCCTGAAAAGCTCTTTCAGGCTTGCCAGGATGTCTCAGCACTGGCTTTTGCCACACAAAGCTGGGCTGGAGTGTGTTGCAGTCCAGACAATCACTGGGAAGTCTCACCTCTGTGTCCCATATAACAGTGATAAGAAAATACTCTCTTTTGATCGATGTTTAGCAAAGTAAGGACATTTCTGATACACCTCCAAGGACAACCTACTGGCATATCTTCCACAGTACATGGAATGGTCAAGAATAATCAAAAAATTTAAAAAAACTATATAGGACTGCTTGTTTATACTGTATATCCACAGATCTATGACACTTAATCTCTGCTCTGTATGATGTTGGAGGCAGACCGTACATGTCAACTAGTGACGAGACAGCTATGAAAGTCTGCTTTCAGAGACTGACACTTTCTTTCAAGTACCTGTAGGCAGAGTAGCTTAGCCCTGCCACAGTGCAAATCTAAGGGAAATAATTTTAAGATCTTCAACCCCCTGGATGTGCTTTTATCAGCAGAAGAGTATCTAATTTTCTTCCAGAAAGACACATCCACAGACTTTTCCTTCCTCTTCTGCCATGAGGAAGGTGGGGGGGGGAATGATAGGAGGCAAGCTAGGTGGTCTCTGTGAGGGCCTCTGTTCATCACTTCCATGACTCATGGAGGTCATGTCAACCAAAGAAAGCTCAGTTTAGGGAGGGACTACTTTCCTTATTTACATTCCACATACTTGCAACAAAAAAGTTTCTGTAAATCATTAACAGGAGCTCAAATACTCAATTTACTTTACCAGGCGTAGATGCTAACCTTGTGGTCAGCATAAGTGACAGCATCATTCACGTGGTCTTAAACAGTATAATAAAAGGATAAATGAAGGCCCCTCCATTTTCTCTCTTTTAGGACTAGCCCCTCACATCCAACATTGTAGTATCAAATTTTGTGAAGCAGCAAAGTTGCAGGAAATTTTTTTTAGCAAGTGTCTCGTGGCTATTTAGAGCAAGGCAAGGTAACTGTGATGCCTTGCAGTTTTGTGAGCAAGCTGTGCCTTCTGTGCAATTTCTTCTGCTCACTGCCATTGGGAAGGACTTCCCCTTTCCATAACTATGAGGCATGGGGTATTTTTTCCATGCTGGAGCGGGCTCACCTGTCCCTATGAACTTATTATGCTCTTAGCTCTCCTGGCTGAAGGTTATGGGATCCTGGGCACAATTTAGTGGGCAGACTTTAGGAAGTGGAAAGCTGTCTCTTCTGGCACTAGCTGACAGCTGTGACCTGCCTGCCGAATATACCAGAATAGATTATTTAGTGTCGTGTTTTTGTGGACCTCATTACTCGAATCAAGGCACTGTTTTATGTACAGCCCATGCAAAGCTTTCTGGGCATTGTGGGGACATTCAGCAGGGCGTCTGCAGGGAACTGCTGAGGGTTTTTTGTGCTTCAAAGTTTCTTTGGCATTCACCCCACTAAAGGCACCAGCCGCTATTAAAGGTTGTTATTTTTTCTTACGTTCTCTGCTTTTGTTTCCCTGCAATTAAATAATTAACTTAATGAGAGATTTCTGGTTACTCTGATAATGTTCTGGGACATTGTTGAACTTCTGTGATCAACAGGAACTCTGACAGGTGTCAGGATCTATTTTCTGTCATGTAGAAAGGTAGTGAGAAGCAGCCAAAAGCAGCATAGAGCAATGACACAGCACAAAGCGATTCAGGAAAAACACAAAGTCCCTTAAATCAAAACTGTCTGTGTGTTTAGGGAAGACTATATTCGATGGCTTAGTAATTTTTGTTTACTAATTTTTATTTGTTTATTTTTCCGACTGGATTAATGGTGTACTGGAAAGGAGTGAGTAGGAAAACTGGAAGTTTTTTAGTAAAGAAAATAATTTCAAGATATATATATAAAGTAAAATTTATTTTGGTACTTAAGTTAATACATACTTGTCAGGAATAAAAGTTGGAAGACTTTTTTTTTCCCAGAGACGAAGAAAAGCATGAGGAAAACTTGTGGCTGTAAAATTGTTATGTGGGTTCTTCTTCTGAATGTTACATGGTTGGTATGCAAAATTAAAATATTTTTGCTATATGTGGTTTTTTAACTGTTCAACTTAAGTACACTTGGAAAGTTTTATTTTGAAATGGCAAGTGCATTCAAGCAATGCTGCCAAATTCCTGGATTAGTACAGTTAATAAAGAACATTGTGTTGAATTTAATTTGTGAAAAGGGATATGCAGCCTCAATTATCTTTGGAAAAAATGCTACAAAATCTGAAAGTGTTAGAACACCCAAATGATTTATAGACATAGTAGTTTATTGTCAAGGATAATTGATCTGAAATACATATACAGTATAATGTCTTTAAGTCTTTCTGACAATGTGATGATACCATTCCAGTACTCCAACTTCTGTTTCAGAAGAACACATCACCCTATTTTTGTACTTGTGGCTTCTTAGAGGAAAAGGCAAAAACTATGTGGTATCTGGTTTGAAAACCATTCCTCAGACCAGAACCTTACTGAAGTTACCTTGCTGCTAGATGTGGGAAGTTGTGACAAGATCTCAAGTGAGATGAGCAAGCCTAGTCTTCCTCCTAAAAATAAGCTGCCCAAAGAAGATTAAAAGGGTTCTTAAGTGCAGAAGGGGCAGAGGGGAAAAAAAAAGAAGGTAGAAAACTTATCTTTTAAATACAGAAAATTTCCAAATGACTAAGAAAACAGCACAGAGATGAAAGTGGTTCCTACTGTGTCATGGTACAGTGATTTAGTCCTTCTGGCCTTGTTTTATGCCAGCTAGTGACCTTGAGTTGCAAACTGTGAACATTTTCTCCCCCTCCTCCTTCCTCTGCCATGGTTTGCTGCATTTCCTCTCTGCTTACCCCTGATGTTGAGCTGCTCCAGAGTTCCTCTGGTTTCTCTTCTTCCCCCCACACCTCACATCCTATCATGGCCACCTGCCCCAGCAGGCAGTCTGCTTTTTAGTGGCATCCCTGGGCATCCCAGTGGGGAAGCACAAGCTCCAGCCTGGTCCCTTCAGGGAGCGGAGCATACCTCCGGGAGCCCAGGCCTCGACGGGGAGGATGGTGAGAGCTTTCCCAACAGGCACTGAATTACTCAGCATGCAGCTGCTTGCTGCTTTCCAGCAATTGCTAAATCACAGTTCGGGCAGAGGCAAAACAAAGCTGCCCTTGACTTAAGGAATAACAGCCTGCAGCCTTAATTATTCTGGAATTTAAAGGCTTACTGTTAGCACTAGACAGTCAAGGGAAGAGTGTTTTAATACTGTTAGAGATATGGGTTTGCTGGTAACCAGGACTTAATAAAGCTGATATTTCTTCATTTGAGCAACATTCCCTAGTTTCTGTGTGATTTTGTACTGCTTCGCTGGAGACAATATATGAGTGAGGAAAATTCCTAATTCCAAGCACAGGATTGGAGGAAGTTTTCCTCAGCATCTCAAAGTAACTCTGGCATCTTTTCTCAGTGGTAGTCCTCTTTGTTGTGTTATACCACACCTGCTAATAAGGGTCTGTGTGCTATGAAAATGGGCAGGTGCAGGGAAACAAGAAAAGGTGCCCTTTACTAAATAGTTGTTGAGTGGCTTTTCCAAGTGTCACACCAGAGCAGGCAGAAACATTGAATGGCTGTCGGGACTGCAGCTTGATGGGTTTTTCACTAAAAAGCTGACACTGACATTGTGTTTTGAATCTTTTGTACTTCTTCACAAGCTGAGTAAGATGAATTTGTCAAATATCTATCCAGTAAATAATGTGTAGAAATCTTCTAAGTGACATGTCTTTTTAGCTTGTCTGGCTTTTTACCCTTCTATTGGTTTACAGTTGCCTGTGAACAAAGACTGTTACTACCCTTATTTTGTCTGCACATTTTCACATTGTTAGTTTGACAATGTTCTTTTAACTTTAGAAATCTTATTACCTATTGATAAAAACCTTCATATTTGAATATGCTTTTAAAAAATTAAATAGAAGCCTGCGTTTTTAGCACTATCCTGTTCTTTGCCTATGCCCTCCACCCCCAATATGTTTGGAAAACAGAACATTAAAACAAGTGCTAAAAAGATCCTTTTAAATTCTGACACATGACACTGTTAAATGATATTGTATATCCAAAGAGTTTAGCCTTGGTTAACTGTTGAAGTAAAAATTTAGTTATTTACCACAGTATAATTTTAGGTATGTGTTTCTAAAGCTGCACTGTACACCTGAGCTCCCTGCTTGTTTCCTTCATTCTGTTCTCACTTACAGACTGTGTGTGCACTACTAATGGTAACTGAGCCATATGATTGGTTTAGTATATATGCTGAACAAGAAATTAGTTACTCAAACTAGTATGTGATTCAGTGTCCTATTTTAGATTGACTTTTCCTTACTCTTGGCAAAATATTTTGGGATTCCCATCACCAAGGTTTAAAATATAAAATTGTATAAAGAAGCTTCAGCTGAACTCTCTAAGTGCAGAAGAATGGGCAAAAAAGGGGAATAAAGCTAAGTAGAAAACTATAAGAAAAATATGCCAAATTTTTTTTTTGTTTAAATTTCTGTAACTTTTTTTCGTTCTTCTGCTAAAATACAATTTTTACATGCATAAAATCTTGAGCAAAAGAGAGGATTACAAAAGCAGATTTAAACCAACGGCCTCTTTTTACATTTAGTTTACAAGGCCTTGCTGAAGATAAGGTAATTCCAGTTTATTTAAAAACAAGGTACAAGAGAAAGGGTTTCTTGAGTCCAAGAGAAATTATATATAGATACATAATTGGAACAAGTGATAGATTGAAAGGTTTTTCTGTTGTTTGTTTTTTTAGCAGCTATTTGATACAGTTTTTAACTAGAAATTTAAAGAAGTATCTAGGTATTTGTAAGTGGCCAAATGGAAGCTAAGACACCTACTCTGTGAAGGCAACAGCTGTGCTTTAAAAAATTAGAACTCAGATTTTCTGAGGTGATTTCTGAAACTAGACCAGGAAAAATGGAATACAAAATATACAGAAGAAATTAACCTTTCCCCACTGTACAGATCGGCTCTGAGCCCTTGGGCTTTGTACTTAATAGCATGGGTTAGTGGGCCACTTCTACCCAGTTGGGTTTTTTTCCCCTTGTCGTGCTTTATTACCAAATCAGTCTTTGCTTTTTCAAAATCTTTGTCTTCTGAGGTGACAGCATACTCTGGAAGAGGTTAAATCCATTTTCAAATAGTTATCAATTGGAGTGTTTGCACTTTGGTCACCAATTTGGAAAGGTGCAACAAGCTTATTTGGTGCCACTTTTACTTGAACAAATGGTTGTCCATGGTATAATAACAATTAAATAATTAATAACTAAATATTCACTGTGACCCCATAGTAGGTTCAGGACTCACTTAAGATTCAAAGATACTAAAATCCAATATGTAAATTAAACCAAAGATGAAGGCATACTAAAATTCAAAGGGCAGAAGAAGTTTTACCAAGTATTTCAGTGATAGGTTTGAAGCATTTAAATTTGCTACTTTTTTCATCTTTTTAATCTTCATTATTTTTGCATACTCTCTTTAACTTCATGAATAAAAGGAGTTCCACATTCATTTGGAAAAGATAATGCTGTTGCTTACAGAATGCACATTTCAGAGTTTTTTTAATGCTTCAGTGACTGAGCTTGTGTTTAGTTAGCATTATTGTCTTTTCATCAAGAGGAGATCACACACGGTATCTATCCCAAATACATGAAGTCTGGTCTACACTCTGCAGTTGTGTAGTGGGGCCCAGTCTTTTCAAAAGAACCCTGAACAGGTTAAGCTCTTTGGATTTTTAAGCAAACAGCTACTGTAAACATCCAGGAGATCAGGTTAGTTATCTTAAACTGAGAATCTGAACCTTTTTTCAGAGAAAAACATCAGTACTTACAGACATGTCGAAAAAAAAGAATCCTGTTAGAAGTAACTAATGTGTGTCACCCTGTGACAGTAGTTCAGAAGGTTTGACTTGCCATTTTATTTCCAGTGCTGATGTTTTCTTCCATGCCTGTAGAGGTTCAGGGAGGCTCTCATGTATATGATCTGCAGCATTTCACCTTTATGAAGAGTGGTGATTTTTTTTAATCAGGTTTCCTTCTGTTTGACAATACCTGCACAAGATGACCACTTCATCTGGTCATGTATGTCAATAAAACTCATTATTTAACCGGATCAGAGCTTCCATATGCAGAAAAAAGATCAATCAAGAAGACAAGGAAGTAGAGAAGGAAAAATATGTAGATAAAAAGATGAGCAAGTAAAATTGAAGGGAACATTTGATAAAAGATGGCCAGTATTTAAAGAATTCTTATTTTGAAAATACTACTAATTTTGAACATTTTTATCTTTTTTCTTTTAAATCTCTGCAAACATCCAGATATGTAATTTTGACAGTAGTAGTTGTCATCAGTTTAGACATCTACTCCATCTCATTGTCACATAATTGAAACTAGAAGATTTTTAAGGGTGCCTTCCAACCCAAAGGATTCTGTGACATAAGGAAGCTATCTTTGACTGAAAACCATCTTGACAAGTGACAAGGGTTGCAATTACCTAATTTGTTGATTATGCTTGTTCTTTTTAGTATTTTTTCCTGACTCGAGAGAAAAAACATTCCTTAAAAATACCTAGTTCAAAAGAACAAATGTTGGGATAGTAGTGCATGTCTGTATTTCATGTTCAAACAAATAGCTCTAGTATTTATTGATGACTAGTCTAATTACATGTTAGGAGGAGAAAAAACTGAAAATGGCTACAGTATAATATCAGATAAAACCCCAAAATTATGTTTCTTCTATCTGTCTTGTTTTTCCAATGTGTGACCTTGATACTATATCAATTTGAGTAACTTCATAAGTCACACAACTTGAGGTGGTTCCACAAAGAAGGAAGGAAGGAGAAATGAGTATTTATGGAGAATACCTTGAGTGTTTGACAAACTTTGCTTTCTTTAAAGATTAACTGCTGCTTGTTTTTCTTTTGTAACTAGTAACTGACAAGAAACATTCCAGGACTGTAGATGCAGCAAAAGGACTTGCATTTAATCCTTTCTGTAATTCAGGAGTAAAACATTAAGGCCTCTATTCAAGATAAGAGCTAGTAACATTTGTTTCAAGTTAAGTGTATTTTTCACTGTTATTTCTGCACTGGAGCTTTCCTGGTTTAACCCTGCAATTACAATCAAACAAAAGTTGAAACTCTTTCAATAACAACTCCTGAGGCTACAGATGACAAGTCAAAGTCGTGGTCTTCAGCTCATGTGCCTTGAGTGGAATGGACAATTTATTTGCTAGCAGTGACTTCCACAACTGCCAAGCATTTAAGAATAAAGATTTTTAGATCTCCTGGTTCTTTTTATTCACTTCTTTTTTTTTTTTTTTTTTTTTTTCCCCATAAACTTATTAAAGACATTTTCTGACTGGCTTCTCAAGAGAGGGCAAGTGTGAGGTGTGAGCATGGACTGTAATGGAAGCAATGCATTTGTGCTGAGAAGAAAGAGGAAAATCTTCCATTTCTGAGAAATCAGCTATAGTAAAATTTCACGATATGACTGTTTGACTTCTATTTGTCACTGTTCTCTGTACACAGAGGTTCCACCACCACGAGCAGTATTTAGTTTTTGTGATTTTATTTACTGTGAAATCCCACTTTGTGGTTTTGCTGGCACATAAATATCATTAATGATGGACCTTGCAAAACTCAGTCATGTTTCAACACTCACTTCCTCTTTTTAGGTAACAAATTAACCACTGAAAACTGAATGGAAGTCTGAGGATTTCATTTGACAACAGTGAATTTGGGAGCCTGTTCCAAAACATTGAAATATTGACATTAAATGTGTTGACGGTCATTGAGTCTATAGCCTTCAAGTAAATTCATCAGACCGGCAGAGTTATTTTGACCTACTTAGGAGCCCTTTTCTGGATCAGTTAATCAAAACTTCAGCACTGGTGTGTATGTGCTCAACATGAATTCCCAGACTGCCAGGATTTTTATTTGAAAATCATAGCTTTGCAGGTAACAAACATATTCCTTTTGAGAATCTGAAGGATTGACATAGAAAACTGGTAATCCACTGTGGACTCTTAAACTGTCTCAAATCTCTAAAGGCTGTAAAGAGCACATGGAGAAAGTGAGACTTTATTATCCTGTTTCTTCATTATTTTCTCCTTTCCATTGCTTTGTCATATCTGCATCTCTTTTAAAATTTTGCCCTTCTTCTAGAGGATGTATACAAGTAAAACAGAAGTTAACTGTACATATCTATTTTACATCTCAGTTTAAATTCTGAACTACTATTTCAGGGAGTATGGGAAGACATGACAAGAAAAATTATGAATTTTTTTTCAAGGACTTTTAAATTCTTGGAAACTTAAGCTGATATTCATGATTCCTGTTTGTCTGAGAGAATGTTGTATTCCACACATCTGCTATTGAGTGTGCCACATTGAAACTGTCTCAATCGGATTACTGCTAAAAACTATGTGGGACACTTAATTTCTACATTTTTAGTGGCTTGAGTATGTGTGTATTCCCTTTCTCCATAAGTGATTTTTATATTCCTAACTGTTTGTGTTTACTGAAAATTGCTCCTTGTTTCCCAGTAAAACTGTAATTTGTGTGCAGATGCTGTGCTGCAGGGCATGCAAAGATCAGAATATCTGGTTGATGGATTCCTTCTAATAAAATGAGATTTTTATACTTCTCTAAAAATTTGATTTAGTAACATTTCCTACATTCCAAAATGTCAAATTTTATCCCGTTCCATCAATGTATTTAGTTAGTGCTTGTGTACAGTACTTGTACTTGAATGCAAAAAGATGAGCTACTGCAGTCTTAAGGTTGCCTATCTAAAATTGCTTAAAAAATAAAAAAGGTCAACAAGCAATAGTAATGTGTTGTCTTACCACCTGCAGACTTACTAATGCTCCATCACATAGGTCAAAGGGAGGACATTGAATTAATTCAAAGAGCTCCTGGAGTGTAGGGACTAATCCTATTTAAACCTATGAGTTAATGAAGTGGTAGGTGTGGAGTCTTCAGCAGAAGAAGGCAACTTTTTCTCATAAAGGGGTGCTGGAACACCAGAGCTTTGTGTAATTTTGTTGCCTGTCAGGTCAGATAAACAGCAATGGATGACTACGTCTGTATTTTGCTAAAAGCCCAGGGTTTTGACAGCATACATGGAGACTTCTTTCATTGAATTTTTGAAATAGTTCAAATGTTGCATGAAAATATTTTCACCAAAATAAGGAGCTATTATTGCTGCATTGATTCAGATTTATTTTGCATGGTCAGTAGTGTATTGTGAGTAGTTTACTTTACAGATGAAATTTTCTGATGCATACAGTAACATGTAGTGTACTGTGGATATTGCCTGTCATCTTTATTTAACATCCAGCTAAAGGGATGCAAAAATTGTGAATTGAAAAAATCTCTGACTTCACCAAATTAGTAAAATTAAGTTCGTTGGTGATAAAAAGCAACCAAGAATATATGAACTAGCAGGACAGATGTGTAAAGAGAGGACTGAGTGTGGGACCGAAGAAAATGCCTGGGATTACTTCACTGGTTTCACAAGATGGAATTAATTTTGCAATTTGACTTCAGTTTTGCGATGCCAAGTGTGTAACTCACTGTGGGCCTGGGTTAGTACTTCCCTTTGTTTTGTTCTTTCTTTTCTTTGCAGGGTGTCTGTGGATGAAACATTTTTCATTACAGCAATAAGTTTTCTGTCCAATCATTGCTTGCAAGAGGTAGAAGGGTAGAGACTTAGATTGTGATTTCATTTTGTGTGGAGCTGAGAGCACTGAGCCAAAAAATGCTTCTCTCAGTTGTCCTAAAAGGCATGAGCCTACTCTGTGCCTCACACAGGCATGCACATGTGCTGCATACGCAAGTGGTAGCTACACTTGCCCTTGTGACTTGGGCTTAAGTGAAATATGAACATAGCAAATATATGATAGCACAAAGAGAAAACTATGTAAAATAGAAACAAAGAGTTGTAAAAATATGGGACAAAAAGATTACGGCTAATGTGAACAAGAACTTAAAATTGTATATACAAGGTACATTAGGTAAATGAAGAAAAAAATTAAAATTTTGTAAGTTGATCTTCTGATTAAGATTTTCAAAGAAGCCTTGATAAAGTTATCAATTCCTGTTGGTTTAAGGAAGAGTTGCAGGTCTAATTACTTTAAACCTCCTTCAAAGCTGAAGAATTTGATTTATCATTTTAGATGGAAATGATTCTCTCATGTGAAAAAAAATCAAAATACTTGTACAAATATTAAGTTCTTAATGTAAAATATAAATGTCTGAGAGCACAAATAAAATTATAAATAAAACTGTATTGTAGGATGAAAGGGTATAAAATAGAAGTCAAATATTTCACTTTTGAGGAAAAATCTAGTAATTAAGAGATGGAAATCTGAGAAAACATGTATGTTGTTTGCTAACAAAATTGTTAACAAATACTAAATATCCAGTCCAACAAATGCATACTTGTTTTTATGCTCTCTTGATGGACACACATTAATTAGCCTGTGTGTTGCCAAGTTTTACATTTGGCTATGGGTTTGTGAAATAGCGCTGTTGCTGGTTAGAGTATTGTGTTTAGTAACAGAGTAGGTAATACTGAGAAAAAGTTTCATACTGCAATAAAACTGTGATGTGTGCCTGTATTTTCAGACACATCTTGAGAAAATTTCTTACATTTCACGAGTCACTTCCAGCTGTTAGTTTTCATTGTTATGGAATTATAGAATAGATATATTTCCATTATTATGGAAATACAGAATTTGTGTTGGAAGGGACCTTTAAAGATCATCTAGTCCAAACCCCAAGCAAAGAGCAGGGACAACTTCATCTAGGTCAGGTTGCTCAGAGGCCCACCCAACCTGGCCCTGAATATTTCCAGGGATGGGGCATCTGCCAGCTCTCTGTGCAAATCACTCTGGCGTTTCAGGGGCCTCATAGTTAAAAATGTTGCCCTTACATCTAATTTAAATCTACTTTCTTTCACTTTGAAACCTTTACCTCCTCTCTTGTCACAACAGGCTCCACTAAAATGTTTGTCCTCATCTTTGTTAGAAGTATCCTATAAGTACTGGAAGGACACAACAAGGTCTCCTTGGACCCTTTCCTCTCCAGTCTTGATGCACCCAACTCTCTCACTTTGTGGCTGCTTTGTGAACCCATCTCATGTCTTTCCTGTGCTGAGGATCCCAGAGCTCGATGGAGTACTCAGAGCAGGGTCTCACCAGTGCGAAGCAGAGGGCCAGAACGTGCTGCCTGTATTTGTTTGGATACAGCCCAGGATACAGTTGGCTTTCTGGGCTGCAAGTACACATTGTTGGCTCATGTCCCCTTTTCATTCACCAGCAGCCCCAAGTCCTTCTTGGCAGGATTGCTCTCAAGTCCCTTCATCTCCCAGCCACTCTTGATACCAGGGCTTAGCCTGACTCTGGTACACAACCTTGTACTTGGCATTTCTGAACCTCATGAGATTCCCATGCACCCACTTCTCAGGTTTGTGCCTGTCCCTCTGGATGGCATCCCATTCCTCAGTCATGTCAGCTCACCATGCTACTTGGTGTCACCTGCAGGCTTGCTGGGCGTGCACTCAGTCCCTCTGTCTGTGTCATTGATGGAGATGTTAAACAGCTCTGGTGCCAGTACAAACCCCTGAGGGACACCACTCATCACTGATCTCTGTTCAGATATTGAGCCATTGACCATTACTCTCTGGATATGACCATCTGAGTAATTCCTTGTCCACTGAACAGTCCATCCATCACTGTTACAGTAAAGCATATTTGAGTCTCCTACAGTGTATTCACCGTCAACAGTGATTTACTTCCACTTTTTCTATCTTTTGTATATAACCGAAGCTTTAATGTGAGAGAAAATTGCATATAACTGTCACTACAGTGGAACATGCTATAGCGTATGATGGAATTGTAAATAAGTGAGCCCTGTGGAAGAAGCACTCTGCAACCTGCCTCTTCTGTTGCTGTTTCCTGTGGAAGCTCCTCCAGGAAGTTGCTGTTGCATTTTTTAAATAGCTGCTGTAAAACACATGTGATGATGATACAAGATGCTTCAGCTGATTTAAATACAAATCCTTCAGTGAAGTTGCACATTATGTGTGTCAGCATGGAATTTATCTAAATGTCTTTATCTGCCATGCCTTACCAGATCTCTCAAAAGATGAGCTGCAGCCTTGTTAATCAATTGAGATTTGAGCAGGGATGGTTAATGTTCCATAGTCATGCAGTATAAGGAGTTAACATCTTGAAAGTGAATGATTAGTGTTTAATTCAGAGTATACAGAATTATGGGTACAGACGTAAGAAATCATATAAGCTCAGTGTACATTCCTAGAAATGTATCAGAACTAAATGTTTAATTAAATGACTTGCAACCTGCACTTTATGTTAATCTTTGCTAGTTATTCTTCATCTCAGCTTATCTTCTCAGGAGATCTACACCACTTTTTAAAAATGTTTGTAGTAAAAAGGTCATATGCTTATCTTAAAGTCAAAGAGATAGTGCATAGCTCATTAATAGTATTTTAGATTGCCTTTTTGCGAACATTTTCCTATCCAGGATATCCTACATCCATTTTATTATACTTTTTTTGAGGAAGGACATTGGTGAAACAAAGGATATCTGTTAAAACTAAACAAAGGAGATAACTGTCAAAGTCTGCCCAATAGCTATCATTAATAACCAGGTAGTTTAGCAAATGAATGTGGATTATTTCAGTCTTCCGTGCATATTCTCCTGATGAGGGCAGAACAGGAATGGAAATAAGGGATCGAAAAAATTTCTGTGTTGTGTATATCAGTTGGCAACCCTTTTTAGTGATTTCTCTTACTGGAAGGGTGGACTTGGAATGCAAATGAGGTTTTCAGTCCTCTGATCTAGGAGGTTTTAGGTTATATTAAAATACTCCATCAAAGAACTAATATAGCTTTAAATATTGCATAATTACTCACCTGTGTCAGTTGGTGCCATACAAGTACTTGATCTTTACTGAAGAAATACATCCCCAAAATATATGTAGTAAGCTTAGAGGAAGTGAATTTTTGCAGCTATAATTTATATTTGTCAGTGTAGCATCTGCAAAGAAGTCAAGACATTGAACCATCATTAAAAATGCAAATGAATTCTTATCTTTTCCAAGCACTTGATAGAGGATGAGCTGTGATAAGGCTGGCTCTTTGCTACACAGTGCATAAATCTGCAAGCTGTGTCAATGTGAGATGCTTGTTGTAGGATCATTTAGGCTGATGCAAGTGGTAATGCAATTCCCAAAGCCTGGACCTCTATTAAACTGTATACTCTCTCATCAGAACTGTCTAGGTCTTTCACATATAGCTAAACATAATTTCATTCACTGAGTTTTTTTCTGAGGTGGATGTTATGCCAAGGTCAATTGGTGTCTAATAAACAGTAGAAGCATCTCACATGATCCAGGATGATGGGTAAGTAGTAAAGCATGAAATAAAAATGGTTTATTAGAAATTGAAATTGAAATGGAAGTGTTTTTAAAGAAAGTTGTTTCATTATAGGTTCACTATAGATAATTATAAACACACCCTTTAGAATTTTAGAAATAAAATGAAGACTTCTGTGATTACAATACCTATTAAGGACTTGCAAGATATAATAGGGGCAGGGAAAATAGCTTTTATCAGTTTTCATCCTAGCTGAGAAACATTTCTCCTTGATTCCAGAGTGTCTGATCAGCTGGATATATTTGTTGCATAGAGCAGGTGCTCACTGACAGGCTGTTTGTTGGAAAAGGGCTAGTGTGGAGATCACTTAGTCCAGTGGCTCAGATCAGTCATGGGTGTCACTTGGGTTGACCCAAGCATGGCAGGTCTTGGTCCACCCGGGGAACTGATGGCTGACATCCTGGATGTGCACACAAATAAATCCCTCATACCCAGGCATGACTGATTTATAATTTTGTCTTTGATTCACAGTTACAATTTAAGCTTCATAGATCTGGACACATATACCTTCCTGAAAATGCACATCCTACATTAACATTGGAGGGGAAGTAGGATAGGGCAGATGTAGAAGAAAAACATTGAAAATGCATTGATATGTTGAAATCAATGCCACATCCATGGCAAACATTTCTCTCTAGCCTGGAGGATGAAGGAGGTACATGTTGCTGTAAAATGGGCCTCATTCACCCTCCTGAAAATGTTTTCAGTTCCCTCCTTGTAGGTTTTATTCTTTGGCTTCCATGTAACAGCCTTGTCTGAGACAAGCTCAGATCTTTTTTCAGATGGGGCCCTAGGAGAAAATCTGCCATTGGGCCACTATCAAAGACCAGTACCTGTCTGTTAGAAAGTTTGCTTTTATCCTTATCACAGCTGTGGATAACATGAACTCTTAAGCTTATGGCTCATACTTAAAGGTGGTGAGCCTGTGGAAACTTGTCTGTAAAAGGTTTCTAACTGTGGAATGTGCTTCACAGACATTCTAGGAAAGTGAATTGACCTCACATAGTACATTTCAATGGGTTAACATTGGAAACTGAAGAAAGTTTCATAACAAATTCCTTGCTCTTGGAATTTCTAGGAGCACCTCTTTTATTTTTTTCTTCATTATAGCTAGGGAACTCTCTTGTGAGAAGTTCATAGAAGGGAATAGAGATAAATAGTACAGAATGTACCACTGTCTATTATATTTATACTGGCAATATGAAAGAAGGAGACAAATTTGGGATGAATTTTTCCTTTCTATAGCTGTCTCCACACCAACTGATTTCTTTTTAAGGCAAGTCTTATGGTTAACAGACAGTTAGAAAGATCTGATAGTACCTGGATTCCTGTGGGACATGACACTGGAGGATGCAGAGGTTTCAGAGGCTTCATGTGGATGTACAGTTTACAGAAAAGCCAAGAACTGTGTTGAATCCTGGAAGTCATGCTGGTTTTCTGAAATAGGACATTTTGTGAATTTAAGGTGAGAAATGGGCTTCACTAAGGAATTTTTTCCTGAAGATAACTTTCTGTCCCTTCTCTCATATGTGGTAATAATTTCAATAACTAAAATAACACTATTTTTGGCCACTTTGTGAATTACTAAAGTGATGGTGTCTTTAAGCCCTTAAACTCACTGCTATTGACATATTTATTTAGGAAGAGCAATATTCCCTCTGAGCTTATATGAGACAAAACCATCATTAATTAAATGTTATATCTTGTGCAAGGCAGTTCGAGTTCAAGTAGATAAGAAAACCATGCATGTATATTAGCCAAGAGCACTCAGGTAGTACCTGTTGTGAACAAAACAACAGTAAAAGAGTTTCATTTCATTTCATTCTGAACAGTTCTACCCCCAGCCTGTATTATTGTTTGTCTTACATAAATAAATCTGCTTATTTAGTTTCTGAAAATTTCCCTTGAGTTAGGGTCTCTCCTCATTTTTCTTATTTTTCTAATTTTCTTATTTTTCTAATAGTATCAGTAAGATTACTAAGAAAATACCTAACAAGATTCAGTGAAAATAGTAATTAATAGTAACTAACAAGCATTCCTATATTGCAACCTGGAAAATCCACAGGAATGGTACTGAAAAAAAAGTTACAGGTGATTATGGCATTAGCCTCTGTTCCACTGTCCCACCCATAAAATTCCATATAATGGCCATCAGTCACAATAACGACAGTACATTGTTGCGCTGATGAGAGTAGAGGTGTCTCCAAAAAAGGAGATAACTTGGTTCCAGATTATGGTTGGATCCATAAGATAAACAACCAGGGTTAGATACTGTAACTAAAGAAGTGATAAATAAAAGCCTTGTCAGAGACTGATGCTGTTATAAAAATTCACAGTTATGTAGATTATATACTTGTGGAAGGTCAATAGTACATAAAACACTATTGTAATTACCATTCTTGTTAATATAGTGTGTGTCTGTGAAAAGTGGTTAATTTATGACCCAAATGCTATTGAAAGTAATAAACATAATGCCCTGGAAAACTACATGAGCAACTGTCATACAGAAAAAATGCTTTACATCTTGAAGTATGTCTTCAAATATTTTGATAGCTTTCTATGGTCGTTAGCTCCTACAGTTGGTGCAGGATGATTGCTTTTATTATGTGCCAGTTATTCTCATGCCTGCTTGGTCTCATGGAAGAGTTGGTGTTGGAAGGGATCTCTCAAGCAGAACCACCTAGATCTACTTGTCCATAACCATGTCCAGGCAGCTCTTGAGTGTCTCCAGGGATGGAGATGCTACAACCTCCATGAGCAAGCTGTGTCACTACCTGGCCAGTACAAAAGTGTCTCCTGATGTTCATGCAGTACTTTCTGTGTTTCACCTTGTGTCCATTGGCTCTTGTTCTGTCCCTGGTTGCCACTTGCAAATAGTCTGACTCCATCTTCTTTGCACCTCCCTTCAGTCATTTGTAGCCATTTATAAGATCCTTCCTGAGTGTTCTCTTCCCCAGGCTGAGCAGTCCCAGCTCTTGCATCTGATGACTTCCATACTACAAGGTGCCCTTTCGATGCCCCTAGTTAATTTGAAACACTGTTTGCGTGGCAAATGATGCTTGAATTATATGGTAAAATACTGCAACAGGCATATAATATCTTAAAAAGCATTATTTGTGGTTTCTTTAGAAATTATTTTAAACAATTCTAACCGGCATTATTTGAGTAAAAAAGGTGATTCTGTATTCTTCTTGATGTCACTGAGAGATACAATTTTTGTAGCATAACATAATATTACATCTCCCACAGCTTGTCTGTTTCTCGTCATGTTGGTGACTA
The DNA here is from genome assembly GCF_901933205.1 of Camarhynchus parvulus. Taxonomy (NCBI): domain Eukaryota; kingdom Metazoa; phylum Chordata; class Aves; order Passeriformes; family Thraupidae; genus Camarhynchus; species Camarhynchus parvulus. Next base: position 79,563,558 of record NC_044572.1, read on the forward strand.
GTTAATATAATCTGATGAAGGACCATTTATTGTTGAAAATTTGGTTCAGTAATATAAGGAAAGAAGGTTCAGAATGGTATATCCTAGTGGTTTTTGATTTTTATTGCAACTTCTCCAATTTTAAATAATTAAGCACACTTTGGACTTAAAGATTCTTTTTTTTTTTTGGACACATCAGGCCAAAGCACAGCTAAGTAGATGGAGATATCCATTCAGTCTTAAGTATAAGTTTCTTCATGTAGAAGTTGTTTTTGCTTATATCCCCTTGGACAAAAACACTGGGATATTGAAAGAAAAAATATAAATGTCTGAGTGCACCATTTGAAGTGCTTGACTGTATCAATATTGACATATAATACAGGATTTCCTGATACTGAGATAATTTTAATCAGTTAAGTTTGTACTGTGTACTGAAGGTTTTTGTTTAGTTTCCATGCAGCTTAGTACCAGAGCATTTCTCTTCTCTTGTGCTACCTGACATATTAATTACTAGCATACTTTTGCAGCTCTAGGCAGAATGTCTTAGTTTGATCTGTGGCAGATTTTAAATTCTATTTATCATGGTTAGGTTTTTTTCATTTTTGTGTTTTGGCTTCTCATTTTTCTTCTTTTCTTCCCATGCTACTTACAGAGGGGCCCCAATGCCACAGAGTCCTTACCTGCATCCAAATCTAAAGGCCGCTGAATTGTCATGAGTTAGCCATGCAGGAGCAAAGCAGCAGGAAGCCGAGTGTGACAGAGTTATATTATAAATTGCAATTCGCTACTTGGCTGTCCTGCTACATCAGATAATTGATAATCTGATGCCTTTCCCATCCTGCACCTGTACCCTGGTGACAAAGAAATTAGCTGCCAAATAGCTGCTGTAAAGCAAAACAAAACAAAACCAAATCAAAACAAACACAAAACAAGCAAAAAATCCCCAAACAAAACTAACCGTGGAAGTGGGTACGCATTAAAAAGAATATTTTTCAGTATTATTATTCCACCCTCTACTTCATTTAATCACTTGTGACGATTGTCTCATGTCCTCCAGTTCTCTCCATTTTACACACAATATAAGTTCTGCATCTGAAATGGAATAACCCCATCCAAAAGCAGGGCTGGGGCTGCCTGGGTGGAAGCCGCTCGGGCCCTGGTGTACAGTAGACATGAACCAGCATTGACAGAATGAAAGGCAGCAGTCACAAACTGCAGCACAGCCAGTTCTGATTAAATATTGTGGATTCTTTTATTTTCACCATGAGAGCAGTCTGGTTTGGGAACAGGTGCACACTTTGGTTGTGGAATTTCATCCTCATAGATATTGAATCGTCAGACAAATACAGCCTTGAGAACCTGATCTACTTGGAAGTACCCTAGGCAGAGAGCTGGGCTAAATGGTCTCCAGAGGTCCTTTGTGACCTTAATTTCTCTATAGTTTTATGATAAGCCAGGGTGAGCCCTGCAAGGGTAACAGAAAGTAGCTAGTGTTGCAACTTCATTGTTGAATTTGGAATAACAAATGATGTTTTTTACTTTCATGTATATAATTTTCAATGTAAAAGAAGAAATCAAACTTAAATAAGATTCATTTTTCAGAAAGTGCTTTTGAATTTTGTGACTTTCACTATGTCTAGTGAATTTACTCTGAACAACATTTTAACCTGCTTTTTAGTACAGACCAGTGACTGACTCAAATTTTAGATTTTCAGCCGAGAACTTATGAAAGGCTGGATTTGTAGGGAGGAAATATTCCACACCAGTATTATATATACAGAAGTTCTGTTTCATTGGAGTGTCTTAAAAATTAAGTTAGACAGGACTATTTTCAGAGTCTCAAAAATTGATATCCAAGCAAAACTTAGGTGAATAGGGCCATGGCAATAAGCATCTATTTTAAGAATATTAAGAGTGTTAAATCATAAGAGAGATGGGATGTAGATTTCTCTTGTGCCATGATTTATTGTATTTTTTCTATGGAAGGATATGCAATACAATCCTTGTTTACAAATCAAGGAAGTTGAAATGCAGAAAGAGAAGAAAAGGCTATGACTCTGATGTTTCATTGGGAATTTTTGCCTTTTGGGTTCTGCCAGAAGGGCAACACCAAACGTCTGTGCAGTATTGATAAATGGATTTTTATTCCTCCAAGGTAACAGGGCCATTTTATTGCTTCTATATTCTTGTATATATGCAAAAACTTATATGCATACATACAAAAAAATAGAAATGTAGAACACATATTCTCTTGAGTAAAAAAATGAAACCCAGCAGAAATCTTCCCTGCAGGACTCGTACACTTATAGGCTTAGGATTTAACAGATAACGTCCTAAATATTCCCTGAGATATTTTGTTTCTGTCTAACCCAAATATGATCTTTTTACAGGAAGTAAAATTACCCAAAAGGCAAAAAGAGAAAGGGGGAAAACATCCACCACTGTATATATGTCTCTTGTGTAGCAAATAGGGAGGCACAGACTTAATCTGTAAGGGTAGCCCCATTTACTGAAATATTTGAATGTCACCCTTTCATATCCTTTCATCCAGACATTGCTTGACAGTGTTGCCTTGTGGCATTCATTTCTGCAGTTTCATTGTTTGTTTTATTTGTATGTGGCAAATAGAGTATTTACTACAGCCAAAAGCAACCAAGAGATGGCAGCACTGCTTTTAATATTCTGTGTGCACCATCTGCACGAAGTGGTACATCTGTCAGTAATACTTTTGAACTTTCCCTTTGTACCTGGCACATGCTTTCACCACTCAGTGAGTAGTTCTTTCTTTACAGAAGACCTGGCCTTACTGCTAATGGAAATTGTCTTTTCCCACTGCAGATTTGCATAATGCTGTCTCATCTCTTCAGCAGGAAAAGCCTAACAGACACAGGAACTCCTGGGAATATTTAAGTGCCACGGGGCTTTGGTCAGTGTCACTGAGCAATCTTGCTTCATCATTTGCTTTTTTGCCTTACAATGATTTCTGTTTCATTTTTTATTTCAGAAAAAAATTGTTTTCATCAGACAAAGTGTTTTGGAATATAGGATACTGAACTAACTGCTCATGTTTAGTGGTTTCTTTTTACCAGTGTGCTTAAATACCTTCTACCCTTCTGAAGTGAACATCAATCACTTCAGGTTAATCCAAAGAAAGCCTCGAGGGGACATAACCATCAAAGAATTATTAACTGTCAGGAGATTATTAGCATTTCAGTAATTGTTCATAGGCTGTATAGAGTCACTTTGTTTCTTACATTGTAATGGTTATGTTATGTCACTATGTATATGCAAAGAAATAAAATTAATCAACTAATTTTGTTTTCACACTGTATTTTTGAAGATTTTTTTAGCAGCTAGACATCTGCAAAAGATGACAGTATAAATGTGGTGATTGAAACTACAAATAAAGTATTTGAATATTAAGTGAAATAGGTTGTGGTACATTGTGAGGTTTGATACACTGCATATAAATGTGAGCATTTTTCATTTTGTGTTTAAAGAAGTCACTAACATGTATATATGGCTGCAGTGTTAAAATGATGTTGAAAAGCAAGAAAATTTAACTTGACCCTCCTAGAATCAACATCTGTTTCTAGCAAACTGACTTTCAGATCACCTCTTACTGTGACTTGGTAATGTGCTGCTTGATTTTTGAGTTTTGTGGGTTGTGATTAGCGTTTTAAAACCTTCAATCTTGCCAAGAAAGACTCCATAACACGTAGTCTATATTCATCTTTCAGCCCAGAACCATTTGATGATTCAGAGTGATCAAAAATTGTTTTGTCTGTGTGTGCCTAAATATTCAGAAAAAAAAGGCAAAAGCTGATGGGCCTGAACTTGGTGGTTTTTTGCAATATTTGACAAAATAGCTTGCCATGTTTCTAGTAAGAAATCAGTGTTGTCATGAGAAAATGAGCCTATTTCTGGCATTCCTCATCTTCCAGTACTCACCTGGGTTGGTCTTACTGCAGCGCTGCTGAATGGAATAGACCATCATTATATTAAAATTAGCACTGTGGTTTTTTCTTATAAAGAAAGTTTATAACCCAAATGATTATCCATATTCAGAATTAGAGTTGTGTTATTTCAGGATTTGTCTTTGCAACTGCTCTGGAAGTGGCCATCACCAGGAGCCTTCAACCATCAAATTTGCTGAACTGCATGTGGGTAATTTTAAATGATCCATTGTAAGCCATTTCTCTGGATGCAGAAATGGTGATGCCAGGAGGTAAGACAGCTAGGAGACATGGTGCCTATGTGATGGAGCAGGGACAGACAGGTGGTGGGAATCCAGCAGAACAAACAGTCTGGAGATCTCACCCAAGTTGCAGCCACTGCTGCAGGGGTGCATGCAGATGATGCTGCTGCCACTCAGCAGCTGGCCATGCTGTGTGTGAAATCTGTGTATGTCTGGGAGTGTTACCCAAGGCAAAGCACATAAATTAGCAAGTTTTGGGTTGTTTTTTTTTTTCAATAACTGTTTGCCAGTGTCTGTGCCTTTCTGCATGATGGGTATTTCCATTGACACAAACTGTGAGGAGGAGCACAGTGCCCATGAGCTGCTTGTGGCAGGCTTGGATTTGTGCTGGCAGCAAAAAAGGCAATGATTTAGGGCTGGTGTTGAACTTAGAAGTTGTCAGATCAAGCAGGGCAGCTGAGGGAGGCACAGGGGTAGCTCCAGCCGTGGCACCTCCCTGGGGATGAAATAAGGTCAGGCTGGGACTTGGGCCCAGCCCTGGCTGAGCAGGGCTGTGGGGAGCTGGAGACTGGCCCTGCTGCAGCATCACTGGGGTAGAGGCTGACAGCCCTGGGGGTCTGACATGGGGTCCTGGGCTGTGGCTAGGTTTGGGGAGCACCAAGGAAGACTGGGCAGGGACTGCAAGGCCTCATGGGTGTGACAGCTGTCACAAGGGTTCTTGGATGAGGGGAGAGACGAGAATGTTGACTCCATATTCAGAAGGCTTAATTTATTATTTTATGATACATATATTACAATATAACTATACTAAAATGAAATAGAAGGAAAGGTTTCCTCAGAAGGCTAGGTGAGAATAGAAAGGAATGAATAACAAAGATCTGTGGCTCGGACAGAGAGTCCAACCTATCTAGTCTGTGGTTGGCCATTAATTGTAAACATTAAAGATGGCCTAATCACAGACACACCTGATGCATTCCACAGCAGCAGATAATCATTGTTTACATTTTGTTTCTGAGGCCTCAGCTTCTCAGAAGGAAAAATTATAAAGAAAAGGATTTTCGCAAAAGATGTCTGCAACACATGGGTTCCTGACATGTCTGGGCAGCTCATGAATTGACCACTCATGACAGCAGGAGTCTTTATTGGCAGCATTTGTAGGGAAAAAAAATGAACACCTCAAACAGCTGCAAGTAGATATTACAGGCATTACAATAGAATGTTTGTACACCTTAGACATACCTTCAAAAGCTACAGGAGAAAATGAAGCAAAATCTTTGTTATGCAACCAGTGTTGTAAGTGACAACACTAAAGAAAGGTCATGGTGGCTTAGCATTTCTATGGGAATGTGGAGAGTCCAGTGGAGTAAATCACCGGGATGGCATTGGGGCAGCCAGCTGAAGTGAGCAACTCTGGTTTCTTTATTGACCTGTATTTTCTTTTTTCAAAATGGCTGTAATTTTCAAAAAAGAGTTCTTTGTAGTTAGGCTGGAGAGATGGTGTCTTTTCCTTCACTTTCTTCTTGAAGTCTCCCTTTCCTCTTCTGTGACTGAGAGGGTGCTGTCATTAATGAAGTAGAAACCCTGGCAGAATTCAAACCTTTTGAAGGATTTCACAGCCCAGTAGACTTTGACAAATGAGGACAAATGGGAGTGCACTGGAAGGTGTTTATCTGAATGATGGTCAACAGGTCTGTCTAAAGGCTGGGCCAGGGACAGAGACATGTTCTGTCAGTGTCTCTGTTTGAAATGTATGCAAACCATACAGTAAAAGAGCTTTCTAATAGTAATATGGGACTTTTAAATTCCTCATGAAGCCTAAAGGCTTTCAGAACTTCACTGACTTAAAAGTGGCATCTCCGTTTCTTCATCGCCTTCAGAGTTCAAAGGATACCACTATGAATAATATGAATGTTGATATAATCCCAATCAGAGAAAATTATAATAATAGTTAAAACCTCAGTCATTGTTTTAATTCAATAAATACTCGTAATAGGTTCATCCACCTAACTAAGCAGAAGATGCAGCCACTTTTAATAAATAAGGTATTTGAGCAACTTTATTGGCAAGTGACTTGAAAAAAACCTTGAAAGCATAAAATTGATCAAATCAAGACTGGTGAAAGGTGCAACAAAATAGTTCGTGTTCACTGGTGGGAAAATAACTAGTGAAACAAAATCCTGAGTAATCTTTAATAGCACTTGAAGTATATCCAGCAAACCAATAAAGTTCTTCATAGCAGAGGTATGCAGTCATGCAGTAAAAGAATTTAAATGGCATTGCAAAAAGTATTCCAACTGTAATAGTAAAAGTTAACTCAAGAATTTAACTCAGATTTGGATTAACAAGAAAGCATTCTTTTAACAGAAAATCTGAAAACTTATTTGAAGATGAAGAAAAAGAAATTCTAATAATGAAATTCACGTTATGTATTCTACTGTGTAAAGTTTTTTGTCTTTTAGGCTTTTTAGCTCCTAAGATTCAGCTCTAATAGTTATACTTCTTTGCTCCAGCAAATTATAAACCCTACAAAATTATGTTTGAGCAAAATATCTGCCTTTTTAATTTTCCTCTGTCTGATCTGAAGTGGTAAAAGAATGTCAAATACAGCATATGAAAGCAGTTACTCAGACAGAGAAATTTAAAGTGAAAACTCTCCAGCCATGAAAACCAAATATTTTGTTTTTCCTAAGTAGTCAGAGAAGTAGTTTGCAATAAATTACAAAAGATTAGTACAGTTGTGAAAGAAGCTCGGTACCTTTCCACATGTAAACAACAAGCTGAGCGTAGAAAAAAATACAGGATATAGTGGCAGTCTTAGAGTCTTGAACATCTGGAAACACACGCTGTAAAGAACCTCTATATGGAGAATGTTTTCAAGGAAAGAAACAATAGATTCAACAGGTTTTGCCTAAGAAAGTGTTTGAGACAGCAAAATCTTTCATGAGCATGCTTAAGGAAATGTCTTGTAAGAGAGAACAGGTCTTACTTCAGTTGCAGAATTACAATGGGCTGGGTCACCAGCAATTGCTGCAACACTGATGGAAAAAGCCCTGTCTCTGTAATGCTATTAGTGCCTGAAGGTGTTTTATCTGACACCAGAGAATTTCTTGCTAAAGACACCTATGCACGGGAGACAGAATGAGGGAGGGTTGAGAAACCTATCAGTGTCCTGCTGTATGACCTTCCCAAATAGGATAAAATTGAATTTTGGATGCCAACTGCTCACAGTTCACTGACAGGCTGCACAGTTACATCAAACAATAGACTTTAGGCCAGGTAAAATAGCTTAAAAGATTAAGCATTGGCAGCTGCATGTTTGATATGTATTTACTGATCTATATTTGAATTTGATTTTTTAATGTAGGTGGGAATATTGTAGGGTAGGAGTTGAGAAAGGAATATTAGAAGGGATTAAGAGCAACTAATACAGAAGTAGAGCTAAACAGTGCATTGTTTAGTTGCCTTGCATTAAGAGAAAAGCCCAGGTCTTTGACTTGTAGATAGCCCTTCAACATTTGTCCAGTTGTGGTGGCATAGAAATTAAGTTAAGGTGCATTTCACAATCAAATGTAAGACCCAAGTGTAGACTTCCAACAGGTCTGCTTTTTTAAATAGAAAATGAAACCCTTTTCAAGAAGTATGCTTTCATCTGAGCAAGCATAATGCAACTTCAGTGAAATTGGTAAGGCAAACCTTTCATGTGCAAGTAAAATAAATTGAATTCTAAATTAATGACTCTTTCTCAGTGGTTTGAATAATAGCATGATGTTAATGCACAAGAAAAGCTGCTGTATTCAAATACTAGACCAAACAACAAATCCATGTTGTTTGGTTTCCATCATAGAAAGCATATTTACCCAGATTATGTGGACGGCATGCAAAAAGTAGTTTTGCTGTGGGTAACAAAGATCCTCCTTCAGGCTTTTGTATGTCAGTAACTATAACCTCAGGTAGTCGTCTAAATGGCTACCTCAGTAATTTTTTATTTAGATTCTCTGGTTTTCTGTAGCTGGCTTAGCAGATGACCTCAGATTTAAATCCCCTGGAGCAGGGACCATTCATTTATATGGGCATGAACAGTGAGGGTTTGATCTTGGCTGGAGCTGCAGGCTGTGACTGTGATGTAAATGTCAAGTCATAATAGAGTAAGCTCAGGCAATTTCTCTTAGAAATAAAACTTGCTGCTTTCAAATGTCACTAGGCTAAAGAAATTTCAGCATAAACTAGTGCTGAAGTCAGTGGGAAATACATTTATCCACAATGTAGCTTCAATATAAGTTATTTAATTGTAAACTATATTAAAATTTTATTAATCCAGTTATGCTGTATTGTTCACTCTAGCAGAACTATGCCATTTGAGAGGAAAAAGCTTATTGGATGCCTTTGGAATTGCCACACTTCCTTCTGTCTCCCAGGCACTCCTTGCAATTTTTGGCCAGACAGTCTAAAAATAAATAATTATAATTAAAACAAAAATATAGTAACACCTCTAAACCTAATCTTATGTGTTAAATCAGCCATAATGCAAACGCTTTTTAGGGAAGTCAAGTTCTCAAGTGTCTCTTTACCAACTGTGTGATTTCCAATTCATGTTTTCTCACTGCAAGTCCAGAAAATTGTATGGCACCTTTATGAGGAGCAGGGATAAGGTGGAATTATTTCCTCCATTTTTTTTAGATTTTTATGGCTGCTTACCCAGAATGTCTAATAGGATTTATCTGCAAAACATAAATCTTAGTAGTGCAGTCTCAGTGAATGGAAAGAACTCTGTATGTATGTATGTATGATCCTGGACTTTTCTTACAAGCAGTCTTTTATTCCTGGTGTATACCTTTTGTTTTCAGGCACTTAATTTGTTGTATTTGGAAGAAGTCAGCATCCTTCTTCTTGCAGCTCTAGGGCTTCTTTGCAGAACTTAGTTAAGAATTCAAATGTGGATTATACCTGAACTGCGAAGAGAAAGAATTCTCTGATGTGAGGTACAGAAGTAAATATTGGAGTTGTTACGTGTGAATTTCTTTTATTTCTGAAATATGTGTAGAATCACTCTCCTCAGTGGTGTCACAAAAATAGTTAATGTTTGAATTTCATGGCACATAGCTATATGAAAATTAAATACTGCTGATTTGTAGTCACAAAGTCCATTTATCTTAAGTTAAATAGCTGCCATGATTGAAGGGAAATAATTGTGAGAAAAATATGGTAAGTTGCAAGATCTTACAGAATACAAAAATGTGCTGTGATTTCTTTATCTTTAGGCAGACTTGCACATTTTGAAAAGCCTTGTTAAAAAGTATGCCAGTAAAAAAAAATTGAGTCATCTTGTATTGAGCTGTTGCGTGTTGGGTTCAGGAAACGATGTCTGTTATCATGAAAGATGTCTTTAGAGTCCTGCTCTTACACCTGTTTTTTCATAATTATAAAGTAGATAAATTGGTTGGGTGCCTAGTAGCAATCCTTCAGTAGGCATTGCTGTTGTTCACTACAGCTGTAAGCTCTGGCCCTTGCAGGGACAAGATGGATCCTAAGGCAGGACTCAGTGGGTGTGTCTACCACCTCAGTTTGTTCCCTACACCTTTGAGAGGAATGGGAAGAGCTAACAGCAGGAAGCACATCTCCAAATTAAGGCTTTGATGTAGGTGTGTTAACTTCTTCCTGGCTTATAAAAGTCTTTGTTTAGGTAGCTTTGAATTTGATCTGTGTGATGTCTTACATCTACTGTAACTCACCTGTGAAGCCTTAGCAAAGAGTGAAATTAATTGAATGTACGATCTTGGTGTTTTAGGGAGCAGTGTTTGCTTGGCATATTTTTCCCTGTAGAATCAGGACAGGCCTTGAAAACACAGTTACACACTCATATGGTCGTGTATTGCTAAGGTGGAGCAGTCAGCTTCAAGTTATGTAGATACCAGTTGTATAACATGAAAAGAGATCCTTATGTACATATATAATTCATCTCCTTATTGCAAAAAAAAAATATATAGACAACAGTAAGAAATTCATCCATAATTAACTAATTCTAAAAAAATGACTGCATTACTTTTTAACCTGAAATTCCTAAGCTATTTTTTCTCCTCACTTGGTTTCAAGTTGACGTAGCAACTGCCATGGGTTCTCCTGCATTGCATTCATCTTCCTGTTTCAGTGGGGGATGCAGGAAATGGTGTCTTGCATAAGGTTGTGTTGATACAATAAGTTATCCTTGTGTTTTGGTGTAACAGGAAGGTTCTGAGGGGAGAGTCTGGAATGTGGGTGCAAGCCAAGGTAGAAATTAAGACTCTTACAGGAGAAAGTGATAAGCTGCAGATTTATTTGTAACGCTGTATGTCCACAAAGAAGGGTGAGGCGTGTAGGGCAGACAGAAAATGAATACTAAAATGTTACCATCTATCCAGGGAAAGAGCTGGTCAAAGATTTGAGGCCTTAGGCTAATGGGGAGGCCTCTGCACATTTCCCTAAAGCATTGAAGGTGGCAGCCTGTAACACTTTTCTCAGAGAGCTTCCCAGAACCCTCTGGCAAAGGAAATGTCTTGCTGGTGCAGGTAGGAGTTTGTCTTGCTACCCAGTTTCCATTCTGTTTCTGCTCTGTAAAAAGGATAGAAAGCAGAAAAACAAACAGCCAAACAAACTTCACATAGCTTTAGTCTCTCAAAAGGAAATTTCTTGAGTACCTGTATTGCTTTAGGTGACAAATTGTCTAGTGGCGTAATTTCCACTTTTAATTTGGCCTAATTGAACTGGAAGAGTGGTGCTCAGGGAAGCATTGCTGATCTGTTCACCATGGAAATAAAATGGGCTAGTCCTGAAGGAGATTAGATAATCCATAATCCAATTTACCTTTCCCAATGAAAGTTCATCATTGACTGTCTAAAGGACAGTGTCCTTAACTAAGGACACTGGCTTGAAATCCTGTAACTGGCCACAGGTGTGGATGCTACCTAAATGACTAATCAATCCAAGGGTTAGTAAGTTGGTAAAATAATGAAAAAAAAAATTTGAGAACAAGGAATTTATTAAAAATTAAGATAGAGGAAACACTAAATTTGCATAGAAATGCTTTAAATCAGTGGAAAAACTGTAAGAAGCAAGTAATTTAGTAGACTTCTGAAAACCAGTAACATTGTATCTGCAATAAAACCATCAAGATGTTCTACTAGGTTTAATATCCAGAAATCATTGCAGAGTGAAACCATCTGTTCTCTTTCCTGTAATTTATATGCAAAGAGTGAAAGAAACATTTAAAAGTAATTATTTTAATGGGCTGGGAAATCCTACTGGCTGGTACAACTAATGCAACAGTTAATGTGAGTGAGGTAATTATTAACCTTAATCAACTTAGTGGTAGTAAAGTTGCTTACTACATGATCTGATACTGTTATGACTACTCATCACTTCCTCAGAGTATTGCATTCCAGTGTCTCCGATTTATTAGTAATCTGAGCAACAAATCCTCCTTCTCTTTTTATTCAGCCTTAGGTGAAAATATCATACATGGACTTTCTATTCAATTTTTTTTTGTCTTTTAGCAAATATGTCACCATTTATAATAGTTGCAGTCATGATCAATCACAGATTATCAGTGATTGTAATCATGGTTAGTGATGTACTCAGTTCCCAAATTGAAGTGTACTGTATTAAAAATTAGAGAAGTATTCTTGTTTCAATAAGCAACGGGAGTGCATTTACCCCTCACCAGCTTCCCTCAAGATTACTGCATGTCATCCTTATACTATTGAAAAATTGTTCTGAAATTTGAACATTGATGAGCAGCAAGCAAGTTATTGGGTTTTTCGTTGGCTTTTATATATCAAAGTGTGATTTAGTCTTAAGTCTTGATTTGCCGATTAACATTAGTACATCTTCAAAGTCAACTAGCATGGAAATTCAAGCATTCCTAATCTTTATTTACTTAAAAACAATTTTCTGTCTGGTCTAAAAAGATGATGGAAGACTTGGGACTTTCTGAAAATTATTTTCCCTAGAATTTACTGTTTAAATCCAATTTTAAGGGCTGAAATGTCAAATAATGTGAAGACCATCTAAGATCTCCTATATACTTCTGTTCTGATCTGAAAGTTCTGTCAGTGAAATAATCCAGTCCACAATTGAAGTTCTTTTGGCAAATTTAAAACTTACTAACTGGTAATACTACCAGGAACATGAAAGGTTCTTTGAAGAAAAAAAAAAAGGTTGTGGTGGTGCAGGATTTGAAGAAAGGGCTTGCATGCCATCCACAATGGCTGTCCTGATAAATTTCCTCTCCTCTCCTCTTAAAGCATGCCATGCTGCAATGCAGAACACCAGGCATTGTAGGATCTGAATTGTTTAGAGGATGAAATTTAGGTCAAAAATTGACACAAAAGCTGGTGTCCTTATGTCTTCCATGGGAATCTTCTCATCTCTTACCCTAAAAGATGATTGCATAGTCACTCTGGATATGATTTCTGAAGCTTCCTGAACTACTCCTGCTTTCCATTCATACTTTCCATTTGTACTCAGTAGATTTTATTTAGGTAGGTACATCACTTGGTACATAACGGTGAGATATCCCATGAATCATTTGCTTCTTCAAGCTTAGCCATACAGTTAGCAGGGTTGTTTAGGCACAGAATACAGTATTTGTCAGAGTAATGACTTAAAAATGCTGTAGAACCTCAATACTGCATTTTCTCTCCCTCTGCAATTATGAGGATGCATTTCAAATTGATGCCACCTTGTTTGGAGCTTAAACATGATCTGAATTTCACTAATTATTTGACCCTTGTGACCTCATATTTCATCCATGTACTTGCAACAGTTATTCTCCAAGCCACACTTCTTGTGGCTTTCTTGCATTATCAGCTTTTGTTCTTTTGGTTACTTTTTCCCCCTGGGCTGCAGCTCATGTTAATACTGGGATGGCAGTGTCAGGCTGATTACGTGTGAGACCAAGAAATTGTTTTAAAAAGGGGAGGGGAAAACGGTTGCACCACAACAGAAACCCTAAAATCCCCTATAGGGTTTGCCAGCTCTACTTTGCTGCAGTGTGTGTCACTTTTTCACTTTCTGAGACAAGCACTGATGTGTGTTAGGAAAATGCATGAAGGCAAGTTATGGTTTCTAGTTTTCCCTTCTACAAACAGTAGTTTGTTTACAACTGTGATAGGAATCTCTATTTCTTAAAGTATAAGAATGGTTGAGATTGAGCACTGCATATTCATGGCCCTGCCTGTAGATGTCCCTTGTGTTAATAGAAGAGACCACAGCATGGCAAGCAGTACAAATTCTGTGCTGCCAAATGCTTTTTGGTTGGAAATTACTTTACTTCTCTAATGAAAAATGTTGCACTGGATTTAAAGTGCAGTTATCACCTATTCTTACTCTTTTAATAAGCCAAGAAATGAGAAGCTGTGTTCTGCTGTGTCTGAATGCTGTCCCTTTAAAGGCAAAGGAGATGAGCTCTTGGATCTGATTTTCTATTTGTTAAGTCCAAGGAACAGCAGTTGATGAGGGAGTAAATGCTTAGAGTATTTTGGGAAGAATAGTGACTTGCCAGGAGAAGATGTAAGAATGCTAGGCCACTGTGCTATTAGAAGGGACAGAAACAAAAGCCTTGCTGATACATATCAATCAAGCTTTCTATCTGTGGTCTTCTTTTGCTGTGAGAAATATTAGCTATAAACACTTTTTTAAACCTTTGTCTTTTGTAGTGTGGCAAGATGGTAAGATGGTAACTAATTTAGGGAGGTGCATTGAGTTGCATTATTTGATTGTTATTGCAAGCCAGTTTCAACAATCCTGCTCCATGATTCTATAAATACAGCTATCTAAGACACAAAAACTACTGCATAAAAAATTTGCTTAATTCTCTATTCAATGTAGTAGCTTCTTTTTAATTTTATATATTTTCTTATTCATTTATTAGATAGAAAGATGCATTTTTCACATGTTGAAAATGATAGAAGTCCTGTCTTCGATATACTTTACCATACTGGATGATTCTCTTACATTACTCTGTATTGTAAATGGGTGAGAAGCAGGAAGATACAATTATATTCCATTACAATTAAAATCTCTACATATAAAGAAAACGAATAAAATGCCTTTATTGATATTTTTTTCTCTTAATCCTCAAAAGATTTGTTACAACAGTTCTAAATTAACTATAAATGTAGGGATAAGATGGGGTCTAAGACTTGCAAGATGAGGAAGGATGCAAGCAAGTTTGTTGGAAATGAACTGTCAAGTTCGGCCAAAGTATAGAGGGCAATATGTTTATGGGTATTTTTTTGCTCTTTATATCAAAGGTCCAGTGATTTTCCTCTAGAACTAAATGCAAAGAGACAAAAAATTGATTCTTTGAGGTGAGGTTGTTGTTTGCATTTAGCTAAAATGCATGTGAGTGACTTTTCTTATGACCAAAGCAACCAAAAAAACCAACAAAAAAAAACCTGTGCCAAATCCCTTGGAAGTTATCAGTTCAAATCATTTTTTTTCTTCTGTCTTTAAAAAGAAAAATCATCTTTAACCAGAGCAAATTCTTAGTTATAAGTTCACTTCAATACTTGACTAGTTTAAGCACTAATTCCTAATATTAACTTTCCTACATGTTTATATAAGAGAACAGGTATATAGCAATTTTTAATTTTTATAGCAAACGGGGAAGTGACAGCAGCATTAGTAATTGCTTTAATGTTTCTCTTACTTCATTTTGGGGGTAGTATTATGAAGCATAATTTTGGCAGAAATAAAATAACTGAGCATCAGGTGAATGCCCAGTATAAAGAAAGCACTTAATAGGAATCAAATGTTCATTATCTACATTCAACCAGCTGTAATCAACAGGAGATTTGAAATTCAGAGCACTTCTTAACACCATTTCAAGTGCAGGACCTTTGCATATTTGTGTGCTGAAGACTAAAATCACACTGTGTGATATTCATGCATTTATGTTTCAGAAAGTAAAAAGTTCTTTAGTCTAGATTGCCAAAGCTGCTACAGATTTAAATCTAAATAGCATTGCTACCACGCTAGAAAATCAAGTGAAAGTGGCAGAGGGTCCACCTGTAAAGGAATTTCAGATAGAAAAGGAATGTGTTATCCAAAATATGTATAATAATAGCCAAATACTGGTTTGGAATAATGAAATCAAATGCACCAACTCTTCTCAGAGTTTCCTTTAACATAAATTGAATTACCAATTATCTGGTATCTAAATACTGCTTTTACACAGAAAGTTAAAAACAATAAGCAGCAGATACAAGAACTGTCACACCAATAGAGGACACAAGTCTGAGACAAAATGTATGTTTCCTGATTGTATAGTGCTCATAAAGTTGTGTAATGTTTAATAACTTGTAGGATAAAGCAAAATAAAAGTTTGTTCTTTCTTTTTCCATTTTGATTCTTGAGGTACTTTTAAGGGATGATCTGTTTATTTGGTCCTGCCTAGGCATCATGGACATACCTGTCTTCTTTTCCTGTGTTAAAAATTTGTGCACGTATCTCTTCTGACATCTGTTATCTCACGGTCAAATCTTACAGCTTTGATAAAATCTTTGGGGATGACTGGAATTTTAGCTCTGTAAAAATGGAATTGTGGCTTCAAGATTTATCATGAAATGCTAGAAGGATATTGAAACAAATTCCTTGTGAGTCTCAGTGTCCAGAAAAAATAGTGTAATTCAAAATAAGGCTGAGTTGTTATCATTTGGCCTGTATCCAAATATTTTTAAGGCCAACATAGTAATAATCATAACCTATCTTTTGGATAATCCTGGAAAGATACATAGCTTTTAGTATGGTTGCATTTGATTGTAGCTCATATTTATGTTGTTACCTTCAATTTCATGTGTGTAAGGCTCTGTGAGCTCATCTCTGGTATTTGTGGTTTGGACAGGTAGGTGCATAGAGCAGTGAAGTTACTGCTCCACCAGACATTTGCTGAGTGTCCTTTGGTATGCCTGGAGTTTTTTCAAGTGCACTGTGCACCAAAGAGTTTAAATACTGCCTACAGTAGACATAACTTGTCTTTAATTTACTGTTACTGTGAGCTAAACCACATGAGGTTAAGAGTTTGTCACTGTGATGTGGAGCAGCCAGCATACTGAACACGGCACCGCCTGAATCAACAGCATATTAGAACACAGCTGTACACAGCTACTCACATTTTCAGTCCATCACTGCAAGCTTCAGGAGGTCAGCTCTGTCCAGCTAAGGCATGCTGGCCTAAATCTTTTCTGCTATATAAAAACATGTACCAGGTGTCTTCCACTCATGTCCAAAAGGCCACCAGAAAAGGTGTTCAATGCTCTACGTAGAAAATGTATGAAAGCTAAGTTCAGTTCATTTCGCCAACCGACAGGGAGGATTTTCTAATGACAAGAAATATAAATTATTTTGGCTAAGATTTATTTTTATACTCCCTATGATGGCTGTTCTACTATGCACAGAACTGAAGATTCACTAGAGTGGAAAGAGGTCAAGGAACATTATTCTGACAGCTGGGGAGGTACCTGCATTTCCATCTGTGCTTCCAGGACTGTTTCTGTACTGTGGTTTCATGGACTGAAGTATCAGCCTTTAAAATGTAAAGCTTTTATTTTTATTTTTTCCCTTTATCACCACCACATGCCACATTTGCTAAGAGTGATTTGTTTTTTGAGGTAAACAAATGAAATAACATAAATGGAAAGATGTCTTGTCATTTCTCTGCTTGTTGGTGTTATAAAAAGCAGTGGTGTCTTTTGTTATGAGAAGGTGAGAATACAGTTTGTGTAACTGAAACTGTTGAAGGTTGTTCAATAAGAATGGCACAGGGAGGTGAGAGTATATATCAAATTTGGTGGGCTTTATAAAAAGTTACAGGCTTTCTGTTCAAAAGGTTTGTGTTTTTTTTAAATCAGCACCCATGGAGCTGTGGATATGATCTTACGCATCACTGCTACTGTGCTGTTGGCAACACACACAAATGTCATACTTGAGCACTTCTCTTTTGAGAATATCCCAGTGGTATTGGGAACCTTAGGGAGGAAAAAAAAAATAAAAAAAGAGAGAACTGTAACTTAGACAATCACATCTTCTATTGAAATCCAGGACAAGAGCTGTTCCCATTACCTGCAAGTATACCTAGCTCTCAGTTGGTTGTAGATATAAATTAACTAAGAAATTATTTTAGTTAAGAGAGCAGAAGGCTGATGAGAAGGAATGGTAATTTCCTTCTCCCACCAGCTTTTTCTACATTGAGAAGTAGTACAACCACTAAGTTAGTAGTAGCTCTCACAGAAAGAACATCCAAGTTCAATTTGTTGCTCATGTGACAACACATAAATCTCTAGCATGAACAAAGAGAAACAAAGCTTGTAAAATATTAAGCCTTAGCATTTGAGCCAGATGTCATAAGATTAATTATCCTTATGAATCTTGTTTCTAAGGTTTTACAAGCTAAGTGCACACTTTTTTGTACAGTTAACAGTTCCAGTTCATTGCATGCAGTCCAGTGGTTACATAGGGTTAGCCTGATCCTGCTTGAAGACAATCACACATTCCAAATAAAAGATCAAATGCCTTGAAGTAGATCACTTGGAGATAAACAGTATTAAAATGGAAGCACATCTGCCAAGTATCAGCTGTCAGAGCCCTGCAGCTATCTGAAACCAATCAAGTGTTAGAATAATCTGTTGTAGTGCACTTCATCTTTATGTCTTTGTAATCATCCAGGCAATTTCATGAGCAACATGGAAAAGCATACGTGTGTGTTTGTGATTATAATAATGCTTTAGGTGAAATCAGAAATAAAGAATAAACACTTAATCTGCAGCTATGAATTTCAGCACCTCATTTGTTCATTATTTTCTGATTTCCCATCAATTCATGATTGCCTATGGCAGTTGAAAGCATTTATTCATTCTATATCTGGCTGAGAATTCAGAAAACTTGATGCAAATAGTCTGAACCTCTTAAGCAAGTTCATACAAGACCTAAATTATTCTGACACATGCATTGTTGCACTTTCATCCTTTAAAAATGTTTGTGTGAGACTCTTACAGAGGAATAGGACAAGCTGATTGCTAAGGTCCAAAGTCAATTTTCAGCTCACCTAGCTGTCAGATCAGATGTCTTCTGTGTTTGTGAGGGGAGCTGCAAAAGTGAGGTATATACTCTGTCACAGTCACTGAATAAAACTGAAAGCATTCTCTGATGGTTACAGAGCAGGTTGATATTGAGAACTGGAAGGCTGTCAGAACTGGAAGACAGCCCATGTGACATAAGAAAGGCCACTTCAGGGCACCCATTTTCTTCTACTTCTTCACCCATCATCATATTATTTGGATATTTTATAGCACAGAAACTGGCTTTTCATAAAAACTAAGCCTAGCTTGTTTTGGCATTCCTAAAGCACTTAGGCACTATGCTGTATGCACTAATTGCCTTTCTTATGCAGTTGCTTCTAAAGACAAGAGTTTCATGCTCTTGGTTTTTCAAGTGAAGCAGAATTCTGATAGGGTAGAGGAGCTGCTGGAGAAAAGTTGAATGTGAAGTCTAGACCATGGCCATCAGGACATTGTAGATGCCATTGGAGTTCAAGAATCTACTTACTAAATACCAGTAATTGAAACTATGTCTGACTTTTGCCATTGGTTTTTTGGTTTTCATCATAATCACTAACTTCTGTGTATGGATTTGACTACTTTCCCTGTTACGTAGATAAAAATTGGGTGCAGTCTTTAAAAGTATCATGGACAGAAATAACCCTGTGAGTGTTCAGATCTGACCTCTCATTTGCCTTAAGCCATTTCATTTCAGGCAGCTTATATGTACTTGAATAACATGTGTTTACCTCACATAATTTTGAGACAAATGTAAATTCTTGGTGTATAGGCATTAAGGAATGGAGAGTCTGAGTAAGTGCCCTTGGTAGTTTGCAGCTCTAGTGGTTACATACGTTCATGAATATTTATATCAGATTATTCAAAGGAAGAGTTTGCTATTGTAATGTTCTCCTGTTCTGCTTTCTGTACCAGGAGAAAACTCTAATGCTTTGACTGAGAGAAAGTTTCATATATTGTAATCAGAAACCCTCTCAATCTTCTTGATTAACTGATCAAAAGAAGCCTTTTAATCATACAGGTCATACAGAGGCATTTTCATTAGTTTAATTTGTATTATTCTTCACTTTTTTCTCCAGTTCTTTAATGACCCCTTTTGAATTTTATCACTCTGAGCAATATTTGAATATCAAGAATATTTCTGGAAGCCTTTAACTGAAATAGAATATTCTCCACTATTTTTGTGCTCTTTTTACATTCAAGGTTTTTAAATTTGCTCTTCCTGCCACGGCATATTGCTTAAATAAATAGATATTTAACCATGACACCAAAAATCCTCTTTAACTGTTTTCCAAGATACATTCTCCATTTTTCAGAAAAAAAACCAGAATTCCTTATTGTTTAATGAATTACTCTTCTTTTGACCATAATAAAACACACTTATACCTAGGAAAGTAATCACAATTTTTCTTTCCATTTGTTTCCTTCACATCTAATAATTTTGCCAATTCCAGGCATCAGCAAGCTTTATAAAGACATTGTAATACTTTCTTACAGCTCGTCAGTGAAAATAGCATTAGCTGTCCTACATACTGTCCCATTTGCTACAGACGATGTCAGCCATTTCTCTACATGTGCTTTGATTCTGCCCAGTCCTATTTTCTGTCTGAAAATATTATGCAGAATGGCATTGTGTAAACTGTATCTACCATTAATTTAAAAAAAGGGAAACTTTAGATCTAGGAAGGCAATCAGATTGGTTTCATAATAACTATTCTTGGTAAGCTGTTATTGCCTGACATTTGGGACCAGCTCTTGGTCATTGCAAAGAGAAAATGCCTTAACAGTCCCACCAATTGATTCGGCAAGTGGAAGAATAAGGTAGACTAAAGCAAAATTGTAAAAAGACTTTCATAAAGTTGTTTCTCCTCCCTCTTGCTGTAGAACCCCTCAAAAGAATTTCAGCTTCCATGGTTGTTACTCAGGCATGATTTATTGACAAATTTATGCTTAGAATAATATACTTTTTTTTTTTGGTTGACCAGAGTTCTCTAAAAGAATTTACAGTTTGAACCAACATGTAGTCTGATAACTGGATCACAAGTGATGTGAACAAAGTAGCTATATAGTCCTGTATTCAGTGTATTCCTGAAAATAAGCAAGACTGCCTAATAGTACCCGAATGTTCATGCATAGTCCAGCCAGTCAGTATGTTTACAATTAATTGTCTTACTAGAATACAGGCTTAAATCTAAGTTGCTAACTAGAATGTGTGACTTAAATTTCATTGTGAATCTTATAATTTTCTAAGTGTAAATTGTGCGAGAGATTAACCTTGACCTTTTTTAAATTCATTGAGACAGAAGGGTTTTGGAATCAGCATTTGAGATCATGGGCAAATGAACCAGTATTGGAATTGTTATAACTGCGCTTCACATGCTTTGTAAGGTGTTGCATTTGCTATCTGTTGTAAATAATTCACCATTCTTTTTGTAGGATCCAGGAATAAATTAACCTATTAACTGAATGTAGAGTTTTCTGTATTAAATTTTTGTTTTAATTAAAACCCCGCAATCTTCTCTTTTCCATTATTCAAATTGTTAAGTAGTTTGGACTGTATAATATATTAGATTCTCACATTTGAATCACAGCAGTGTCAAGATTACTTTTCAATTGAGACAAATCTGTTTCTGTAGGTTTTTATATGCCTGCAGGTGTGCAGGATGTTCAAAATGTTTGTGACACTACCCAGTTCTGAGGGGAAAGGTGGGCAGTTTGCCTTTTACCTTTTTTTTTTTTTTTTTAACCATCAGACATAATATCAGACCGTACTTTCTACACCAGGCTTAACAGAGAGGCCACAGTGAGTTCAGCAGCTCCTACACCTGTAGCAGTGCTCACTGGTGGCTGAGTTGCACTTGAGAATCAGCTGTGAAGGGTTCACAGACCTAAGCAGCCTCTCCTCACTTGACTGTCCCGTTCAGGAGTTCGGCTGAGGAGATGTAGGTAGGAGCCATATGGCTTGGATTACCACACAGTGTGAGAGCTGGAGGTGAAAGGGTGCGGGGACTGCTCTGGTTGCCTGCTGATAGGGTGGATGATCCCCTCAGTCAGTAAATACAAAGATTTGCATGTCTTTGCCAAGTCTGGTAAGTGATGCTGCATTTGACAGTAGCAGTTGTTACAGTCATTTATAATAAAGCTAAGACCTTTTTCTTCTCCTTTTTCAATTAAATTCTTTTGTCCAGCATGAAAAAAAAAAAAGCATCACAATTGTGTCAATTTTACAGGATGAAGTGCCATTCTTATTTTTGTGTGAAATTGTCCAAAACACTTAAGGAACCAGGAGCATGTAGATAATGCATGTGCCAATGTTACAGTTCTAGCAAAAATACAATGTGAAAATTAAAGTATTTATGCTTGCATATAGTTCACATTGCTGTGAGCTCTACATGTAATCACTTCCATTTTTCCTGGCAAATGTGCTCATAAGGAAGAACAATGCAGCATCACAGCACTTTGCAGCACTCGTTGGTGATTAGCCTGATTAAGTTATATGGTACTCACAATGAGTAATTCAAAAGTATGTAATATCCAGAGATAGGAGCAGGAGAAAACAGCTCCCTTCCTTTGGTGTGTGCTTACTGTTAACTGTCCAGTGAATGGCCTTTTGCCTTTGTCAAACGACTTACAGTTTCTTTTACATGCCAATTTTGTGAATTTTGTGAATGCGCCATACAGTGAGAATATATTTCACTGTTCCGTAGTTTTGAGGAAAAACTTCTAAACACTGGCAGAGTTTGGCTTCTTCCCTTCAAAATTTTGATCTACTTCAGGCATCTTCTAGAAGTTTGTTCTCTCTAGCTGATAGGGAAGTACAAGATTCATACTCTGTTCACGGTTGCCCATTGAAACATTTATTTCCAATACAAATTTTTTAGTTTAATCTTTTACTCCAGGAAATGACAACTAAGGAGAAACATGAATTCTGTAGAGCAAGTAAAATACAATAGCTTCAGCTATTAAATAAAAATGTTATAGATTTTTGCAGCTGGAGCCTAAGAAATATTGGGTAGTGAGTAATGTTATTCAAAATATATTCCCATGATGTTTCCATTTAGAAACATTCCTTCAATCTATGTATATTATTCTCCACTTGATTATGCAGTTTGAATTTTTTTTAGCCAAAATTCTCTTTGGCTTTCTCATAATGATTACACTATAAAACGTCTTCAAATATTTTAAAAATAAAATAGCTTTCAGTAACCAGTTATATTATTTACTATCTATAGATCTCTTCAGAAGAAGCTTTTCTTTCTGTCAAGTTGACTCTGGAGCCACTTATTCTATCCTTATTCTTTCATTTCTTGCACGGATACCATCATCATTACTAAACATTTATGTACAGCTGTGCATGCACTGTCATAATGATTTGACAATATTTTGCAAGTGAGAGAAAGTCAGTATTTGCATCTTCAGTAGCTTTATCCAGACTTCTTAGAGATGCCTTTCTAGCAGCAATACTTACTGTGTACTGCTCAGATTTTGCCCTTTGTTATTTGATACAGCTACAACCTCAGAATTTTGCATAGATGAAACTTGATGTAAGGGCCTCTGATTTATCTTAATGCATGACAAATATCCAGAAACAAGTGAAATAATATATTGACTTCATGAAGAGGATATTAAGTACAGGAAAGACTAAAATGCTCTGAATATTCAGGTACTAATTTTAGGCCTATTTTCAAGAGTACATGTTGGGATATCACATTATAGAGATAGTGATCATCTCCAGGCCTACCTCTTACTGCACTAAGACTGATAACCAAGCTGTTTTTCTTTAGTTATTTTTGGTTTTTTCTGTGGAAAAATTGAACTGAAACTATCCACTCAATTTTAATCCACAGACCACCAGCTAGCTGGGGACACAGTTTTCCAATTTGGATTCCAGTTTAGACAATAAGAAGAGATCCTTATCCTATCATCTGCCTGTGCTCTGCTGAGTGCAGTAGAAGAACATAACTATAAAAAATCAGGCAGTTTAGGGGTGTAGTCATGGTAGATATTTATTTAGTTCTGAGATTTAGAACCCAATAATGGAATATTTTGATTCTTTTGAATGATAAGCTAGTTTGTCTCAGAGTTGTAATTTCTTTTTTCTGTACTGATACAACTCATATGTAAAAGATGCTATTTAGTAGCAATCCCTGTTCTAATTAGAAGGAGTGCTGGTGTCACACTTCTCATGAAAGACAAGATTTCTAATAGTTCAAGTGTCAGGTAATGATAATTTTAACTGAAATCAACATTGGCATAAATTTGAACAAGGCTTTCATTTTCCATGTCTATCTGATTTGAACAGATTATTTTTTAATACATCACAAAAATCTGGAATTTAAAAATAGTTTGCTGTGCAGAGATTAGAGTGATCATAATTTTTTTTTAACTTCTCAGAGTAAGTGGAGACCATCTGTCTATTAATTTTTTTTCCTCAAGTTCTAACTGTAATTATTTTGTAGTATCACATACCTTCATATTTAATCATTCCACTTGTATGAAAAGTTATATTTTTAACTCTTCTTAAGGGTATACAAAAACATGGCTTAAATGTTTTTCTTGCTTGGTCAAGGTGCATCCTCAGTTCGAAAAACCATATCTGTTTTTTGTACACATCTCAGTTTAAATATTTGCAGAATGCAGTTAGCAAAAAATTGACATTTATCATAAGACTGTTCTTGAAATATAAGATTTACTGAGCAATTTAGATGTGGGAGGAACCCAGCTTTCATCCTGGATTCATGATGTTCTGAAAATAGAAGTGGTATTTCCGATGCTTGCTTATGATCCAGCTAAGTTGATATGTGCTGGCAAGGGGTTTTGGGAGCTGCAAACATTTCTTATTTTCAGGATGTCTTTTCAGTTTTAAATCAAATCTCAGTTTTTTCCAGCTGACCATTAGATGATGGAACAATAATCCATTTGAGTTCTGAAACTTAAAAGAATCTGAGTTCCAGGAGAGTGGGGTTCTGCTAAGATTCTTCTAAAAATTTGTTTTTGATTGTACTTTCTTTTGCAAACACGAACATCACTTTCTGTCTTCTGAAAAATGTGTCTATGTTGTCTTCAAAATACTTTTAATTTGAAAAATAATGATATAGAGTCTTCTTAATTAGGTCTCTGATTGTGATAGCAAGCAGCAGGGGAGGAGGCATACAAGGGTAACTTACGTGACGTTTTTTCCCATGTATGCATCCTCAAGACTCGATCAAAATGGAGCAATATGTTGTTAAGCAGTCAGAGAGTGCTGTACCTGCTGTATCATCCTTTTATTCCAAAAGCAGGTGCATTTTATTTTCATTAAAAATGAAAAGTGATGATGTACAGTAAGGTGCATGTTGGGTGGGGCAGATCTCTTCAGAAGATCAGCACTTCAGCCAGGAGAACCACTGTGGTTAAGGGCTGAGAGCTGCATTTCAAGTTCATGCTTTACTTTTCTAAACAGAGAAAGTTCATTATTTCTCTGTGCCCACAAAGTTGCATGTAAAGGTTGAAGACAATGATCTTTTAGCATTTTTGTTAATCAGTTTATTTTGCAGTTTTCAGCATGCCTGGGTTTAAATTCTGGTTTATAATTTATCTGATCTTGCTAACATTGTCTTAGGGTAATCTAGAAATTGGTTTCCTTTACAAAACACGAGTATTTTTAAAATCACATTGAGATCCCAATATGCTCCATCTTTTTGACATTCTGATGTAAAACCAGTGAACAGTCAAGATTGCAAGGCACGTGTGGAAGTGTCTGGTGCCAGCTCAAAGCACGGTCAACTAGAGCACGTTTCTCAAGATTGCATCCAGTGGAGTTGGCTCCACAACCTCTCTGACCAACCTGTTCTAGTTACTAACTCTAAGACAATTTTCCTCATGTTTAAGGGGATTTTCTTCAATCTTAATTTGGGCTCATTGCCGCTTGTCCTCTCACTCACTACCTCTGAGAGGTCTGGCTCTTTGCACCCTTCCATCAGATTCTTACACAAATCAGTAAGATCCCTCCAAGCCTTTCCTTATTGAAGCCTTCACAGCTCTCTCAGCCTTTCCTTGCATGGCAGAGACTCAAGTGCAGTTGTCATCTTTGTGGGCCCTCACTGGACTCACTCGAATTCTCTATCCTATGTCCTGAAGCCCAGAAGTGCCCACTGTGTGCCAAGTGTGGCCTCACCCATGCTGAGCTGAGGGAAAGGATCACTTCCCTCAGCTCACTGGCAATGATTTCCTTCATACAGCTCTGGGTCCTCTTTGCCACCTTTTACTGCAAGGTCACACTGTTGGTTTGAGTGCTATTTATTACCCAAAAGGACTTCTCTGCAAAGATTCTTTCTAGCTGGCTAGACCCCGGCCTGCACTGGTGGGATTGTTCCTCCTTAACCCCTTGTTGAACTTTGTGAGGTTTCTGTTGGCCCATTTCTTCAGTCTGTTTAGATGCCTCTGAATGGCAACACAATCCCCATGTCTCTCAAACACTTTTCACAATTTTTCATCTTCTCTAAACTTGCTGAGGCTGTATTCTGTCCTATTATCTACACAGTTAAATTATGATGCTTAAAATGCTCATCTCCACACTGATTTAATTCATGTGGTATTTTCACACATCTTCCTTTCCCTTGAATTGATGAAGAGAGGCAATATATGTTAGGGAATAGACGTGCTGTATGCAAACAACAAAAGACCACTTCTTAATTTCCTGTAGCCTCACAAGAGGCTACAAAACAATAGTTCAGATGTAAAGGATATTGGACTTGAAAACTTAGGTGAGTCTAGTATGAATACTGTAGAAATGGAGCATTTTCAGATGCAAGGCCTCATTTTGACTTCATTCTGAGCACCAAATGTATTAATTTTGGGTCTGGCTCAATGAAAGGGAAATAACCTCTAGCACATGTTTCTGTTTTCACTATATTCCTCTTCTACCTTACACATGTAACATCTCATAAATTTACTGTTATCTGTATTTGATCCCTAAGTACATATCTCATTCTGTCTAAATGTCTTTTTACATATTGCTTTATCAAATTTTTAGGAGATAATAGCATCATAAAATTACTGCAGTGGTACCTAATCTGTATTCTACATAAGTCTATACATAGTAGTTCACAATTTCAAAGTCCATGCTTAATGGACAATAAAAACATATTTAATAACTATCTCCCTGGAAATATGATATTTTTACCAGGAATAGTGGTTTATTGGTTATTCATTTAAGTAGGTTCTATTTAAATGTTTCTGTAGTTTTGTTTAGGGTACAAAGTTCTTGGCCATAATTGTACTGACAGCTGTGGATCCAGTAATCCATTTATATAAAAATCAAAGTATTACTCACAACCTTAAAGCTGAAAATTGATAAAATAGAATTTAGACATGGAAGTCAGAAAAGGATAGAAAAAATGTTTTATGACTGGAATATTTATAAGGTTAAATTAATTTTAAATGTGATTCACACTGTGATGCGAGGAGTGAGCATAGCTTCTTTAATTAAATAAATAAATAAAACAAAAATAAACCTCTTACCTTCTGATTGGGCCATATTCTAGTCTTATAGAATTATTCTATATAATTCTATGTAGAATTATTCAATATTTTTGCTGCTGTATATATGTCTAGAACTTGCTACATAGATGTGGCCAGTTTGTAGGGGAAGTAGTTTTCTGACAAGTCTAGTAGCCTGTGACTTCCACAGCCAAAGAGTGTGGCTGTCAAGGGGATCACCTGCTGGTACACATGTCAGGAGTGGGACCAACAAGGTGTGCTGGCCCTGGCTAGTCTGTTTGCCTGAGAAGCTGAGAGGAGTTTGTACTCCTAAGGAAGGCAGTATTTGGCTACTACAATGCAGAACATTTTAACCACGTTCAGTTTGTCACTGAGCAGGAAGGAAATGGAAATGCACTTGGAGTCAGTGTGATAGGCTCAGAAAGGTGTAGTGGCAATAGTGGAGTGCCTGAGCTGTGGGCACCCTTGGCTCTGATACAGTAAGTTAGACACAGGTGACATACACTGCAGTGGACAATATGGAATCTACTGGAGATTTCCTGCTGGGGTATTTAAGATGTAACATAGGACTGGGACATTGGGGGATATGGAGAAAGAAGGCTGAATTCAGGGCAGGTGTAATCCACATCATTGTAGGGCCTGGCTTTTTATGGGCTCATTCAGGTAATCAAGCCTTTCATAAAATAATGTGGCTGGTGTTACAAATTTGTTTGGATTAACAGAAAAGCTTGAGCCTTGTGGAAGAAAGTGAAAACTACAGAAAAACTGTGTGGTCAGCTCCTCCCATAAAGCTGAATTTGCCACACATAGTAATTATGTCAAGTGTCCTGAGCTAGTTATAGACTGACAAGGAATTTTTTTTTTCCAGAAGTAAGTGTTTTTTGCTCAAATGCACACTTACAAAGGGCTTGAAGGAGAAAGGGGAAGGTGCCCATCTTATGTCAGATAGCCCTTCACTTAGCTGATGCCACACTTTTGCTTAGCAGGTTGTTCTGCAGCCCTATCTGTCACATGCATATTTTGTGTCAGCACTCTAAAGAGTGAATTTCCATGAAGGCAGGCTTCTGGTCACAAGTTTCAATTGGTTTTCCGGTGATGCCACATATGTCTCATTGCCCTCAGCTGAAGAGGTTGTCGGAAGAATTCTTTCCTTTCAAATACGTTTCTGAAAATGTAAGTCAGCCCTGAGAAGATAGTATGATGGCCTGCTGTTTCTGCTGTCCCAGTGACTCCAGGTTATACTTTCTCAGGTTCAAAGCAAACGTGGGGATTGCATTCACCTTCTCCTTTCCCTGTCTGCAATGCAATTTGAGACTGGATTTTAAATGCAGCCAGACCTTCTTACATATGTCCTGGTTAGGAGGACACTGACAGTAATGCACACTGAACAAGCCAGAAAAAACCACCTGCTTTTTCTAAGCAGCATTGGCTCTGGGTTTACAGGACTTAAATCTATGTGTCGAATCTGTGTACTGGCATGTGCAAATATACCTGCTTCATGTATTGGAATCAAGTTGCTTAACATACCAACATTTTTAATCTCATGTTTTATGGACAACATCACTTGCATAGTAATCTACCTTCTTCAACTCCTACTAAAGTGAGTAAAATCTGAATCTAAAATCTGCTTAGGAAGAAATAAAAGGATCCATTAATTGATTGCAATAAATATATTTATTCACTGGGTAAATAATATTTGAGATTCCAGTGTGTTTGGTCTTGTCACAGGTTCCATTAATGCTTATTGTAATAGGCAGGAGATGGGAGAAGGAGATGATAATTCTGAAATAAGGGAAACTGAACAAAATCTTAAAAAAACCCCAAGGAAGTCATGTTAAAGGTTTTCAGAAATACAGCTCTTTGAGTAGAGGTGCTGGGGAGCAGGAACATAGAAGTTTTGGGTTGGAGTGAAGAGGAATTAACTAGGCAGTCAGGCCACCCACCATGTGTACAAACACCATGTGCTGTAGGAGAGCTTTCCCTCACATAGACGTACCAGGGAATCTTCAATCCTCTTCTCCTACTACTGGTGATGTGCTCACTCGTGCGCTTCGGTATTTCTGGATTCTGCCCAGCACCAGTTCAGCTCACCCTGTGAAAAGGCAGGTGAAGGTGCTGGCTGTCACACCAAGGTCACCTCTTGTCAGTGTCCCCAGCTCTGCGCTCTGCAGCTGCCTGCAACTGACCTCGCACACAGGGGAGTCACTCAGTGATGGAGTGCAACCTGGATTCCTGTGTAGGTTACTTTAATTATGGATTACTTCTCGAAAGCGCTTCTGCTCTTGTAAAGGGGACTTCACAGAACATGTCAATCTTGAGAAGGCAGTGTTTACGTCTAATGTGAAAATTTTAAAGGTGTTACGGGCTCACATTCTTGCAGAAGAACAGGTTTTCAAATTTTTCTTTTCTTCTGTAGTGAAAACAATGACTTGAAAAATAAGGGCAGAAAACTTTTGGCCTCTATTAGTGTGCATCACTGACATTTCACATGCAATTTTAATAGTATTTAGTTTCAGACAGAGGTCAAGAAGTCCAGTCTTATCTAATACCAAAGGACTGCTTTAATACTTTTTTCAGGTACTGATCTTGCCTCATTTTCAAACTGCCTGAATTTGTCTTGCATACTTCTGTGGAAAACTGAATTCCTCCAGGACTGACTTTTAGGGAATGCTGGGTTGTGTCTCACTTGCTCAGCTTCAGTTTAACACTGCCAATTGTCTCTTGTCTAGCTCTTTTTATGTACAGTGTTTGAATCTTGTACTGTTTCTCACTTTCATTTTGAAGCTATTAACTTGGCGATGTCATCTGATAATGGGTCAAATGCCCAGTGGAATTCCAGATGTATTAGATCTACTTTTCTTTGGTTTTACTCCATGAAAGAAGTTGTGCTCTATGAAACCTTAATAAAATCAAGTGCATTTACTTCTTTTCCTTTTAACTTACTAGCAAATTTTTAACTTTAGAAGCCAGCCTAGGCTTGAGTTGATAGTTTTGATTTTTATCTCCTTCCTTAAATAAGTATGATATTTTGTAATGTCCGTTTATAAATTACCACCCCCAGCTTGATGGAATAACAAAATGTGTGATTATATCTGCTTATTTCACTTATGGACTGGACACAACATCTTTCATAATGGGACATAGAGTATACTGTATTATTCAATTTCTCCTTACCATTATCCCTGAGTAGAACACCATTCTTGTTGAAAACAGGCCAGATATAATGTTTGTCTCTGTACAGGTCACTTCTATTCCAGTCCATCTTAACAGCAAAGCTGTTTTGCATTGAAGTCTAAACTATCCAGTTGTTGTGCACAGGGTTGTATTGAACTATATTTCTCAACACAAGAAATTGTGGAAATTGAGATTCTTAGAATTTTGTTTATCTGTGGGTCTTTTCTTGTTTTCTTTATAAACTTTTTGCTTAGTCACTGTTTTCTGGTTTTTTTTTAAACAAAATTAAAATTAGGATCTGGATACAGTTTTTAACGATTGAAGGCTAGGAATACCTCCCAGCCAGCACTCATTGATCCGGCTTTGAGCAGAGGTTTTGCTACATGATGAGCAGTAAAAATTTGTCTCTACTCTTGACACTGACAGCCCTAAAGCTAACTTGCAAATACTGCTCTTCCTCAAAATGGCCACAAAACTCATTGCATTCTTTAGCAAAATTATTGTTTTCAGCTCTTAGCTTTAGCATTTCTGTACTGTGAAAAATTAATTTTGTGAAGTCTAGGACAGATTTTATGTGATTCATATTGAGAGAAAAAAAATAAATCGGTTTCCTTGCTTTTCATATTAGTTCTGTTTTGCAGTGAGAACAGATTTAGCTTTTTGATTGGACTATTTCCAAGATGCACTGAATAAGTAATATAAAATCTCAATTTTACAATCAGCTTTTAAGCCTAGATTAAGATACTCAAGGAGAAAGAAGCTAAGAGAGTTAGTGACTGATGGCATAACTCAGTTGACAACCCCCTGAAGTTTAATTTAGTGTAATCAGAGAAAAGAAAGCTTAAAATAAATGCAAAGCTGGTATCTCCTATGTATATGTAGTATTTCTGAACAAGGAACATGGTGATTTAGATGGGCACGAAGAGGAAAATATTACATAGTAGCATGAGGTCTAGTGAAAACTAACTGGATTCTGGATCTACAAGGCATGGAAAGAAAGAATTTTAATTAATTGTTTTGAACAAGTGATGTTGAGGCATCCTAGAGGGGGATTTGCATAGGTAGCCAAAAACTCAATTTTCTTATGGTTCAGTAACCTTTTCACCAAAACAAAGAACTTTCAAAGAATTGTGTCTGCCAATGTAAAGCTTAGCTAGTTATTTGAGATCTGGGTTTCATTCCTTTGTCTGCCATTTCAGCAGAGGCAGCATAGAAAAGTAGTGATTTTATTTAACCAAATATAGTTTAACATTTTTCTGCATAATTGTGCAGACTTTACAGAAAGTATTAGATGGTCCTGTGCACAGGGTGAGGATCACTGCCCTGTCTTAATACTTTAAATTTTTACAACTTCCAAAGTTAAAAGTGCTTTGAGGACTGCAGTAGGTAGAATTTTGTTTTATCAAACAAGCCATCTCAGCAGTTGAATCCCTTTATGAAAAAGTTCTTAGATATGAACTCAGTACTACCATAGGTGACAGACTAGTTGGTCTCTTAAATATTTAAAAGTAATAAAAGCACTTTGCTAAGCCTCCTGCATTTTCTTTCAATGCAACATGAAAACCTGTAATATTTGGGAATATAGTCACTTCTTTAGTATTTGCCACATTTGCATTGGAAAACTTTGCAATAAATAAGTAACAGACGGCTTTCACTACTTGTCCAATTTACACTCTGCTTTGGTCTCCCCATTTTCTGGAGAGGAAGATGGTCTTTTTTGCAGCTTAATGGAGCATTGATATGGAATTCAAGGGTATGCTTTTGTTTTTAATGATTATTGGTAAGATTGCCCAAAACAGGCCACAAGTGTTAGGAAAAAATTTGCAGTTTGGCTGTAGCAATATCAGCTGCATGGCAATAGGTGTAGATGGGGAATTTGGTACTTGCTTCAATATGCAGACAGTGAGCAATAGAGGGGTTATAGAAAAGCCAAAAAAACCAAAGAAGTTGCAGTGATGTAGAATTTCCAAAGTTGAATGAGCGCTTGTTTTTGGATCTGATCAGAGTTTTAGTCTAACTTTGGCTACTAGAGTACATCCCGTCTTGGTTCACCTGGTTGGCAAACCTTCGGGACCGGATCAGGACATAAAGTTTTGTTGCAAAGTAATTGCAACAGAAGTGATTCAGTATTGAAATGTGTAGATTATATATGAAATTTAAAGATTCAATATATAACTGTCTTGTGAGACTTCATGTTCTGGATGTAAAGAATATATAAGTAGAAAGATGATTTCATCCTTTTGTTAACAAAACAAAATTTCAAGGGATTGGTTCAGTTGTCTAGTAACTTTCACAATATTTTATATTGTAATATTCTTCTAAGAATAAAGATGATTGAAAATAATATTTTTTTCAGCATCACTAGTATGATATCTGTAAAATATTTTCTTCTTTATTCTAAAAAAATATCCTTTTACTCTTTAGGAATATTTTTTTTAATGCCTGCATATAATTTTTAAAAATACAGCATATTTCTTACATCTGTCTTTGCTAAATGTCTGACCTAGGAACCTGGTTTTACTTGTGTCGTGCCTCCTGTGTTGTATTTCTTCTGGTAGGCAGTGAATAATGGAAGAAATATTATTTTCATAGGGAACTGATTCTTGTTTTCCCCTCTGCACTTTAGTGTTGGAAAAAGCCAGAATAAAAAGACTCTGTGCTTACAGCAATGCTCCCAATCTGTCTAAAGGTTACATTTACTTTTTGTCATTTTGCATTAATATAATTTTAGTCATTTTCAGTAATAAATATGTGATTAAAGGTTATCCATATAGCTAAATAGCTGTTATTACCATGTGCCATTTTAGTTACTTGGATAATTTGTCAACTCTGTATACAAACAGACAGTTTACAAATAAGAACTTTCACTCCTGTTGTTAAAATCATAAACCAATAGCAATTTTTCATGGATTGATCCAGCTGCTTATCACTCACCTAACAGACCCAATTACCTTTACATTCATCTAACATTTTAGGTTAGAAAGTAGTTTTCTGCTCCCTTTATGTTCATCCAGTGAAATGTAAATGTTCCACTCATCAGTTCTTACATACATTATTCTTGGTACTAGCTGCTTCTAGAAAACTCTATTGCCTGTGTTTCTGGTGGTATCAGTTATGTGTGGATACTGCTCTGTAACAATCATCAATTTGCCAGCATCACAGATTAAGGTTGTTTCAAATACAGAACTGGAGCCACCATCCTGGGCTGTCCTCCGGTTCCTTGAAGCTGGAACTAATATCAGCTCTTTCTAATAAACTTACCAACCAGCCTTCTAAGAGCAGAGTGAGTATAGTTTTCACACCTCAGCTCAAATTGTGTGGGGTGGGCTGCTTCTGGGATGTTTTAATACCTTTTTTAAAGTCCCATCAAAAATTTCAGTGACCAGCTTGAACTTGTTTGTCTTTGTCCCACATGTGCTTCCTCTGACTATTTCTTTTTCTCCTGTTCTTCAGCCTTGCTAAATTATAAAAGCCAGGTGTGCTCCCTTCTCAAACTTCAATTCTTTCATCTAAATTCACCAAACTCTTCTGATTTCACCTTTTATCGGCCTTTATTTTCTCTGTTTAAAAAAAAGATAATTAACTGAACAAATGCTGAACAGCAGAATACTGATGGAGTCTTCCACATGCTTTACTGCGTTACATTCAGGACAGTACTTTGAAAGTAGCCCAGCTTTAAGTGGGGACTGGGCCAAATGTTGGCAAATTCTCTCATAAAAAGGATCAACAAAATCTTTCCTGCTTCATGCAGAATCAGCTTGTTTCATGGGAATGTTTCATGGGAGTGTTTCATGGGAGTGTTTAATGAGAGTGTTTCATGTTCACATATCTGGTGGAGAATACAGAAACAAAAGACAACCTATAAGGTGTGGGTGACCACCATGCAGTCTCTTCAGTGCCAAGTTCAGACAATATATTGACACTGAGACTGTTCTTTGTTAGTTACAGGGGCTTTCCGACCACTGTGGAGGCACAGTATGAGTTTGCTTCTTGGCTCCAACAGGCATAAGCTGAAGGGAAGGAAGTAGCTAAATAAAAAGAAGAAACATCCTGGTTCTGTATTTTCTTCTGTAGAGGGGAAAAGGAATGCAAAGACAAGGAAAGAATTGTTTACAAGGAAAGAGGTGAAGGTGAGGAGCCCTGTGAAGGGAGGTTTCTTGGAAGCAGCTGAGTGAAGCTAATGTGAAGAGGCTGTAAGGGAGAAGAACTGGGGAGGGCTGTGATGTGTGATTTCGCAGTGACAGGCTCTGTGTGTGTGTATTGGGAATTTCCTGCATGGAATACACTTTCTTCAAGGTAGAGGCCGTCTGGCTTCTGTCTGCTTTATTTCCCTAAGGAAGTGCTGAATTTAAAATGAATCATCCACTGAAAACATGGAGAAAATCCCTTTCTATTATTTACCAAGGACAACACAGAACAAATATTGTAGCTGAAACAGTCGTATAAAGTGTGATCATACTTTACATAATTTACCTAAAACAATGGTCAGCGTGAAGCTCTCAGCTTGAACTTCATGTTAAGGATTAACTCTACTGCAGAAGGGATATCCTTGTGCAATTTGTTGGTATTGAGAAGACACGAGCTTCATGTTACTACTGCTGTATCTTTTTTACCTGCTCTAGCAGTTAGCTGTCCCTAGGAAAAAAATATTGCAATATCTTCATTTACAGAAGTGGATTTCCTTAAAGGAATTTCATTTACATTACACCATATATATTTGGAAATGAATGTTATGGTACCAAGGACCAGAACCAAAAATACACTGAAAAAATGTGTTGTAATTCTTATTTTTAGGTGACTGTCTCCACACATCCATGGTTTGAGTTAACACCCAAACCACAGTGCTCATACAATGCATAGGGAACTATGTGCCTCAGAAAATAGTTGATCTCATATTCACTGAATGTTACTTACCCAGCATCAAAACACAGGTTGTGTAAGGCACCTTACAAGAAGTTCACTCTCACTCCTTGGTCTTCAGTAACTTTTTCTGCTCCACTAGGAAAATACCTTTCCTCAGTGCTACTGTCTGCACACTTTCCCTGAAGGCATCTTTCAAAACTTGATGTGAAGGAAATGTAGCTGTGGTGGTGTCTTTTATAATGGAGTTTCTTAAACAAATAATGTATTGTTTTCTATACAGAATACAGATTTCAGTAGGAAAGACAGAATAGCCTGATGTTACATTGAACTTAATCACTGCTTTGATTTCTTACAAAATATTGTAACTGGTTCCATCACATTGTGCACGAGTGCTCTAATAGCTAAACTTTTGAAATAAGAGGGAGGAGGGAATGAAGAAACTAGATCTCACTTTATCTTTTAGGGCATGGTACTGTTTTCTTTAAAGCATGGCAACAACTATCCTACATTTTGTGCAATGTTGTCAATAAGGCATGCTTGAAGAACACAGTTTTATGGGTACTGATAGGCTGTGGTATCATTCAGGCACCAGACTGCTCTGTTGCCTTAGGGCAGAGATGATTCTATCTATCCACTATTGATTTCTTTAATTTGCCATTTCTGATTCTATTTTAGATGTTTGTTGAGTTTGGATCAGTTTCAGATACCACCACTGGGACTGAAGGAATATCACAGTATGCTGCTGTCTAAACTGCTCTGCTGTGTAGAAGCAGCAAAATTTAAAATTTAAGATGGCTGACCAATGAGCTCATTGCTCACTGAGGAGGTGAAGGAGGGAGGGAAGAGCTGAGCTCTTCTCCCTGGGATCCAGAGACAGAGCACACCCGGGAACAGTTCAAAGCTGTGTCAGGGGACGTTCAGACTGGGCATGAAGAAACATTTCTTTGCCAAGAGAGTGATCAAACACTGGAGCAGGCTCCTAGAGAGGTGCTTGAGGCCCCAAACCTGTCCCTTTAAAAAGCTTTTGGACAATGACCTTAACAACCTGCTGTATAAGCTTCAGTCAGCCCTGGAGTGGTTAGGTATCTGGAGTCAGTGGTCATTGTAGGTCCCTTGCAATTGAAATATTCTAATTCTGTTCTCTTCTAAATGTGTTCCTGTGTAGCCATGTTCAGTTAGGGAAATGAGCTCTTTTCTCAAATAAAAATAGGTTTGAAGCAAACCAGAAGAACAGTATTAGCAGAAATCCAGCCTTGAGCTAATTCCTTCTTATTGTGAACCATCATCCTTTTTCTTAATTAATTAACAATGGGAAATTACAAAATTAAGTAATTTGGTTTGATTTTGGCTTCTCTAAATAAGAACAGAAGAGTGGCTGTATTGATTCAAAACCAGGGTCTACTTAGCCCAGTATCCTGGCTGGAATGCTTAAGGACATGAAAGAGACATCAGGGGAAGAGTGAGAGCAGGGCAATCACATGGTGCTTGTTACCCTAATGTTGTTATTGTGTCCAAGTTTAAAGTTAAATAAATACACAAAGTACCTATTGCCCTCTAAATTCTTTTCCTTAGAACAGCAGAGCTTCGAAGGCTTCCACTCTGAAGGGATTCTCTGTGTTCACTGTCATGCCAGGTCTGTCTGCAGAACTGAAGCTAAAGGAAACTGGCTGGTTCCAAGTGAAGTAGCAAGTGTTCTCTCCCTAGGTGACCAAGTTCATTCAAAACTGAAGTAAATGGGTTTTGGGGGTTTGGTCTGTGTGAAATTAATTCAGAAACAAAATGAAATTTACTGTCATTGATGCTCTTGTAGACCATTTCAGGAGTGATGGTCAAAACTACAGAAAACCAGCTGTTATGCTTTGTCCATTAAATAACAGCCTCTGGCACCTGCTTTGCAAGCCCTTTAGCAGGGCTCTGTGTGGAATGCAAGGCTGCTGCTGCCTTTCCATGAATGCTGTGTACTTGAACAGTGTTCTGAGTGGTGTAGCACCTGAATTTTAAATCACATTTAAATAAGAAGAAACAGAACACTTTTATTAAGCACAGTCAGCATAAGGAAATTGAATATAAATAGGACTAAAACAGTTTAAAAATTGTTTTTAAAGAAAAATCATGTAAATTTCTGCAGGTATTAAATGTAGAAGAAATTGATTTTTGAGACCTGTTTGGAAATTTGGCTGCAAGTGTTTCCCTGTATCATTGGAAAGAAGTACAAAACTTTCACAGCACAGCCACAAAATTCTGCAATTGATTTCATAAAACCTAGGGAGTAAAAATCATTTTTCTATGAAAAAAATTAGACAGTTTTCTTTCCCTGCAGGAACTTGAAGCGAGGCTGTTCTAATAAAGGTGGGAATTAACCACCTGAATGGTTTCCCGCCATCTGCAGCTAAGAACTTTGTCATCATTTTAAGAATCAGTTTGAAATTTCCAAGGTATAAGAGAGCAGCCATCAGTAAAATATGTGTGGGTTTGTGGGGGTATTGTTTATTTATTTTGGTTTGTTGGGCTGGTTTTTGGGTTTTTTTTCATTTTCCAGGATCATTGTAGGGAATTGGATGAGGTTTGTTGGAACATCAAAAAAAAGGACTTTTTGATAGGGTAGCCAAGTTGATACCACAGCTGACTAATAGAGTGCTATTCAATATTTGAGAGAGCCTATGGTGTCACATTTATAGAGGTGAAGGGAGTGCCTACCAATGTCACAGATTTTGATGTTATTTTAAATTGGCCTCAAAACCCAAAAGTTGCTCTTGAGGATTGCTTTTTATTATGGCAATTTATGGAAGGGTTGGTACTTTTTTGCAGGATTATTTAATGTAAAATTTATTCTTAGGTTGTTTGGTTTTTTCCCCCACTAGATAGTTGATACTAAAAGTTGTTTACTGTTTTGCAGATAACCTGAACTGTACTGCTGATTTAAAATCTGCTTCTCCTTTGCTTTAGATGGAATATTAATTTTTCAGCCTCCTTGCTTTTTGTGAAATGCTTCTGGATCTTTTTTCTTCCACCTTCCACAACAAAAAAACAATTTTAAAATCAATGAGACAATATCTGCCTGTAATTATATGCAGCAACGGTTGTGTAGCTCCATTGTAGAAATAATTTAAAAGATCATGTGCTGATACAACTCCTTGTAAAATCCTTTCATAGCTTTTCTACAGTAGTGTTATATATAATTTCATTAATTGTTTTAGGTATAATTTCATCAATTGTTTTAGAAAACAAGAAGAATATTTTGCTGTAGCAGATAGCTATAGCACTTTTTCAAAAAATGAGTGACAACTGTAAACTGAATGACTTCACACAAAGGAGAGGCACACAAACATTTCTTGGGTAATTAGAGGAATACAAAAGTGTGAATTTGTCCTGGCAGCCTGTATGCAGGCTCAGTGATAAAGCAAGGAGTGTGCCAGAAACAGTGAATGAAAGAAAACCTACCTCCCTCCCTTCTCAACAAGAAGTGAGTTTCTCTGCTGTGGTGTTCTTCTGGGGAACAGCAAGGCAATGAATAACCATAACTGCTTTGGCCTGCTGTGCATGTGCACTGGTGTGTTTTGGTGCATGTGGTAAGAACAATGAATTTCTGCAGGATGCATTGTAAATACTGTTGCTGGAGAAGTGTGTGCAGGGCAGTGGAGCTCCTTCTTGCACTGAATGGTTCTGGACCTATCAAGGCATTCCTCTAAAGTGGGCCTGGTCTCACATTAGGCCATGCAATGTCTAAAACTAAGCCCATGTGATGCTGCAAGCACTGCTGTGGCCAGGTAGTGTGCAAAATGTGTCTTGGGCTGGGATTTGGTGTAACTTACCTTAGCCTACCATTGTCCCTGCTGCCAGTGCCACAGGCACACATCCACCTTCCAGGAGTTCAGCTGAGTCCAAGGTGCCCTTGCTGCTTCCCAGCACCTGCTTTGGAAGTGAATCTTTGGGTGTTTGTACAGGCCCTAATAGCAACACAGTCTGGAGATGTCTCAGGCAGTTTTCCTTCTGCCAAAATACTCAATAGCATTCCCCACCTATGGGTTACCTCCCTTGAGGACTTTGGTTGCTTTTATAGAAACATGGCTGCTGAATGTTGTCCAGGATAGGGTTATTTTGGTGTCATGTGGAGCATTCACTGCTACACCACCAAAACTGCTTTTGACTCCAGTAAATTGCTGGGCGACGCATTTGATGGTCTTCTGTAACTCATCTTGCTATGCAGGTGCTGGCTGTCTACACAGAGCCCATCTTATCATGGTGGATTCCTATCAAGTCCATCATGAAGGGGCACCCACTTCTTGTTTAACTTGATTTGAGGCACAGGAAAAAACTAAGGCTCCCTAAGGCCTGGTTTGTTGCTTGCTTATGGACAAACTATAGGTCAGTCTGAGATTTTTCTATTTGTGCCTGAAAAGGGATAAACTTGATGTACAGAGCTGGTGGTAATAGTCTGACATCCTCAGCCGGCTGTAGAAAATCTGTGGTTTTTGCAATGCTTTGTGCTGCTGCTGTTCCCTCACTGTGCAGAGGCAGGTAGAGCTCCCCAGGTGATGCTCCCCAAAATGAGCTCCCTGCAGCGTGCTGTGCTCATTTGCCTTTTACCCTCCCCTTATGCAAGGGCACACTCAGAGGGTTCTCACTGCTTTGGTGCTTTTATGACATTTGTGCGGAAATGGGAACGTGTGAGTTCAGCTGGAATTAAGATGACTGTTCTGTGGATATTTACTTTCCCCATTCTTGCCTAGGGAGGCAAAACAATTTTTACTGGAATATCTCCTTTCCTAGGAGATACTAGTTATTAAAGGAGACATCCTAGTTATTAAAGGTAAAGCTTTAAGCACAATGTAGTGCATCCTTACAGAAGACAGGTTCATTAGCTTAAACATTAACATCAAGAACTAAACTTATAACAATATTCCTCTTAGTGTTTTGTTTATTTGTTTGGGTTTTAGCATTATCTTCTCATTCTTAAGTTATTCAGCTTCCTTGAGGTTTTCCTTCAATACATTGAGTTTTCCAAAGGCAATATAAGCATAGAAGAATCAAGTTTTGCATAGTTGAATAGTGACTTACTTTCTGTAAGTCAGGTAGAATTAAGTAGAACAGCAGTGTTATTTGTACCTAGAACATTTGAAGTATAAACAGGAGGCAATGACTACCAAAAATAAAAGAAGAATAAATAAATTACAGTTATTCTTCTGAGTTTGGGTTAAGGGATGTAGTAATTCTATCTACTTGAGTTCTCAGGTCAGTCATTTTTTATGCTAGGATTTTCTAATGCTATACTAGTGTAGTTCTGGTTAAAATCCCTTCCTAAAACTCTTAAGGTGGGCTCAGGTTACCATAGCTCAGAACAGCTTGATAAAGAATTTTATTTCTCATTTTCCTCAGTCAAAGATACTAACGTTTGCAAGCTTACATAATGAGGAATGGGAATATTCAGAAAAGTGGTTGCTAATGCATTTTTTCTTTTTTAAAAAAAAATATGAAGCAAAAATACATTTTGTTGAACATGCTGAAAAAATTTATTAGGACAATACTTCTGTTAATTAATGGTTTTTTTGTCTTTTCATGTATTTGACGTAACCATACAGTCAATTGTACTGATCTCTTGTGCAGCTGGGAAGCACCTGAAAGAAAAGGACAGAAAAGTGTGCCCTTTTATTCACTCCAGCAGATTTGGCACAGTCGTGACACAGCCTAAAGGCTTCCTGCACAAACAAGTCAGGTTGCTTCAGTCAGGAATTTTTTTCAGGCCAAAAGGAGGGGAAACTCAGTTAAAAAAAGGGAAAAAGGAAAAATAAAGAGTATTTAGATTAAACCTATGGCAAATTCTAATAAAGTTTTCTAGTGAAACCCTTTAAATGTTTGTTTGCAAGGCTCTGGCATTGGATTGCAACCAAGAAATGGCAGCTCAATATCCAACTATACTGGATTGTTAAAAAGCTAATGAACATGGATTTAACTAAGGAAAACAGCACTCTTTTGATACCAGAATATACTGATATCTTTGTAGGAGCAAATACAACTTTAATAGAGAATCCTAGCATCTTTTATGTTGGAAAAGACCTTTGTGACCATCAAGTCCAAGCATTAACCCAGCACTGCCAAGTCCACCACTAAATCATGTCCCCAGGTGTCACATCTATGCATGTTTTAAATACCTCCAGGGATGGGGACTCACCACTGCCCTGCTCAGCCTGGTTCATGTTTCACATGCTGAATAAGAAGGTAGCATTAGGATAAAAATTCTGATGGTGGATCTGCCATCATGACTCTAAAAGCTGCATTATTTATTGAAAGACCATTACAGTACTGGTGAGGAGAAGCATGACTAAAATTGGAGAATCAAAATGTAGTGAAAATTCATTGTGATCCTGAGATTAATATGGATACTGTACAGTGTTTTTGTGGAAGTCAGACAAGTGGTATTGGGGATTACTATGAATCAACCACAAGTGATTCATTGAACATAATGACCTTTGTTATATTTTGTGCAAGTTTGCTACTTAAAAAGGGCTAAGCTGGAATTCCTGGAAGTGGTAATTCACTCTTTATGCATGACTTGATTTTCTTTTCTAACTTACTTGGATGAGGTGGCATAGGATTTTACATCATGGTGTTCTTGCCAGCAACATCTAGTAATTCATTCTGCCAGCAAGAATGCCACCTGAGATGTTACTTTTTTATCTGGCTGGTGAGGTGATATCTATCACAAAGAAATCTGGATACTGGAAGAGGGACTTTGGAGTGGAAAGTAGTACCTTACTTATTATGGATTGTGCTAATTACAGAAGGGAAGATTGCTCTCAAGTCCCAGTGTGTCAGATGAAGCTGCAGTTATTTAGTACATCTGAAAATCAGACAAGAGGAATGTTAAATTGGAAAAAAAGTGTTATTTCAAA
Source organism: Camarhynchus parvulus (assembly GCF_901933205.1). NCBI lineage: Eukaryota > Metazoa > Chordata > Aves > Passeriformes > Thraupidae > Camarhynchus > Camarhynchus parvulus. The sequence continues at coordinate 79,605,230 of NC_044572.1, forward strand.
AAAAGTCACTGTCCCTAGTCACCACTAGGACTTCATTTCAAAGGTAATTTAAATTAATTTCGTCCAGTTCAGCACTTTGCAGTTATTATTGTTTGTCTGAGGACTCTGGCAACACTTTTCTTCAATATTGTTGATTTCAGTGGACTTGAATGCAAGAATTTTAGTTCGCTATCTCATCAAAGGACTGTCTTCTTAATCTATAACATCTCACTACTCTGAGTCAATATAAACCACAGACCATTGATATTAGGAAATTTATGATGATGTATAGATTTGAACTTGCCATGTTAACATTTATGATGCCAGGTAGAAATTAAAAGTTCTTTTAGAACTATTTTTTATGTAAATTAGAAAATAATTCTTTTTTTTTTTAACACTATCAAATCTGGTAAATAATTTGCACAAGTTCTTTACTGTAAAAATAGACCTCCACATGGAAGCATTTAATTTCATTTACATTACTATTGTTCAGAACATAGATAGTAGAAGGTGTACTGATATATTCATAAGTGATCCAGCATCTGCTGGGAAAAGGGAAAACAATTAGAGATTTAAATCCTTTTATTCATCCAAAAGAGCATTTAGTCTCAACATAAGAAAATAAATGAAAAAATAAATAAAATATTGGAAAAGTTAAAATAATTTCAATTTTTTTTCTTTTTTTTCTTTTTTTTTTTAGCTTACAGATGCAACAGATGATGTTGTTCTCCCTTATAAGTATCTTACAAAAATGTCCAGAAAAACCTTTCAGTCATGGGTATAATAATCAGTTCACTGTTATCAAAAGAATGGGTAGTACTGAGTAACTTCAATCCTTTTTGTATTCTTGTCACGTGAGAAAGCCCTGTATTGAAGCATAAACAGAACATGCCTTGGAAGAAAATGTAGTCATTGCCTAATTGAATATACAATTTATTTTATCATTCATTTTAAGGTATCTTTCATTTTATTGAAAAAAAAAACCTACCAAACCCATCCTCTGGTGTGCATGCTCATTATTTTAAAATTAAGACCTTCTGTTGCTTAAGTGCTTGTACATAAAAGCACAAACACATCTAAATTTACTCTCCTGTGTAGGCCAATTGAATTAACTTGGCTGCACATTTGAATAATATAAAAATGCACATGATGATCAGTAGAACCAGAACTCATAATTTCTTTCAGAAATCACATGTAACTATTCACTTGCAAAAGTAATTTATAATTTTCTTTATAAACATGGAGAATCAGACAAATGGAAGATCCAAAAAGTTGAAGAATGCTAATGTTTTTTTGAAATAGTGTAGTTTGTATATCAAGACCAAGAGGCCAGTTTCTATATGCATTATTCAAATTACTTGATAAAGAAATAAAGATGCTTTCCTCCAGCTGAATGAATGATGTACAAGTCATTAATTAAAAATATATGTAAAATTATGTATTCTAAATACGTTTTTTACTCTTAAGTGTGTTCTTCTCTTAAATCAGTTCCTTCACAATAGATTTATATCTGAATATTCATGGCACACTACAAAACAATTTAATTAAAAATGATCACTTTTTTCTTTCTCTTTCCAGTTCAACAGAAGAGCAGTTTCACTGGCAAACACAAGGTAATGTACCTATCTACATATATGTATCACTTACATTCTTTCCCAGAAAGATCATTTTTACCTAAAAAAGATGGAGGGGAAAAGCACATTGATGTATGTGTAGGTTTTTGTTGGTTTTTTTTTTGTGTTTTTTCTCATTGCTAGTGTGTGAAAACTGTACTTAAAAAGTGACAAGATTTGGCAAAAGTTTTTAGGATTGACAAAAAGTACACTGAAACTAAGTAGAGTTTTGAGAAGGGACATTGCTAAATGTGTCTTTACTTTTTTTACTACTAGACCTAAATATTCTCATTTTGCTTTTATTAATCCAAGGCCTCACTTTCAAAGGATGGCACAATTTTCAGTATGGCCAGCATCCTGGGAATGTGTGGCCTCCATTCCTTCATCAGCTGTGAATGCTTAGTCACATATAACTGGTTTTAGCTTTTGCCTTGTATATGGCTTTACCTTTTTGGCCTTCTTTTACATTTTTATGTTGTTAATTTCATTACAGATGGTCAGAAAGATATAGAAGATGAACTCACCACTGGTCTGGAGCTGGTGGACTCCTGTATTAGATCGCTGCAGGAATCAGGGATACTTGATCCACAGGATTATTCAGCCAGTGAAAGTAAGTTACTAGAAATACGTTTTCTAGAACTCAAAAATTTCTTGCTTTAAAACTGAATGCATGTCTTTAAGCTCTGCTAGTTTTTTGGGGGGAAAACAAGCACATGAAATATATTTAAAGGAAAATATTTTCTAATTGCAATGTTGCTGTACTATACTATAAGGTCATGTTACAAAACTTCAGCATCACCATCATGAAAACAACATTCAAACAGCAATTTTTCACTATCCAAAATGAAAATGAAAACATACTGGGTGGCTGTGAGGAAGTCTGACATCTGATTGTAACCACTTGGCCAAGTAGCTGGTAACTCCTTACAACTAAAATTTTCTTGTGGATACATAGACAGAAAGAAGTGAACTTAAAGATAATGCACAGAATGGCAGCTGGAGCAAAAAAAGTGAAGTCTTTCCTCCAAGGTTGGCTCACTGGTCACTTACCAGCCATTCTGTTGGCACAGCTGTGCAGTGAGAGGATGGATTGTTGGCTAGAACCAGCCACTGGGGAAGGGAATCAAGGCTACACAACAGCAAAAGTGTCAAGGGACATGCCACTCAGTGTGTTTGTAGAGCAGATGTCTACCAACAGTTGTGCTCATGAGTCACACCAAGACTGTTTTCCAGCATGTTAACTGGTCTGTTATCAGATGTAGCGCTAGATGATGAAAAGGCAGGTTAATTCCCTAGATTCCTTTCTTTTTTCTCAGGCTCCTATCTCATATTCTGTCCCCATCTGCCACAATATAAACCCACATTCACTTCTTTGAAGTTCTTGACACTGGCTTTGCTTTTTTTTTAGTATTCCTCTACATGTCATTCCCTCTTTCTCAGTTGATCCCTGCTACCCAGTACCTTCTGACTGAGTCACATCTTTGGAGGTGGCTGCCCAATTCAGCTTTCTTGCTATCAAAAGGGAAAATCTCCCCTTCATCTAAAAAAGTTGATGAACTGTGACAGCCACCTTCTTCAAAGCATCTCTAGCAATGACAAGTCATCACCTGCAATATGGTCATCAGGTGACAGAAGGAAGACATTGCACATTGGATACAGAATTTTATTTTTCCAGAACACTTTTCATTATTTTAAAACAAGGTTTGCTGTCAAATTAAAGCTGAAAATCCTGGGACAGTAAAAAATGTTTCATTTTTCATGTACACAAGATTTCTGGGCCAACAGTGTCACTAACACTTTTGTTATGGTTTTGCTTAATCTGAACATAGTCTGTATGATTGACATCTGTTAAAATGTTGCTTGATCTGAACAAAATGGGGAAAGTGATGAAACAATGCAAGCCCTTGGTTTTTTCTTCATTTGGGGGTGAGGAGAAACAAAACAGACTAGCATGATAAGGATTGCCTTCAAAATGTGGCACTGTGATAAAAAAATGAAATGGGGTAGATGGCAATAGAGGAGATTGAGAGCAGAGTGGGGCCAACTTGTGTGGAGAACTGCCAAAAACTGGCTTAAGAGGTGGAAACTAAGAAAAAAATATTGGAGAAAGATGAAGATAGTACATGGAATGAAGTTTGTGTACATGAAAAAAACGAATACTAAAGACATTTCTGGGGAGCATCACAATAAGCTAAAAGACAAATAGGAATGCAGGTAGATAGAAAGAAAAATAAAGAACATGAGCAAATGGAAAATGGTGATGGAGAAGAGGAACAATAGAGATGGATTTGTAGGGGATCATCAGGAGAGGAATTGAGGTTTGTTGAAGCAGGAGGTCCATACAGAATATTGAAAGCTGAGTTTGCTTGGCTGGATGATTTGCCTGTGGGAGCAAGAGCTAAGTGCAAAGAAAGGGAACAACAGGGCGATGAGAACAACAGTCAAGAAAAGGAAAAGTGGTATCATTATGGACAGGACAGTAGCTGTCACTAAGAAATATAGGTTTGGAGAGAACAGGCAGGTGCATGTGCTCACAGGGAAGCAGGCTTCCCCACAGGGCTGCAAGCTTGATCTTCTGCATTGTCAGGAAATATTTATAAAGCCTTTTGTCACAGTGCCCTTATTCCTCTGCTCTGGGCTCAGCTTGTAATAAAACTAGATTGCTATTTGCCATTTATGGGTTTAATTAAGAATCAGATCTATATGCCAAAGCTAACAGTTGCAGCTCTGCTAATCACTCATAAATATAATTAGGATGTCATATACTGGATTTTTTTTCCTGGTTTGGAGGTATTTTCTGAATTTTGAGTAAAATGTTACAAACACATCAGACATGTAAAACATTACTGTGTTTTAAAAGTCAAAAGTACAAAAGTCAAGATTGTACAGCATAATTTGAATTTCTTATGAATGCATTAGAAAACAACTATTATGCCTTATTTTGTACATTTTCTGTCCACGCCCAGTTACCCCAAGTTAAGGCTCAAATTGCAACAGCACACTAGAGGGGAGAGTGCTTCTGACTTCTGTAAGCAACGAGTAGAACACATACACAATGAAAACAAAAGTCTCATATTTACTTAAGATTTTTTTGTGTCCCTCCTTTGTGTTGTAAAGCTTTCCTGTTATAGTTGAGAAATCATTGAAAGTATATTCTGCTGATACATGGTTTTAGGTGTTCCCAGTTAGGTGTGCTGAGAACAAAGTGTTGTAACAGAACACTTTGGGAGCACAGTCTCAAATATTTGAAGCATGATACAAAAAGAAGTTTAAAGCCCACTCTGTAATGTCTCAAACACAGTATTTGCATTTCCTAGACACTTCAGTTCTTAATCCTTTCAATTTTGAAATAGGAAATGAGATCTGTATAAATGTCTCACTTTACAGGTATTCCAAAAATCACCATTTGTGATATATCTGAAGTAAACATTGAGTGTTGTAGAATTATCCTCCAGGGTGCTATTTTTTTTCCTTTGTATTGAACATTTTTCAATGGAGACCTGATGTGATGCAGTAAAAAACACAGAACCATTTTGCATTGTGTGCACTGGCCATAAGGCAAGGAAGGAGGGGAAGAGCGATGACTCAGAAAAGGAAACTTAGTCTGGCATTTTCTAACTTTTGAGCTCCCAATTTGACAATTTTACTTATGTTTACTTCTCTGCAGTTTGACTGCAAAACTATATTTTAAGTAACAAGACTGACTCTGAGGAGAGCATTTCCTGCCTGCCATGCATTTGAAGCAGATTTTTTGAAATAATCATATGAAAGCCTGCCCAGTGATGTGACCAGAGCTTCCTTTTCTGAACTGTGTGCATCTAGTCTAATGACTTAATCTATCAGTAGCCCTGCATTTGTAGAGGATTAGTGTGTCTCTACTCAGAATCTTTACAATTTGGTTTCATGCACTCTGATTTTCTCAAACTTAATTGTAAAAAGTTGTCACATAGCAGTGAGCTGTTATAATACTCCAAATCCCAAACATCACTTCACATATGCTATTCCTTTGGTAGCAAATAAAAGCCATGGAAAAAAGGCTAATGGGACAAGTCACATGAAAGGGGCTTACACAGGAGGGGCTCTGGATTGCTAATAGAGATGCTTGCTAATTATCTTTACTGAGTGTGAATCAGCAAATGTAAAAAACCTTAAGTACATAAAACTTCTTTATTTGGTGAAATGAAAGCAGAGTGATCACTGGTTTTAAAGGAATTATTATCAGACAGACACATTCATAACTGCCACAAGCTCTCATACATGCTTCCTGTGATGGAGCTGACCCTGGGACAAAGTTACATGCAACCAAGGGGAGTTCCTGCACTGTCCCCCGCCTCTTTCTTCTGTCCCAACTCAGTGTTAGTTGTCTTCCTCAAACCATGTGCTGCCAGCTGCAACCGACAGACAGAGAATCAGGGAACTTCCAAAATTATGCAAGAAACTGCAGCTGACTGGAGCCTGAGCCTGCATCTCCATGGTCCAGTTCCCCATACTGCACTGATTTCTCATCACCTCTCTGTTGCTCTAGATCTGTCAAGACTATGTCACTCCAGTTTACATCAAACATGTCATAGTTTTGTGGCCTCAGAGGGCTGTTCAGCCTGTCCTGAGCATTCCTGGGGATCATCAGCAAACAACAGTGGTCCACACATCCCCTCAGTCTCTGAGGGAGGGCACTTACAGCTCCTGCTGGTGTCAGCAGACATCAGGTACAAAGGGTCCAGAGTTCACCCTGAGGGCACTCAGTCCATCCTCCTCCCTGCTCCTCATTGCTGTAACACTCGGCTTGCCTGGCAGCTCCTCTCTGAAAACATTTCTTCCTTCTGCCACTAGCTTTTTCTAACAGGAACTCAAAAGTACTGCTTTTGCATAAATGAAGATAAGTAACTGTCACCCTAAATAGGGTCAGGGGAAAGACCAGACGTGTGAGAGCCAACGTAATCCCATATAAGATGCTGGAAACGAGTCATGGAAGAGGGATGGGAATGCACAGTAACTGCAGGACCTGAAATCACTGGGTGAGGAAGCATGCAGAGGAACAAAATTTAGTTCAGAACAGAATTATCTCTTTAAGGATGTTTCAGGAGACACAGCAATACTGAACAGTGAATGTAGCTCAGGAAAGGTACTTTCATGGCAGAATGGTTTAATCTAGTGAGGAAAGACATGAAAATAAATTTTGTGAGGGCTGAGTATGCACTGTGGAGACGAAAAGTTAATATTTCTGACTAGAAATCTTGGAAAAATGCGGGATAAAGAAGCAAGACATTATTTCCTGCCCTTCCCATCACTGCACCACTGTCTCAAAATCACACAACTACTTCAGATCCATTCCTTTTACTGCCTTGTCAATGCACCTCCTTTTTTGTTTTTGTTTGGTTTCTTTTTCCTTTTTTCCACTAACATTATATGTAAGAACAATTGAAAAGGTGGAAAGCTGCATGGAAGGAAGGACAGTAAACACAGATATACAGTTGTCTCAGTTAAGAAGATTGGTTGCTGAGGACATTTGTCATTAAGGTTTAATAAGGTTGCAGTCTGGCCTGCAGATGAGTGGGAAAGGTCCTGATGAGCTGCCTGAGGCCCCCAGATGTTCATCCTCTGTGACAGAGAAACTGGAGTCCTCTAAGCAGCTGTTAAGACCAAACTACCTTTTCCTGATGATGTTTGTAAATTCACAGTTTACAGATGAGTAGTGTAAGGTAAAAGTGGAACAGGGGGAAAAGTTGGTTCTATAGTTCTTTCCCTTCTATTAGTTTCTCTGTCCCCCTATTCCTGTGGATCACTAGCATGCCACATTAGAGGATTGACATGACACTGTCATCAAAACAATTTCTGAGAGAATTAGCTGAAGCTCACTGAGTCTTTACAGAACACACTGCATCCTTGCAGTCTACAGCGGTGAAGACAGGCAGTGATTTTTCTTTCTGTCATGGCATTAGCAAAAGGAGGGTTAGCAGACTTCTAAGATTACTGAGCAAATCCATTGGCAGTTTCTTCCTAGCTTAAACCACAGGCACAAATGTCTGCTAATACAGAAGTCTCTAATTTTAATTTATCTATTCTTAAATATTCCACACTTCTTCCTTTGCTTCAGCCTCCACAAAATAACCATCGGGCTGGTCTTTAAAGGATTATTGGGCAGATTTATGAAGCTTTCAGTGTTTATGTTTCTAACTGAAACAGAATAATTTAATTATTTTTCACTTGCTTCATCACTTCATTTGGCAACCTTCCTTGTTTGCTCTCTAAATCAACAGTACAGACTGTAGGAACAGAGCTCTCGTTGACATGGATCAGAAAACTTTCTGGATAGTTCTCCTAATTGTCTTGATAATTTTTAAATGCTCATTTTTAATTTCAGTTTTTAATTTTTTTTAGAACAAGCAGTTTCTATTAGAATTGCAGTTTTTCCCACACAACATTGCCAGTACTCCAGATGAATTTTTTCCCCACATTTTCTGGATACATATTTTTATTTATGTCTGTGACCCTGTTATCCTGGTGCTCAGGATTAATTGCAGAATTCAGAGCACTGATAAGGGGATAAATACAATGAAGATTTAATAATGACATCTTCTTGGCTAAGGCCATTTCATAATGCACTTCACAGATGCTACATATTGACAGAAATGCAGGCAATTAAATGTCCAAGTTCTTCTAGGGAAGAAAAAAAATGGTTTGCCACTCTGGTCTCAATCCCACAATATATTAACTCTTATAGTAATTTGAAACTATTTGCCCCAAATGTAGCAGAAACAGGTAGCAGTACCATTTAGATGCTGCGGTTTTTCCCTCTGAAGAATTAATTATGTTACAAGAGCATTTCACCACATGAAATTACATGCAGATGTTGCATTAGACAGATGTAGATTTCACTTAAAACCCCTGTCTAATTATGAGGCTGAAAAGGTAGGCTAAACTCTTAATTTATTCTCTTAATTCACTTTTGTTTCAGCAATTTTTTGTAATAAGAGAGATCCTCCTTACCCAGTGGAAAGCAATTGTCCCAGCTTGAAAAAAGCACTCCTTGTTCAACCTGTATGATTTTCAGCTTTTATCAGCTGATTTTATTATAGATGCTGAAAATGGATTGAAACAAAAAGGCACTATTTACACAATGAATGTCTAAAAGGATGTCTGTTTTCCATCCCATAGCTCTTGCTTTGTGAAATTGCCACCTGTCAGATGGCTGGACATGGTCAGAGATGAAATTTGGCAACAGTGGACATCACAGTTTTTGACAGATGAAGTTATTTCCATTTCATTATCTGCCCTGACAGCCAGGGCTATCCAGTTTAGTCATTCTTTGTGCACACAAAGGAGGTCTTCTTGTGGGATCTCCTGGTAAACATACACACTAATAAAATCATGTGCTCTTTGAGAGTGTTTCCAAGCTGCAAAACCCCTAGGAACTGTGCACGCCCCTCCTCCATTTCAGGATCAGAGACTTAGGAGTAGAAGTGGCATAAGTGCCTAACACAGGCTACATTATCTTTCTGTCTGCTGCATTAATTCAAACCTGGCAGTGTCTGACACAACAGTTCATAGCTCCAGGTAAATCTCTCAGAGTATGAAGTCTGATGAAATTTTCATTTATTATGGAACCTTCTGTCAGTATTGTAATGTATTTAGAGTAAATATTGATGGTTAGACATTTTGGATGCCTCTATTTACTCCATTCATCTCTTCTAAAACAAGCCTTAAAGTCATCTTTGCCCAATTTGTAATGGAGTAAATCTCTGAAAGGGGAGCACCATTTTTCAGAGGGTGGTTTCACAGTTGTTCATTGTGTGTTCTCACAGAGAAAGTTGTCTCAACTGTGAGTCAAATTCAGTCTTTTGAAGTAGTTGTTAAATATGTGGATTTGTTAGAAATGGGGATAAGGTGTTGTTTCCTTTACCTATCTCCCCTTTTTGGCCCTAGTCACCCTAAGTGTGAGCATGAAATAGCTATTAAGTCATTTAACATTGTAATAACCACTGGCTGATCACAAACAGAGACCTGCTTTCCAGGGGCAATCCTCAGCAGGAGATGAATGTCTTTACCAAATAGCTGACGATGAAAAGCTCCTGTAGATTCATTGCTACACCCCACTAAGACATTAGGATTTGATGAAATGAAGCCGGCTCTAGTGCTGCTGAGAGCCAGCTCTTACATCTCAGCATCAGTGTTTACAGCCAGTGCTGCCTCAGAAGATGCTCCATCAGCACTAAGCATCCTTAGCTTGAACTCTATTGAATATTTTCCTTCTCTGTAACAGGCAGAGCTCAAAGGCATTGAGAATAGCACCAGAAGAAGAGATGTAGCTCAAACACTGCCATGCAGTACTCCATCACCTCTGCCCTTCTGGGTATCAGGATGGTGTAACAGGCACATCTTTGTGACTGACATATCACATCCTGGTAAATTCATGTCAGTGTTCTTTACTTTAAGGGCATGAGTGAAGTTTTCCTTTTTGGCTGCTTCCCTTATGCAGGCAGGAGAACAAACTTAGGAGCAGAGTCACAATATGGGCTTTCACCGCCAGGATTCCTGACAGACTTTGGTATCTACTTCAGGATGAACTCAGGTCCAGTTACTCTTTGGTTTGCTGCCTGTCTTCAAGTTCATGTGTGATTGTTGCAAGCAGGAAACCTGGTGAAGGCTGAATGGACCATCAGTGTTCAGGGAAGCAGTTTATGCTCTCCCTGGTTTCCTCAGAGGTGGCACAGAAGTTGCTGTGGGCACCCTCCTGTGCAGGGCTTCAATCATCTCAATTCTTCTGCTGCCCTTCTGCAGATTGGTAGGTACCTGAATGAGTTTACAGGCTTCTAGGGGCAAAGCACTAGAAACCACTGGCAGAAGTGCTGTTTAAAACTGGTAGCCCAGTACATGCCCTTATTGTTGGACCTAAACTTCTGCAGGCTGCCTCTTGCAATTTTCTCTCCTCTGGAAGTTCTCCAGCTGGAGACACACCATCGTAACATCCAGCCTTCTCCCTTTCTGTGCTCTCTTGCCTTTTCTTAGTGCACCATCTTTCCCTAAACCACCCATTTCTGTCTTGCCACATCCTTGTCTTTTGCATCCTTTCTTGTTTAATTCACATCTTTTCTTTTATCTTCTTCCTTTATCTTTTATTTTTTCACGTCATGCAATAAAGCCTCAGTGCTTGTCCCCAAAACAGATGATCATTCATCCTCAGAGACAAAAAAAACCCAAAACCATCAAAACTCCCCAAAACCCACACATTTTCTGCATATAAGTGACCTTGCTATCCTGACTTTTCACATGCTTTCCCATTAAGTAGAAGCAAACCCATATTGTGTATTGCTGTGTCAGAGGTAGCACTATGAGAACATTGCAACTAATGAATTTCTAATTTCCCTCAATTTCTGCACAGCAGCCTACAGGCTGAATTTTTGTTTCAATGTGCTGTGACCTGTAACATGGATTTTCTTGGAGTTTACTTATATCTGCAAGATGAAATGTGTTTATATATAAATTCCATACTGATATTACAATATTACTTCATATCTCTGAACTTGTCCTGTGACAAATCTGATTTTGGTATCTGGTGTCATTTAATGCTGTGCAACTGACTTAAAATCCATGCCTAAGGAAAACAAGCCCTCACAATCTAGCTTTAGTACTGTAGTACAGAATAGTAAAAAAAAAATAAAGCAGTAACAGCAGGTAAAACATACGTGGAGGGGGGAAATGGAAAGATGAGAGTCAAGACCAGGACAGCAGGAACAATTAGTGGCAATGTCAAAGATGGATAGGAGGTAATGATCGGTTTGTAATGCTTAGTCTGTGTCAAACACAAATCCTTTACAGGCAACCAGGTGTTTCCTCATCCACTGCAGGAAGCAGCTACTGAAACTCGTTAGGAAATGACAGTGACTTATAGCAGCATCTGTAGGAGCAGAACAAAGAAAGGCTTTTGGCATGCGAACCCAGAGCGCAAAAGAACATCAGTAAATATTGTGCCTGTAGTACGGGCCAGGAAACAAATGCACCCACATCCCCACAACAGACTGATCAACCACTCACCCTGCTCCTGCCTCAGTGGCAGTGCCAGTGCCTGCACACTCGGCTTAGTCAGGAGTGCCAAGAGCTGCATAATTCTGGGATCTGCCGATGCCAGCTTGTGAGCATAAGCATTGTGGAGAGGCAGCCCTGAAAAAAAGGTAGTTGGCTTGTTAGCCTATGTAAAATGATGTATGTGGAAGATAAAATTTTGGCAGGTATGGATTTGGGTTTGATTTCTGTTGTGCTACATGAAGTTTACACAGCTCTCAATCAAGTAGGATTTTTGTGACTTCTGTGGTAACGCAGATTAGGGAGCTGCTTCCATTTTTTCCATTCTGGCCTTATAAATGGAGAAATGCATTTTCTCAGGACAGTGTGAGAGCAGAGAATGGTGCACATTTGTGTGGACATAGAGAAAGAAAGCAGAAGGGTATACTTTCTGGTTTATGGCAGAGGAGGTTTTGGCAGATGAAAAAGATCATAATAAAATTTTGACCTTTTTGACTTACTTTTTAATTGACTTCTGCAGCAGAGCTAAACACATTCTGAACTGCCTCGCCTCA